>NW_021604630.1:15032707-15042166 GCF_004785775.1 Grammomys surdaster | reverse complement strand
TGAGGATGGAATTGGATAAATCTCTCTAAATTAGTGTGCTCATTATAGATGTTCTATCAGAGTTTTCTTTTTTTTGCAGTGTCAAGAGAAAATTTAAAAACTCTCATGGATATGTTCTAGAAACAAATAGATGCCATTTCAGCAAGTTGGGAAATGAAAAGTAGGTTTGAGAGAATGTGTTTAAAATAAGTAAGCTATATATTAAAGATGCTTTGTGCCTGGAACATGGGGACCAAAGAAAGTACTTCAAGCCAGACAGTACGTTTCCCCTTCTGCAAACATTTTTGCTTCTTTTGCTCTTTTTAAGAATGGAATCCACAATTGGCTGTAGAAAAGCTATTTAACGGCAAAATCTCAGTGAGCAGTACTGTTCTAAAATTGAAAGGAGTAGTCTCTGAGGAGGCAAACTAAATATTGTGTGAAGAATTTCTCTCTAGGGTCAATGTTTCCCATTTCCAGTTTCGTACACCTCAGCCTTCTCTGAGGAAGCTTCCTAATACTTTCATTTATAACTTGAATGATGCTTCTGACAGCTTCCCTGACCTGCCACTTTCTCTTGCTCCTGTACAAGGGATCACAGATGCTGCTGTGACCGGAAGAGAGATTTCTCTGAATTTCAGACATTAACTTTACTACAGTGAACTACTACTAGATAGAAATAAACAATCATGTTTCCCTGGGCGTATTTGTGATTTTTCAAATAGAAATAGTAAACAAAAAAAAACCCAAATAGAAAAATGTTTTCCACTGAAGTGTTAAAGGGCCACGTAGGTCAACAGTGTTTATTAAGCTCCCTCTGGCTGGTTGCTGGTGCTGCATTAGGAGTTTTAATGTTCTAGATTGTGTGTTTAATCAAATTCCCACTGCAATATATTTAAAGAGGTCACTCCCAACAACAACTTCAGAGATGTGTCTTGTGTGTTTGATGATGCAGGAAAGGATGTGGCTGCAGCTCTCCCTTTCTAATGATAGAGGTTAGGATGGAAGCAATTCCTGCCATAGTGATGGGACCAGAATTCAAAGCTAGCCTCTTTCACTCAAATCTAGAATGCCTTTAATACCTTTATTCTGACCACATACACCTGGATTGATAAAGGCAAAAACCATGAAGTCATAGACAGTATTATAACCGCTTTTCAGGGCAAAAGGACCCAATGTATAAGTTTAACACTTGCTAAGATTACTTTCACAATGTCATACTCTGGAAAAGCCACAAATATTCCTGAAGCAAAACATGGTCATTTATTTCCACTCTGTATCTTTTCAAAGGTATCTTTCCCATCATAATCCCTAAAACAAAATCTACTATAATTCCCATAATCTAAATGATAAAGAATTCCTTCTCATTTATATATTAAAAATTTGTATCCAGCTAACCAAAAGTGATAAATCTATAAGAAAAAATCAGAATACTTCTTCATTCCTTAAATCTGATGTATTTTGTTTTAAAATTGTCTAATTTTATTTACATATACATGTGTACACTTCTGCGTATGAATGCCCATTGGAGGCTAGAAGAGGACAATAAATTCCCTGGAGCTAGAGTTACAGGTTACTGTGACCCACCCAATATGGATGCTGGGAACCAAAGTCAATTTTTCTGGAACAGCAGAAAGTGCTCTTAAGTGGTAAGCCATCTCCCCAGCCCATATCCTGGATATTCTCTATGAACCTGGCTTAGCCTCTTTCATTTTTCTGTGTGGGAGGTTCTGGGAGAGCATAAATGTACACAGTTGCCTTCAGGAGATACAGAGTCTTCCTGATGCCATAGTGGAGACAGAGCATAAGCTATAGTTGCAGAAGATCTAGTTTAGAGATCTTGTTTGGGTAGCATCATGTTTGTATTTAATCATTCATATTTTATACATATAAACACGTATATTTAAATATATAAATATATATAAATACATAAATTTACACATCATATATAATATACATTAATATATAAAATATATTTTAACATTTAAATTTTTTAGAATAGATATATGCATGTTATTTTAAGTTATACTTGACTTTTGTTTGAAGCTCATTCTTTTCCAATAGATAAGCTATCAGTTACTTTCCTGTGATGGATGGCAGCAAAAGCAAAACTGACAACCAAGGCTTTGGAAGGTCTTAGGACAATGGCTACTACCACAGTGGACTTGGCACAACAGGGGAACACTGATGGGAGAGGATTTCTTGTCCTTCACCCCCACCCCACTAGAACTGAGACAGAATAGGCAGCTGACAGCCATTAGTACTTTAAGACCCACTTGGCAAAGTCCACTTTTTATACAAGAATACAATGGGTCTTTTTAAGCAGAGAATTGATGGAGTAAGATTCCCATACAAGAAAATATTCGAATTATTCAGAAATTAGAATTCTGTTCCTCTAAGACCCACATTTTCTTTCCTGCTCTGCTTTATAAGCTGTTCCTGAAACTGGTTTAAATTTTCTTCAGGAGCAGAGCTGGTGACTGAGTCTATGGGTAGAATTACTATGTGCATTTTTCACTAAACAAAAAAAATGTTATTTTCATTTGTTTTTCTTACACAGGGATAAGAGAATAAATTAAGTACAGGTATCTTTGTACTAAAATAAAATAAAATTGTGTTAAAATAACCCAACTAATTCATTGAATTTTCATAAAGCTGAAGTTTTCATGATTCTCAATGATAGAATTCTGTATCTGTGTCTCAAACTAAAGGTGATGTCATGTTACCTGCAAATAAATAGAGCTTCCAGTGCAGCCTCTACATGTACTTACAGCTCTGTGATTCATCCAATGTTTGAGACAGGTGAAAACCATGACCACTTCTTGCTTTGTTCATTCTTCGCCGACTGTCTCCCAATGCCAACAAGAAGATTAGATTCACCGGAGGGAGAAATGACAGTTAAGAGATGAATAGACAGAGAAGTTAAGGGGTTGGAAGCAACTGATTGTATTCTTTTTTTTTAATTTTCATTGGTTATTTTATTCATTTACATTTCAAATGTTATCCAACTTCCACGTTTCCCCTCTGCAAACACCCTATCCCATCCCCCTTCTCCCTGGTTCTATGAGGGTGCTCCCTCCCATACCCCTCCCCCATTCCTGTTTCTCAGACCTATCATTCCCCTATGCTGGGGCATCCAGCCTTCACAGGACAAGGGCCTCCCCTCCCATTCTTTTTTTTTTAGTTTCACCATGCTGTTTAATCTAGCATGTTGCCTAGAAAGGCTTGTAGCAGGAAGGGGACAAATACTTCTTCCAGCATGTCTCCCGGAGACCATTTCACCCACTGCTCTGTTTGGCCTCTAGCCTCTTGTCTCTCTCTTCAGCAGTGGTGAGGCAGATTCCTTTTCCTCGGGGAAGAGAGATCCATGGTTTGTTGCCCTTGGCAATAACAAAAATGTTGGAAAGACGAGTGGCAAAGCTGTTGCCATTGGCATCTTTCACGTGAACCACGTCAAAAGAGCCAGGATGTCTCTCTCTGTTGGTGATTACACCAATTCTTCCCAATTTAGCACCTCCAGTCACCATACACAGGTTCCCAGTGTCAAACTTGATGAAGTCAGTTATTTTGCCTGTCTCCAAATCAATCTGAATGGTGTCATTCACCTTGATGAGGGGATCAGGGTATCGAATAGTACGGGCATCATGGGTCACCAGATGTGGGATTCCTTTTGTGCCCACAAAGATCTTTCTCACTTTGCACAACTTGTACTTAGCCTCCTCAGGTGTAATACGATGAACAGCAAAGCGACCCTTGGTGTCATAGATCAGACGGAAGTTCTCTCCAGTCTTGTCAATGCTGATGGCATCCATAAACCCAGCAGGGTAGGTTATATCGGTCCTGACTTTCCCATCAATCTTAATGAATTGCTGCATGCAAATCTTTTTTACTTCATCTCCAGTCAGGGCATACTTAAGTCTGTTCCTTAGGAAAATGATCAGAGGCAGGCATTCCCTCAGCTTGTGAGGACCAGTGGATGGACGAGGAGCAAACACACCAGTCAACTTATCCAGCATCCAATGTTTTGGAGCAGCTACGCACTTCAGATGTTTCTTAGGACCACGAGCCATGGCTGTGCTGGGAACAGAAAGAGAGCCTCCCCTCCCATTCTTAACGGCTTCAAATTCTGACTTCTCTCTTGGATCTAGACCCATATTTATTTAAGAAACAGCAATCAGAACAAGTTTTAAAAGGCTACACTTAAGTTAGATGTTGAAAAACAGTCTTGTGGGTATGAATTGTTTGTTATTTTCAGATTTAACCTTCGTAAGCCATAGATTTAATTTAGACAAACCACCTCAGGGGCTGGCATGGTGGTTTAGCAGTTCAAGTCTTATGCTGGCAAGCCTGGTAAAGTGCACTTGAGCTCTATAACCCACACAGTAGACAGAGAGAACTGACATTAAGTATGTAAATATATATATATATATATATATATATATATATATATAGAGAGAGAGAGAGAGAGAGAGAGAGAGAGAGGGGGGGGGGCGGGCTTGGACTAGCAAGATGATGTAACAGGTTAAAGCACTTGCTACAAAATCTAATGTTTTACACACTAGGGTAGTTCCGATGTATGGAATGGCTGAAAGTAGGTTTGTAATTACTGTTGCTCCTAGAATGATATTTGTCCTCATGGAAGCACATAGCCTATGAATGCACTAGGTATAACTGTAAATAATAAGATTACTCTGATATTTCTTGTCCCTAGAAATGTTTAGGATCCATAATATATATCTTTGTCCTACATGGAGGAATAGACAAATGAAGAATATTGAGGCCCAATTCGTGCGTATATATCGAATTACTCATCCGTAATTAACGTCTAGGCAGGTAAGAGTTACTGATGAAAGTGCTGTTATTGTGGAATGTCTGAGTCTACTTCCTGGAATGGAATCCACATAAGGGGAGAGAGAGAGAATGAACTCCCACAGCAGTCCTCTTACCTGTACACACTATACACACGTGCCATGGCATGTGCATGCACACAGAGAACACACACAATAATAATAGTTTTTTAAAATTCATCCCACATTGTCTGACTAGAGGTGACTTTACTAGTGGTTGATTTGATTATCTTGCCAAGTCTGGTAGAGTCAGGCACTTCCTCATTGGTCACTATCACCCCTGAAGACAGCTTTCTTTGAAATGTTTAGCATGTTTAAAGATGTATATAGCGTCACAACATATAAACATCTCCTGTAACAGTACTTTGTGCTACATCACAGCATAGACATTTACACATTTATTATAGATTATAAAAACCCTAATCAAAGTCACAGTGTAAAATGCAAAGTAATTTAATACTGGTTAGATTGTAGACTCCTCTAATACAGAAAAAAAATTAAATCACATGTCTCTATTGCAATGTTACCATACAAATTAAAATTTTTACCTGGAATGCTTTCTACTTTATGTCAAAATGCACAATATATTTTCTCAAAAAAAATCTATAGTCTATTTTCCTCATTTCAAAAGCAAATCAATTTAATACAAAAGTAGACTTTAACTAATAATAGTTTTTTGCTAGAGTGCTAGCACATAAATATACTAGAACAAATATTGATCAAAACCTAATGAACACAGTCCTCATGGCAATACATCTGGGAAGACCCTGACATTGCTGATAGATGCTAATGGGAGAGGAGGTTCTGTGGTCTCTAAAACCACTAATAGGACCGTTTTATCACAGAAGAACATAGTTTCCACCAAGAACTCAGAGACTAAGTTATTTGGGTTCTTACTTATAAAACCATGTCTGAGGGTTTCAAAGGAGATACAAAACAAAAAATTGAAACTTGTGGGTGGCAGAGGCACGAGTGATGAGCTGAGACAATTAATCAAGTCACAAAAGACTTAATAGCAACTCCAAGGCAAATTGCAGTCAATGAGAAGAATTCAGCTTTTGAAGACTTTCACAGGAATATAAGGCAATGACAATCATGCTGTCTGTCCATTTATAGAGGCAAAAAATAACAGGATCTGTACATCTATGAGGCAGTAATGGAAAGTTTGCCTTATAAAACCTGAAGAGGAACATGTTGCAAACACTCTGAAATGAAACCTGTGTGCTTTGGAAGACTTTCAGATATGTGGTATTAGCTAGATGTTCTGAATTTGTTTCTGAAATTTAGAAATAATACAGATGAAGGAAGAAAGGTAAAACTCTTTGAAGGGAAAAGACCTAAGATTTCAAAGGAAACAAGAAGTCAAGGGCAAAAGCGATACTAACATAATTAATATGAGAATGCAAAATTACATACATACTGATTTGAATGCAGTGGCATTTTAATTTGGCAGGAGGGTAATTTCTTGAGCTTTTCCATTTTTTCTTTTGTTTTTCTTTTCCTATGTTGATTTAAACTGAATATAAGTGAAGAAGTAGATTGTAAGTAAGGGCATGAAGAAATAAATCCCCTAAGTTGCATAAGCATATAACTGTTGCATGAAAAGGCACATGGATAATACAGCTGTTCTGTGTCAAATCAATGAAGGTAAGGAACAAGTCAAAGTAGCCATTAGCGTGAGAAACTGGTATGTGTTGGAACCTAGGAAAACTATCCATACAGACAAAGTGTGGGGAGCCTTGAGTGTCTGAAGCCCTGACTGCATATATGCTATTAACATGAGCTGGCCATGTCACAGACCCTCACCTGAGATCCATGGGAAAATTGCAAAGTCTTTCCTGCCAAGGTGAGTCTCAGAGAGAAACCTGTGGATATTGACAATACGTGCAGAAAATGGCCACCATAATCCCTGCCCTGCCACCCTCCCCCCCCAAAAAAAAAACCCCACCACCTCCACTGTATATTTACAGTCTGGGGACTGTTCTGTTACAGAGACTGCACCAACAGAGATTAGGCAAACCTGTTTCCTTAATCCAGCTGTATACAAACACTGCATCCTTGTTAATCTGTCTATAATAAAGACACTCCTATGTACAGCTGTATGCAATAGCTCTGCCTAAAAATTCAACTAAGAGTATCAACTCTATATAATAAGCATGCTGATCTTCCCAAGTGCTGTGGTTTCTCTATCAGAGAGCCCAGTAAACGTGACAGCATCCCTGTCGTCTGTGTGTATGTCCTTTCTTCATCCTCTCACCACCTGTCAGGTCCATCCTTGGAAGCCATATAAGGATTTAGTAACCAACAACAGAACTTTTCACTCTTATTTCTTTCAAAAGCAAATGAAGCAGATTTTAATTGGAACAGGCAAGATAAACACCGAAAGTTCCAAGTGCTTTCCTGGGGTTGGGAAAATAACTGTTCCAAATCAGGTCAAATGTTTCACCTCATGATTCAGAAATGTTGAACTGAAGGCATTCTATTTAAGATTTTACATTCTAAAAATGGAATATGACAAGTCCAGGAATTAAAAGATACTATTAAAGAAAGCAGGCAACTATATATGCTGTGGCATGCTTAAAATCATGGAAAGAACTGTGGCTGAGTTCATTTGATTACATTGATGCTTCTTAGAACTTCCTCCAAGTTGCCTTGGTAATGACAGTTCTCATGGAGAAGAGAAGTGAATAACAGGGCCTTAAGTGATCCATAGTCTAGTTAAGCCCACCGTCTTCTATGCCTCCGGATACATGCAAGTGCTATTAGTGTCAGTGTAATGGCATAGATCTTTATGCTTGGTGTGCGCGTTTGTATGGGACGGAATCTCAAGTCAGAGACATGTTAACATTAGTTTTCCTAATGGCGTTGGATAACAAGCTTGACTTACTGGCCAATGCCACAGCTTGTCATCTTCTTCCCAATTCCTATCATTGACTGCCCATAAAGGAAGTGCAAAGATTTTGGAAACCAGAGGAGGACACAAGAGATTTCCCAAATAAATGTGTAGAGTCATTCTTAGTCATTATTTAGAAATCTTGGCAGTAAAATAGATACAGGGAAACTGTATATCAGGAAATTTTGGTCCAATTTTTAAAACTAGTTAGAAATAGTAAATTTCACTAACCTAAGGTGTCAATGGTGACAACTTTCCAGAATCCAGGGAGGAATATGGTACCAAGTGAATTAGCAAAATCTCCAAGGAGTCACAGTAACAAAAGAACAAATTGCTTTCACTATACCCCTTTCTTTGCTTTCCTAGTCTAGTAAATTTAGGCAGTATCTAGATTTTTGTGAGGTTTTTTTAATAGAGTTCTCATTGTCTCCTCAGAAACAAGTGTTACTGAAAGAACATACTAGTGCATTTAGAACTTACGAGTACATTTAGTTTGGAGCATTGAAGTTATATATATATATATATATATATATATATATATATATATATATATATGATATCAGTTGTTATAGTCTAGTGAAAATGATAAAGATGCTTGTGACAGAAACAAAGTTTATACACAACCACAAAATTAACAGTTAAGGGAAAGGAACTAAGTGAAGTTAGTAGCATTTCAGTACTTGCGGTATAACAAACAATTCATAAAATCATGCCTATCTATAATAGAAGCTCTAAACCAGTGTTTTTCTTCATCCTAAAATCCCAATAAAAAGTAACAACAACAACAACAACAGCAGCAATAATAACACATGTACTCTTGCCATTTTCTCAGCCTTTTGTCCAAGGTCGTATTTATCACTTAATTCAATTCTGCTGTTGCAAGTTTACAACATGCCTGTGTGTAGCACCATGCTTAACTTAAAAGAGGAAACTCCCCAGTCTTAAAAACTGCCAGAATTCTATACCGAAGGTCTGATTTGAGAACTTCACTGAGAACTGCCCAGAGCCACTGCCTCCCTACGCAGATACCATATAAGCACATTACACACATAGGCTTTTAGTGATAAATGTGATGCTATTACGTTTATGCCGCTTCACCCTCCCTGGTTTGTGAACATGTGAACATCCTTTGTATTCACATTCACCTGCTCTGACATTTTTATTCAAAGTAAGTAGAAGCTACAAGCAACCTAAGAGGCCTGACAGATATGTTTCAGGGGTAAATTTGAACGGCTCCTCTCCCTAAAGCGGGGCTTCCTCCTGAGTTGTATCGGAGCTGAGCATCTAAGGTTGCTACTGAGCTCCGGAGGATTGCACTGCCTGGAAGGGTAAACTGATTTCCAGATTTAAGCTCACAGAGTCAAACAAATTATTCTGAGGTCTTATCAATAACAGAAGCCCTGTAAAGAGGGACCTACTTTTATCTCCCCTCTTTCTCCTCTACTAATCTTACCAGCTTAGGAGCTTGTGTTCTCATCTAAAAGCGAGTTTGCAGCAGAAAGGTCGTTATCCACGCCGCTGACTGCTATATAGAGTCCTGCTAAGGTTCAAACACACAGGAAGATTAATGGAAGCGGCTCCATTTGCCAGAAGTTAGAATCATAAATTTGCCTGAAGTAGGTTTTTCTTTTGCTATTCCTTGTAGAAAGGGGACGAGTGAGCAAATTAAAGCCTTTTCACAGCTGAAATTTCTCTCTCTCTCTCTCTCTCTCTCTCTCTCTCTCTCTCTCTCTCTCTCTC
>NW_021604630.1:14932138-15029707 GCF_004785775.1 Grammomys surdaster | reverse complement strand
CCCCTCCTCCCTTTCTTTCTCCCTCCCTCCTTCTGAGACTTCAAGGGAAGGAATACTTTCTGTCAGCATTATTGCTTCTGGAGACTGCTTATCTCAGAGTGTTCCACCTAGCAAGGTACAAAGCTGATTTTGGCTGACCCAGTCAAGGGGCCTCTGCTCTGCATAAGCAGAGAGACAAGGCAGAAACAGAAGAGGAGCATGCTGGGAAGCAGCTCACCTCCCTCAGTGGAGTCTGAACTTTAAGATACGTTACTTTGTAGTACAAGCTTTGTGAGCCCAAAGGGACCACTCTTTGAGAAAAAACTGTAGACTGGAGGGGTGACTATCTGATGGCATCTCTCTAACACGCAATGAAAGCGTAGTGAGCAGGTGAGCTATAATCTCAACGTTTTTAAACACAACCTAACGCAGAGAAAAGGCCACGGATTTTTTTTTTTAGTTGCCCTATCCACAGACAAACGGATATAGCCAAAAGTTAGACAGCATGAAAAAACTTTAAAAACAAATGTTAAATATCCAAACCTGAAATTGCTTGCCTCCAATAGGCAACTTAGCAATTCATTCTTATGAGAATGCACGCGAGAGCTAAAAAACAAAACAAACAAACAAACAAACAAACAACAAAGAAATGCTCCTTCAGAAACGTAATAGAATCGTGATGGACCCGGGATCACATATAAAAAGCTTTGTTCCCAGCTTCAAACTGAATCTGATCCAAGTCTGGGCTGAACTGCTAGTTTAGAGGAAATTCAGAGAGCAGGGTCACATGTTAAATGATATCATAAAGACAGAATGACTGGAATCCAGTGCTCCCGTGGGGACACCAGCAGATCTAATTTCTTCAGCTTGTGAACTGGAAGAAGAGCAAGGATTAAGGAAAGATTCTTGAAAATCTTTAAGAGTCCAGACTGAGAAATTTCATAGATTATATGATTTAATAACTTATAAAATAATATCATAAGGCATTTGACTGAATCTTTTGGACCTATGAAAAAATACTTTTTTAAAAAAAAGCATACTGAGTTTTCTTATAGTATGTGTTGTCATGGGCCTTTCCCCCTTCCTCTCCCCACTGCCCTCCAGTCTCCCTTCCCTACCCCATCTACCTCCCTCCCTCGCCTTCCCTTTTTCCCATCCTCCTTCTCCCTCTCCAACTCTTCATTCGATCATCCCAGTTATGAATGGAGAAACCACTTCTTGATTTGTGACTCATTTCTTTGATTCTTGGTGGTGTCTTTAATTATTCAATCTTGCAGCGTTGAGGGTAAAGAGATACTGGAGGCTTTCAGAAAGAGATGCCTGCTGATGCAAAGAAATGAGAGCAAAGGTGGTAACAGATTAGGACTCCAGGATATGGGCTTTGCTCTTGCTGTAATTGGATGTTTAAGTACTCATTGGCAACTGGTGAGTGGTTAGTGGGTAGGATCAGAACTTTCCCTCCAATGGGGCTGGCCAAGAGCTTCTCTCCACACTTTTGTCCATGTTTGGCCTTCAGCTGGTTCAGGAAGGAGCTAAGGGAGGCTCGGCACGCTTGATCTCTTCCCTGTCAGAGTTCAGTGATGCCTGAAGGCTCTCTGAGCCCTTTACATCTTGTACTTTCAGTGGCTGAGTGAGAGCTTATCATTCCCCACGGGGACTAGTGTGCATCCGATGAGTTCCTGCTCTTCCATCGGCAGCAGGTGACCTCTGACTTCTTCCTTGGATGCTTTTGCTAAGGACAGCCTTCTGTGTAAACCGTTGATAGAGAACCACGGGAAGTAGTTGAACAAGTTGAATGGTGAGTCTCACTGATCTATTTTCCTGTCTGCGGTAGCTTCTAGGACAATGGTTCTCCACTTGGGAGTTGACCAACTCTTTAAGGGGTCACCTAAGTCCATCAGAAAATACAGATATTTATTTACATTATGATTCATAAGAGTAGCAAAATTACAGTTATGAAGTATCAGTGAAAATAACTTTATGGTTGAGGGTCACCACAACATGAGGAACTTTACTAAACGAAGGTTGAGAACCACTGTCCTAGGGATTCTGTGTTGTTGAGACATACTGGGCCTTAAAAGATTAGTTAAATCATCAACCAGTTGTCTTTCATTCCACCTATGTACATTTTCACCTCTCCTGACCATTCAGCTAAGAATGAAAGTAATTTTGGGTCTCTTCTGTCAGTATGTCTCACCATTATCTGCATGGTTTTGGGCTAGGTTTTCCTTGTTGAATATAATTTTTAAAATAACTTTACAGGTAACTTTACTGTGGTTTCTTTTAGAGTCATACTGTCTTACAATTTTACAAGGCAAGGGCAAATTCCCTTCTTAAGTCTTTATTGTAAACATGTAAGAGTACATATTAATACCTGAGTTCATATTGTGACCAGATTCCTGCACTGGACCCAAAAGACCAAACAATACAGATTTCAATCATAGTAACTTGAGTTTTCATTGGCTGCCAGAAACTCTGTTACCAATCAACAAATTGAGTGGGGACCAACTGACTAGTTATATACTAAGCTGAAGCCAATTAGTTTTGTTTCTATGGTGCCTCTCACTATTCTCTAAATGGTGACTAACCATAGCATTGGCTGGAGTTGTTTGCACCTGCCCTGTAGTTGCCTGATGCATGAATCATATTGTGCTTTTAGTTTGCCTTGCTCAAACTCTATTAGATACTGTTGACTTTAGGAAATTTCCCTTTCAGTGCTTACCATAAGGAGCGGTTGATAAAAAACATCTTTTATATTTTGGCTGGGGATACAGCTCAGTGTTAGAGAACTTACCAAACATATACAGGGTCCTAGGTTCAATTCTCTTTCTTCCTCTCTTTTCTCTCTTCCTCTCCCTTTCCCTACCCCCATCCCACACAAATAAAATATAGTCTGTAACAAGTTTCAAATGTTCATAAATAAATGCAGGCAGGCTCCAGAAGTTGTGCTGTTGTTTAATTCAAGGTAGACCTCTTTACTGAGGTTCTTATTAAAAAGAACATTGGGAAATGTAGTGACAAGAACAAATGTCCACAATGGCCTATTCTCTAAACAAAAACAAACAAACAATCAATCAAACAAACCAATGAACTTCTCAGAAATGTTATTATAGTATCTTTTAGTTGGTAAAGATGCCCCAGAATAGGTCATTTAACCACAGCCAGATAAATTATGTCTACTGGTCAACAGTCTGGAAACACACTCTGGTCCTTCAGATGATGCTCCAGATGTGCTTCCAGCAATATAGCTCTCAACAAGAAATACTTAATCCATTCTTCTAACATCCTCCTGAATCTCCTCCTGGGTAAGCATTTAAGTGCAAAGTAGGGGTTTATGGACCATCAGGAAGAGGGAAACAGGTTTGCAGTCTACTGTAGTGACACCTCATTCTTGACTCCCACTCCCATGTCCATACTGTTCTTGGTGAGTTACGACTTGGTGACTTTCATAACTTTGTGCCCCTATGACTCAGTACTATACTCTGACTACCTCTTGCTTCCAGGGCTCTACCCCCTTAGCTCTGATTTAAGGTCCTCTAGCCCCGTGTCATCCTATGAGAGAAATACCAACTCTTTACATTTTAAACATTTTTAATCTTTTATGTTAGCATATTGGGTATTAAATAGCATTGTGGCATTTTTGAACATAATGTATTTCAGTAGATTTCCCTTCTTCCATGATTCTGCTACCCCAATATCCCCTTATAACTCCTCCTTTTTTTATTAGCTGCTTTCTTTATTTACATTTCAAATGTTATCCTTTTCCTGCTTTCCCCTCCCCTACCCCTGCTTCTATGATGGTGTCCCCTCCTCCCACCCACTCACTCTTGCTTCCCTGCTCTGGCATTCTCCTACACTGTGCCATCGAGCCTTCACGGGACCAAGGGCCTCTCCTCCCATTGATGTCCCACAAGACCATCCTCTGCTACATATGAGGCTGGAGCCATGGGTCCCTCCATGTGTGCTCTTTGGTTGGTGGCTAGTCCCCGGGAGCTCTGGGAGGTCTGAATGGTTCACATTGTTGTTCCTCCTATGGGGCTGCAAACCCTTTTAGCTCCTTCAGTCCTTTCCCTAACTCCTTCATTGGGGACTCCACGCTCAGTCCAATGGCTGGCTGTGAGTACCCACCTTTGTATTTGTCAGGCTCTGGCAGGAGACAGCTATATCAGGCTTCTGTTAACAAGCACTTCTTGGCATCCACAATAATGTCTGGGTTTGGTAACTGTATAAAGGATGGATCCCCAGGTGAGGCAGTTCTCTTAAAGAAGGGAGGGGAGCAGACAAATGGATATGAAAGCTTAATCCTCAGCAAACTGCTTTGTCTACTCAAAGTACCTGCTACCCTTCCTGAAGCCTTTCACTTTAACCTAGGACCCCAAGTGAAGATAAGAAATCCACCACAATGGCTTCCCACTGTGAAAGCTCTTCTGAAATGAGTCTTGCTCACTTGAACTAAGGCAGCAAAACATATAAAAGAAAAAAAAAGATTTAAATTCTCCAATCTACAACCAAGGTACTTGTATCATCTTTCCCATCTCTAAGCACTGACCTTCCACACCCAGTTTCATTCTGGTAGAAGACAGTAATCGTTACTATTGGAGTCACTCTCCTAAGTGAAATGCCCAGCTCTTTATGCAGGAAGGATTTTCATCATCACTTTGCCCTGAATTCACATTCTGAATCTTCTCCAACCTGAGCTTCCCTTTTGAAAGCCTGTGCTCTAGTTGGGTCAGAGTTTGTGACTCAGTACCTAGTTTAAATTTCCTTAATGTGATAAAGTTGATGAAGATTGTATTTAATGATTGAATTCTAAAATACTCCTTTAAGTTGAGAGTGAAACATAGCTGCCTGTTGTGGTTTTAACGTTGTTGTTGATCCTCATCAGTAAGCTAAGGAAAAGAAGTGAACACAAAGGAAAGAATGAAAGTGCATCTACAGAGTTTGCTAAGAAACAATCTATACATGAATTAAACTTTTTAATAAGGTTGGTGGACATTGAGGTTGACATATATTTTTTTAAGAACTGAAAACTAATAAAAGCTTAAATCTTCAAGACTTTTAAAATAGTGTCAGCTATATCAAATAGCTACCAATCTGCCCACAGAGAGCTGATTCAGCCATCCTTGTGAAAGCTGTAGAACAGAGGGACATTCTAGAAGGCCCTAATGGAGAAATAGTTCATCCTCAGGCATAATAAGTTATAGTAAGTAAAGATGATGTCTTCCCTAAGGGATTGTAACCCCAAACAAATTCAGAAGCTGTATGGAAGTTTATAAGCTAATTGTAAAGGTATAGAAAGGCAACTGGATACACTTACTGTACTGGATGTCAAAGTAACAATGCACTTAAAGGCATCCACCCAGTGTACAGGAAGGACAGGCCATGTGCTAGTGAGTAGAAACATCCCCGTGTATGCAACAACAAATTGTTCTAATGTATGAACAACAACAACAACAAAATGGCCAATGTTTGATTGTTAGGACTTAACACCTCTCCAGAGAACATTATTTATAAAGAAATTAAAGAGACTTCCTGTAGGGTACATAGTTGCCCTCTTTGACAGGTCAGAGAGCTTATGATAAGGCTCTTGTAAAATTAATATTTTGATCACGGTAATTTTAATCCACCAAAGCCTGAGAATCCAGTCATAATGTTCGAAATTGCTTTCTTTTCTGACCAGTCTACATTGCAACAGCTATGGAAGCAGGTTTTGCTCAATGTAACTACCATTCTTGTAACAATAGTTCCTCTTGAATGACTGCCTGTACATGCTTCCCACACCTCCTTCCCCATTAAACATTGTTTTAGTTTGCACTTTTTTCAGATTTGGAAATATTTATGACACAATTTATTCGATTTTCTTCCTAAGAACTTCAAGTACAAGCACTGTACCTCTATCACTCCAACCCTTTCTCCTCCCCTACAACCCTTCCTGTGTACTCCTTCTACCTAAATCTATGTTCTTCTTTTCAGCTATTATTGTTACACATATATACAATTCATGTAGCCTGTGTGGCATTGTTTATGCAAACATGTGTCCAAAGTTGATGACTTGGAACTGGACAATCTATATTGGAGCTTGTCACTGGAGGAAACTTATTTTCTCTCTCAGAATCTATTGAGCACAGGTAGCTCTTCATCTAGGTGTGGTACCCTGTCCACACGCCAAGTGGTATTATTGTGCCAGTCCCATTCAAGCAACTGTATCATTGAGATTTTATTATTGTGTTTTTCACCGTCATGTCTGTGAGACTGTTTCTAGCATCCAGTGTCCTGAGCCTCTGCCTCTTATGCTTTCCTGATGAGAGTGGTCCTGCAGAACTGTAGACTGAGAGTAGACTTGTTCATGAATAAGCCTAGGATTCAAAACTATTCATGAGAAGGGAAATTTGAAAATCATTTCCAGGTTCATTATCTCCTTAAATAAATAATAAAATGACACAGAAAATATTTTCATGAAAACTTTTGTTATTTCTTAAAAGGAACATTTAAAAGTCACTGTATAGAATGGAAATGTTTGTTACACTTGACACATGAGAAGACTTTCTGTTTATCAGTAAGGTGAGATTAAAAGGACAAGCTTCATATAACTGACACGTCAGCTGTATCTACAATAATTTTTATGAACATGTATGAAAAGACAGATATCCAGCAACATAAAGAGAAAGAGACCCACATTAGACATTTACCAAAACTGAATATTTAAGATTCAGTAAGCATAAATAAATACTCAGTTTCATTGGTTGTCTTAGAAATACATATTAAGCATCCATGAGATAATATCATAAACAAAGCCCCCCCAGGATTCAGAATTGTTGAACATGAAGACTTACCAAACTAAGTATTAGCAAAATCATGGGACAAAAAGAAGCACCTAGACTGTCAATAGCATTCTAAATATTGTTCCTAATAATGCACAAACTTGCTTGACAATATCTACAAACACTGCATGGGTTTCATTTTGTGCTTTTATGTGATTTATAATATAAACATATATTCCTAAATCTACACTCATTACATTGTATGTCTCTAAAAGGAATTGAAAATTTTCTTCATAATAACATTGTTTGTAGGCTATAAACAGAAAACAGCCATTACATCCTCTTGCAGTAGAAGGGTGTATATATTGTACTGTTTTTTTTCATTAGAGTATCAGTGAAAAAGGATTGCATATGAATGCATGACTGCTGTGCTCAGCGTAGGGAGGAATAGATTTCATAAGCATGCTATTGAGCAAAATAGTCTGCTACGAGAGATCACATGGTATAGGATTTCATTTAAGGAGTATGACTTTAAAATATACAAGTTTTAGAAGTAAACCTACATTTTAAAAACTGTGCTAAGAAATAGGCTGAGTGATGATTAGGAAAGCATAGGAAGGGAGCCTGTGACAATATTCCCTCATCAACCTGTAGCTATAACACAAATATTTGCTTTATGGTAAAAAGGTGAGCTGTGCATTTTTATTTTGTGAATTTAATTAAATGCAAATGAATAACTGCATCCATTAGAGGAGAACTGCATTGTTGAATAGACCTCCGTATTTTGATAGAGGATTTAGAATGGGAAATAGAGAGACTATGAGGTGAAAATAATGCCAACATTTGCAGGAAAATGTATAGTCTATTAGCTGAAACATCAGCGAGAACAAATCTCTTTTACTGTAGCAGAATAAAAAGGAAACTTGCCCATGCATAGGTAGAACAAATGTTCGATTTGATCCCGATGAAGTACTGTATATGTTAAATGAAGTAATTTATGAATAAAGTACACACTAAAGAATAGAATGGGTAGCATTTTTAAACTTGGAAAATAGACTGCATGCAGGCTTCTCATACTGAAGACAGACTTTGCAAGTAAGTGCCATGTGAGTCAAAAGGATGATTCCTGGATACAAGTGAAAATTACCACGTGATGTGAAACGTGGGCATATTTTATGTGGGAGGAAAGAAAAGGAACTGTTATTGAAGACATTCTACAGAAATAAAGGAAATGGAACTGTTAACTTCCATAGAGCCTGCCTGAAGGCATTCCCTAGCACATCTGGTTTGAGCTAATAAACTGGGGAAAGAGTAAAAGGAAAATGACAAAGAGTAAAAATAAATATGTTTTTAAGGGGAAAAAAGGCAAAGCTTAGGATAAAACTCAATGGTAGACTGCATGTTCAGCATTCCCGAGTCCTAGTTTCAACCCCACTGATATACTGTACACACACACACACACACACACACACACAGAGAGAGAGAGAGAGAGGGAGAGGGAGAGAGAGAGAGAGAGAGAGAGAGAGAGAGAGAGAGAGAGAGAGATACACACACAGAGACACACACAGCAGATTAAAAAAAAATAGAAAAATGTGTCAAGAAAAATACTTCAGTATAGAAAAAAACATTGTAATGTACCTATACATATTCTCTAAAAAAATAATTGCGTTAAGTACTTGCATGCAGACAGAGATTTCATGAAGGTATGTGTATACACAAAAATAATCACCCTAGAGTCTCAGCTAGTGCTTCTCAACCAAACTTCTTAATACTGTGATCCTTTTTTAAACATAGTTCCTCATGTAATGGTGACCCCACCTATAAAATTATTTTGTTACTACTTTATGAATATAATTTGTCTACTATTGTGAACCATAATGTCAATACCTGATATGCAGGATATCTGATATGCAACTCCCAAAGGGGTCATGTCCCACAGGTAAAAAACTGCTGAAAACCTGTATCCATTGTAACAATGGATGAAATACACCTTACTATCACTTATCTGAGAGAAGCACAGGGAATTAGTGGTCAAAGTGTGATGCTGATTAAGCCTTAGAGTCAATCCAAGAGGAATCAAAGCATGAAGGGAGAATGAAGAAAACTATACTTGAGGTTCAATAATGGGTCAGATTGGCTAAATATATTTAACAGGGGAGTTCAAAGAGAGAAGAGATTCGGCTGGAAAATGAGGAACACACATAAACTACTTTCATGACAACTAAGTAGTTCGAATAAATTTGCTTTTTAATTTTTAACTTAGATGTAATTAATTTAAATGTAACTAATTTAAATTAATTCACTTTTTAATTGAAAAAGAAGCACATCACATTCCTCCCCCCAGGTCCTCCCATCTACCCTTCTGCCAACCCCTCCCATGTTCCCCCACTCTCAACTTGATAACCTCTCGTTATTGTTCCATACATACATACATGTGTGTGTATGTATATGTTTATGTACACACAAATTTATGAATATAACCTGCTGAGTCCATTTTTGTTGTTTGTGTAGATATGGTTTCAGGGCTGAACTCTGCATTGAACAACCAGTAAAGGCTAATTCTCTCCTTCCAGCAGCCATTAGTTACCTGTAGCTCTTTGTCTGGGGTTGGGACCCCAAGCCATGATCCGTTTTTCACAATTATGCAGCCAGGGAGACTATTTCATAAGACTGTCTGATTTCCTGGTGTTCTGGTTTTTGTATGATTGCAACTGATTTTTATTTTAAATGTTTATAGTAGATTTTTTTTAAGATTCATGCAATATAGTTTGATCACCAGAACTTTGCCCACAAGACATTGATAGTTAAGACTCCATTGCTAAAAGCACCACATACTGTTGAATTAATTAATTAATTAATTAACAAGTCTCAGTGGCTGGAAATTAATTAATTAATTGATTAATTAATTAATAATTTTCAGTTGCTGGTTTACTACCTGCCCCAATGGTTTACATTCTATAATGAAAGAAACATGCACACACACACACACTCATACACACACACACACTCATACACACACACACACACACCCTTTATATTTTAATATGCCTTTAAAAGCCCACTACCCACTAGCTGGGCTATTGCCTAACCTTCAAGTGTTAAGTGTTACCTCCTGCTGATAATCTCGAGTTATTACTTACTAATTTTATGTTCTATCTTGGCTGTCCTAGACCCAGTTGGGCAGCCCTCTGGGCCACACTCTCCCACCTCCTTTACATGGCTGCTATGCCTCTCTCTCCTGCACTACTCTTAGGTATGGCATTTCTCCTCTCCTCCAAATTTGCCTCACATCATGGATCTCCTCCTTCTGCTCCATGTCCCAAGCCTGAGAAATAGTAAAATCCCACCTCTGTCTGTCCTCTCCAGATATTAGCTGTTGACATCTTTATTTACTAATCAGAACTAACTGGGAGCAGGTTCTCATAAGCTTTGTGCAGATGCTCTTGTGTAAACAGTTTTTGGGGGTAACATAATTAGCCTTAGAATACAAGCAGCAACAACACACAGTTGGTCACAGAACATGAAGAAATCAAGTAGACTTCACCAGGAAGGTTCATAACTATTTAAAATCCACTGAGACTTTCCTTGTGACATAACTTAGTTTTAACGTTAAAATGTGCCAGGTGCTGTGTTGTCAGGTGAGACGAGTCATGTGGTACATCCATTACCTCTAGATGGCTTAGTGTTATTTAAGTCTTTGTTGTTCCTGTTGGTGAGTAAAGGGACCAATTGTTATTGTAAATTATCATTTTAACTCATTAATATTGTGAGCCTTGCTTACATTTTAAGGTTGTGCTATTGGAGATATATGTTTACCTTTTGTGTGTCTTTGCAATGGCTGATTACTTTATATTCATATTAAATATTTAATTTCATACATTGGGTTTTTTTTTAATTTTTTATTGGTTATTTAATTTATTTACATTTCAAATGTTATCCTCCTTTCCAGTTTCCCCACCATAAGCCCCCTATCCCCTCCTCCCTCCCCCTGCCTCTGTGAGGGTGCTCCCCCATCCATCCACCCACCCACTCCCACCTCAGTGACATAGCATTCCCCTCTCCTGATACATAAAGCCTCCTTTGAGCCAAGGATATATATCCAGCTTGAGCCATGGATACCCCCTGTTGTACTCTTCCACATTGGGTTTCTTATATGCCATAGTACTAGACTAGTTCTTTGCTTAATTTGATGCATTTCTTTCTCTTACATTTAAAGTTATTTAAAATCTTATTATTGTTCTATGACCTTCTCAAAATTCTAAGCTACAGTATTAACTTTTTACACATGTATGAGATCCTACAGACATAATCATGTGAAAAGTGGGCATCCTGGTCCTCATAGGACTCTCACAAACCTTTAAGTCTATGATACACAGCTTGGGCTTCCCAGAAAGCTCTGTAAATACAATGAAGAAGCCACCGATGGAAGGATAAAATCTAGAACCAAGATAATCAGGGATCTAATTCTGATCCACTCATCAAACATTAGAGGGATCATGAGAGACTCTTGTTTCACATGTTTCTAATTGAAAAGACACGGTAAAAATTAGTTTTTAGGACTGCTATCATGACGATCCACAAATTTAGTGTCTTAAGCAATAGAAATCCACTGTCTCACAATTCTGAAGGGTAGAAACTCAGATGCACCTCTGGGGGGTCTGTTTGATAACTTCTGAGGATTAGTAGGAGCTCTGAGTCAGGACAGGTCAAAGAACTAAACTATCATTCAGGGAAATCCTAACACATTTTCTAGAGCTCGGCTTTTGACGGAGGGATGTAAAGCTATTCTTCCCTACCTATGGGGAACTCGAGTGCTGGCTACACAGCTCTGGTATCCACACAACTGTAGATTCTCAAGACTCTTGTGATTCCGAAGTAGAATAAGAGAAGGTTGAAATGCAATATTCTCATTGAAATTCAATTGCTTTTGTAAAAGACACACTCTATGACTTGGCAGATATTTCAAAGTTACATTATGACTATTGACTTTTATAATTTTATAGATTTTTTTTACTGATTTTCATGAAAAATTTTAGTGGTTTTGCTTTTTCTATATTGCTTCCAACAGTAATTTTTTTACATTTTTAAAGGTGTTTTTTTTTTATCCCCCCACCCCCTCCTCCCTCATAGGACAAGCTACTTATTTAAGCTGTAACCTCTTGACACTGAAACTTTAACTTCACTGTCTGTGACATATCCTCAGATTCCCTACTGAAGTGCAATACTATGCTGAAAAGCTCAGAAACAGTATGAGGAAGTTTCACACAATACAAGCTCTTAAGAATATACAATATTATCAGTTAGGAAACAATTGTGTAAAAGTGTTTTTTTTTTCTTTTATCTTGGCATGGGTGAATAGCAAGGTTCTGATCTAAAACAGGTAACACATTGCTTCTCTAATGGTGACAACAAGTAAGGCAGTTTAAGGAATTCGGACTAACCAAATGAAATGCAGTTATTGGATTATCTTGCTGTTATTCTTATCAGCTTGCTATAAACACACTGCTCCATTTTATAGCGTAATCCCACTCTTGATTAATCTGTCCTACAGTGCAAGTATTGTTTACACATTTTATTTTTAAGTCAAAAGTCTGGCCAGTTGTGGCATCTGGTAAAGATGTCATCCCAGCTCTATTATCATTTACTTTTATGGATGAAAATTCTGAAACTTCAGCACTTGTCCCTGGTCCCTGAAGGTTCACCTGTCCATTGGCAGTGCTAAGTTGAGTTGCTATTCCAGCTCTGGATCCATAATATGCAGCAAGCATGGAAGGGCTGTTCAAAGGAGCTCATTTGGTGAGCCTAGTAGACAGGCTGTGCCTCAGCTTTCCTCTGAGAAGTTACTTGATCCAAAAAGTCTGCTGTCCCCATTGCCAGAGGCATGGTTTGTCTCATCCCCTGAAAAGAGTGACGGGTGTTGTGAGTCCCCAACTATTAGTCCAATGTGGGACTTATCTGGAGTTGTTCCTAGTTGGGAATTGATTCCTGATCGAAAGCTTTTGATGGGCATGGCTGCATAGACTTGCTTGTCTATAGAAGAGAATGCTGTTGGATTTGGAAGGGTCTGGTTGTCAATCACAAAGTTAAGGCTCAGGCTATTCAAAATCGGATGTGTCCCTTGGCTAGTTCTGTCCAAAGCCTGCAGCAGAAACTTGGAGTATTCCTGTAACATGTTAGTTTTATCTGATGAAGTTGTTTGGGGGCTTGATCCAACATTCTCCGAGTAGGTGACTTCAGGTACATCAGAAGAATTGACTGATTTGCTAGAAGTCACTTTGGTATATGCAACACTGGAGGAAATCTCATTCTGTTCATTAGCTTTGTGGGAATAGTGATCCACCAGAGTCTGCAGGGCCTCACATGGAATAATGTTTTGTTTTGATTGCTCTTAATCTCCACATTCAATGCATGGGAATCAGTATGGATGCTGTGGTGCTTTCATCAATGACACTGGCCACAATTGCTTGTGTCACAGAAGGCTGAGGAGCTATGGTGCCCACATTCAGTGTACTACCTGCTGTTGTTACTTGAAGCTTGAAGATCCTCTTCTTCCTCTTCTTCTTCTTCTTCTTCTTCTTCTTCTTCTTCTTCTTCTTCTTCTTCTTCTTCTTCTTCTTCTTCTTCTTCAGAATCTTCATGGCTTTTTGTAATTAGTACTTCTGTGCACAGATTTGCTGGGCTCCTCCTGCAACTTATCCACTTGATCTGTGTCAGCACTGCCTTCTGAGTCCAGTAATGCCTGCTTATCCACAAGTTCAAATGCATACTTGGAAACTTTGCTGTCTTCATAAGTAGATAGGGGTGAAATGGTTTGACTTTGCTCCAAGCACTGTTTCAGACTTCTCTTACTGTTGATTGAGAACCAACTCCTAAAATCAGCAATAGGCCTGTCATACATGTATACTAACACCAATTCTTGGGTCTCAGTGGAAAAACATTGAAACAGATGGCTATAAGCTAATGTCAACAGGCAGCTTCTGTGGAAATTTACAAGCCTGAGTAGTCATAGACCTTGTAAATAGGTAGCCTTGCCAGACAATACCAACTTAGATAAGGACAAGTGAGTCATAGGCAGAGTCATAGTCACCTGTCCCCTGAACCTTCACCCAGCCGATACCCAGTTCTGAAGATATCTGTATTCCCCCTGAACACCCACACTCCAGTGTCATTCCCTTCCCCACATCCTGCCTTTCTGTGTTTATACCCCTGTGTGAATTAATTATGATTTGAGAAAAAAGAAAAAGAAAAAGAAAAAGAAGATTCCACAACTCCAAAAAAAAAAGAGAGAGAGAGAACCAACATGAGTGGGTGTATTTCTCCAGATGTATTTTCTAAATGGAACCATCTTACTGAAGAATGAGTCATTTCATCAGCATTCTCTGACACCATGTACTCATCCTTTACTTTAGTGACTGAGGAGTAAAGAGGCAGGTAATCCTTTTTATCTTTCTTTCTTCATGTCAGATTTGTTTAAGATACTCTCTTTGTCCATCCCAGATGATTTCTTCTCAGTTATTTTGGCTTTTCTTTTTGACAGTGAATTATCTTTTGGTGATATAGAAAAGCCAGAATCTTCCTCTGATGTCAGAAGGCCACCTTTGATGGCACATATGTTTAGTTTTTTGTTGTGATTTTCATGGCACATAAGTTTATGTCTCAATAAACAATCTTTTCTGAAAAAAATACTGTAAACAGTATTCACACTGATAAGGCTTCTCTCCATTATGAGTTCTTTTGTGCCTCTCCATGTGATATTTCTCTATAATCTCGTACCATGTTCATCACAGCGAAATGGTTTTCTGCCAGTATGGATCTTCTCATGTCTCTGAAGCACGTACTTTTGTATGGAATGCATGTCACATTGACTACATTGAAATGTTTTTTCACCTGTACAAATGAAGACATGTTTCTGTAAGTAATAACTTGTTCTAAAGGCAGCATTGCAGTGCTCACAAACATGAGATTTAGGGATTTTCAAACCAAGTGATCAATTCTCATTTATTGTACGGATTTTTGCAGGAGAGCATTGTTCCAGCTTCTTTTTCTGTAAGTCTACTGGCTTTCCGACTTGTTTTTTGTTTTTTGGTTTTTTTGTTTTTTTGTCTTTCAACAGTTGCTCAGATATATCAGTGAAAGTAATTTCCTGCTTTATACTTATGGGGACATTAAGTGTACACTACAGTCCTTGAGGAAGCCACTCATGGGTGTCCTTTGCCATAAAAAGCTGTTTTTTGTCATTTTTCACTGTCTCCTCATAGACCATGAGTCCATCATGGGATATCATATCCTGTTATCCATTTCCCTCTCTTGTAACACTTCATCTGCAGCATGGATCTCCTGGTGAGGCGAACTTGAGTCTTGAAGTACTGGCTCCTGCAGTTCTTCAGACACTCTACCCATTACAACCATTGCCCTGGAAGACTCCATTTCATCTATGCTGCCACATTTAAGAAACAATCCTTCCAGTTTGTCATCAGTGTTCATGCTTAAATATACCTGCCTGAGGCTGAAGTAAAAAATGAAGACTTAAAGGAAGAGAATACTGTTGAGTTGAGAAAGGAATCCTGGTTGATTTTCTAACTTTCACACACTCCAGAAACTCTCAGGATCCTCTCAGTCACTTTTACCATCCAGTGTCTCTATAAAATGTGGTCAGGTATAAGCCCATCCCACCAGATCACTTGGATACACTGACTCTTCTCTTCCATCTGCAAGCTGGCACCCAAGTTCACCCAGTAATGTTTTCAAAAGATCCCTCTATATCATAATTATATGTAATTGTTCTTGAGCTAATTTTAAGATAAATTCCATATAACTATAATTTTATAATATAAATAAATTTAATTTAAAATACTTATTTCATTCTTCTGATGTCTTATGTGTTTTAAAATTTGCATATGTGCCTAATTAAATACTTGGAAAAAATTAACACTTCTATATAGTACTACAAATGTTTGAGCATTTAGGACACAAATACTGTACAGTTAGTAAAAGTACATAGCATTACAGGCACTTGCTTCTCACTGTGTAGATTTGTCATATGTTATAGAATCATGGTACTAAGTAACATTTACTAACTATTTATAATGATTGTAACATTTACCAGAGAATTAAAATTATACACCAGAGCCAGTTATAATAATGTACACCAGATATTAAAGTTATTATAAAATTAATAAATTAAAGTACAATGTCATAAGGAAACTACAAATGAAAAAAATTGCTGTTTTTGCATCTTATCACATGAATTCAGATACATGATTGGTACTTGCTTCTAGTATATTCTCGGTCTTTCAAAAGATGAGCATTAAATAAAGATTTTTTTTTAAGAAAAAAATGCTGTGGCTACAGGAAAACACCACATAAACTATCTGGAATTTTGAGTTTAGCTAATTCTATACATAGTATACCCAACAGACACAACCATTTCTCCTTCCTTGTCCCAGTATTTTTATCTATTATAAATTCTAAACTTTGTTGATAGTAAATAATAATGATAACTACATTAGAACTTGGTCATCTATGACCTTCCTCTCAACATGCATAGGTACCACTGTGACAGCTAGACTTCTTATTATTCTTTGATAGTTGAGTTCTCTAAACTACAACACAAAGACGTATCTTGCACAATTAGAGGAAACTGAAGAAAATCTAGTATAATGCAAAAAAAATAATGTCAACAAGTTTGAAATGGAAAAGCAAGTGACATTTACAAAAAAAATTCAGAAAGACTTTTACCATGTCTAGACTCTGGTTTTGCTGCATAAAGGTAATTGTTTTACTTTAAAATTTTTGTTTATAGTACTCTTTATTCTTAAGCAAATAATATAACATCATCAAAAATGCTTTCTCATAGAAAAGATGATCTTCATATAAATTAGAATTATCCGGCAGATTAGATAGAACTTGAGACTACTTAGGAAAAGCCATATGGACAAACGAGAATTCAATATGGTTAATTAATATATAAATTTTATAGTCTCTTTTATGGTATTTTAAAATTTTTATTCCAGTACAAGGATTGAGCATGAATACTACTCATGATGTTAAAATTATATCCCAAAGCATTTTCATAATTCACTACTAGGAAGTAATTTAAGGTATTAATCACATGGAACTTATTCAATGCCTCTGTTGATTTATTTTTCCTTATAGCATAAAGATATTAACTTGAAAATATATTGCTGTTAGCTTCAAGTCAGATATGTTCTTATACAGTTTTGCAACTGCAATTGACTGGACTTCACAAGTCTCAGTTCACTAATCTAAAAAATGGAAAAGTTACTCAAGAGGACTTCAGACTCTTTATAAGCAGAGAATCTTTGTCATGGGTCTTTCGGCTTCAGGTCACAGAAAACTACATTATTCTAGCTTACACCTCTGAAAGTATATGGTGGTATTTAATGAAATAAAATAGAGTGTTAGGACTTTAAAAAGGAGGAACTGGTCTGTTCTAATGACTGAGCAGAATTTATCTTTATTGTTCTAGGGAAGACCTCGTTCTGAATTTGAACTTAGTTCAGATTCTTTTGAGAAAGAATCTGATGAGTTCATCTGTGTTTCCTTCAGTTCCAAGGAATTATTGGTTAGATTACCATTCAAATAGCTCAAACCTAAAAGCCTGGTTTTTGAGGTTTTCATACAATTCTAGAGCTATGTCTTATGTCCTAATTTACATTGAAAATTATAAAATAGAAAACACAACATATTTTAGGGATATAACAGTATTAGCAAAATAGAAAATAAAACATACATGAAAATAAATTGTTTCTGTGACTCTAGTAATCTCTAATTTACCCTGTGGCCTACTTAAAATATAAAGTATGTAAAAAAGAAGTATTTGAAGATGATTGCTAAGAAATCAAGCATTGCAGACTAATAATCTGTTATATGAAATGTTCATTACCATAGCTAATCTTAGTTGTTAACTTGACTCGATTGTGAGACATCAGGGAGGAGTTAAGCACACCTTTGCTTCTGCCTGTAGGGATAATTCTTGAGACATTACACTATGAGGCCTTTGATGCAACCAGTGAATTAATGCTTTGAGAATAAATGATATTATGGCATTTTTTCAAGACTAAGTGAAAACGGAGATATGGAGTCTGGACAAAGGAGTCATACTTGGGGTGCATCTTGTAGCAATAGTGTGTCCTAGACGGTTTTGTTCCTCTTCTCTCTGCTTCCTCATGCTGTGAATTTCTCTCCTCTGACCTTCCCCGTTATGGATGACACTATCTAAAATCTTGAACCAAATAAAATCCCCCTCACTTAAATACTTTCTATCAGATACCCTGAGAGGAGTAGTAATAGAAGTATCTAATACATATGCTATTCACATATTCATGTAGTTTGAAAATAAAATAAATGACCAAAAGTATTATTTCACAGTTGGTCTTTAATTGTCTCCACCTTTACAAATCCTGTTTACTAATATTTCTTTGACCTTTTTTGATTGTCCTTTGAAAGAGTCCAACCTCTATTTCTACCCAAAGCTGTGGCTCTTTAACATTGGCTAAACCTTGGTATTTGCTTCTGACTCTTGGGCATTCTAATTTCACTAACCTACTGACCTATAGTTCATTCTGGGTATAGGTTTTTTAAAATGTTTTTGACACATTTTAAACACAAAGTGATGAGGGATGGGGCCCCCCACTATCTCCAAATTTTTGACCCAGGATTGCTCCTGTCTAAAAGAAATACAGGGACAAAGTGTGGAATAGAAACTGAAGGAAAGTCCATCCAGAGACTGCCCCACCTGGGCATCCATCTCATAGACCGACACCAAACCCAGACACTGTTGTGGATGCCAAGAAATACTTGCTGACAGGAACCTGTTATAGCTATTTCCTGAGAGGCTCTGCCAGAGCCTGACAAATACAGAGGCAGACACTCCCAGCCATCCATTGGACTGAGCACAGTGACCCCAATGGAGGAGTTTGAGAAAGAACTGAAGGAGCTTAAGGGGTTTACAACCCCATAGGAAGAACAACAATATCAACCAATCCGACCTTCCCCCCACCCCTGGAGCTCCCAGGACTAAACCACCAACCAAAGAGTACACATGGAGGGACCAATGGCTCCAGTCCCATATGTAACAGAGGATGGTATTGTCTGGAATCAATAGGAGAAGAGGCCCTAGGTCCTGTGAAGGCTCGATTCCCTGGTATAGGGAGTGGGGTGGGAATGTGTGGATGGGGGAGCACTTTCATAGAAGCACGGAGGTGGGGGGTGGAGAGAAAAGGGGTTCCAGAGGGGAAACTAGGAAAGGGCATAACATTTGAACTGTAATTACATAAAGTATCCAATAAAAAAAGAAAGTGATGAGATTTACCACTACTTTTTCCTATTTATAGAAGGTGTACTTCTAACCTACAATAAAGAAAGCTTTCCCCTTTTCTGAGTTATGTATGGTTATATGAACAGACACTTTCATCTCCCAGGAAAATTCAGATGGGTCCAAAGTGCTTCAAAAAACATTCACTTACTACTTTAACATGCATTTACTGACTTTAAAAAAAACATGCACACTAGGTTTAAGCATATTTAGTTAGCCAAATTATCTCAAAATTCTTAAATATGCCTATTGGCTAGGTGTCGAACTATTGTATTTTGAAAATAATTCAAAGTAAAATTGTAGAAACTTGATGTCCTTAAAATCTGCTATGTCACATTTTCAGAAAGAATGGGAGACATTATGAGATAGGGCTGCCTTTGCTGCAAAACGGAGCAATGCAAGGTAAAACAAGTCATTGCTCCTTCTTTAAACTTAAGTGTATAGGAGGAAGTCAAAAAATGACCTGAGTTACAGACAGGAATGAAACGTTTTCCTCCATGTGAAGACCTGCTGTTCACACGTCTGGGTTGTGACCTCTTGTGTATATGGTGGGCAGCAAACCTTGTAGAAAGTCAGGGATTCTCTCATACAAGGAAAAGAACCATCTGTGGCTGTTGTCTTTGTTGTTATTTTGGATTTGTTTCTTTTGTCTTCTCTTGTTGTTGCTTGTTTGTTTGTCTTTGTAGACAATGTCTTGCTGGGTAGCCTAAGCTAGAACTGAAGTCAAACTTCAATGGCTTGCTGAGCACTCGGTTACAGACCTGTGCCACCGTTCTCGGCTTCAGGTGAATAATAATAAGAACAAATGCTAGTCGTCTTCTTATTCACCCTTAACAATAGCGAACAAAAGTCCCAAAAGGTTATTTTTTAATGTGCCTGAAGAAAAACCTATCAAACTAAATTTCTATAGCTAGCAAAACAAGCAGTCTTCATAACTAGAGCAAGATAACTCCTTTTACTTTTCACAGAAGGACCATAATAAAACAAATCCGTTAGGCTAAAGATAAATGATCCCAGAAAATGGAAGTCCAGGCCACCAGGAAGAAAAGAACACCTAAGTCTCTCAAATAGACTAATAAGTAGAAAATACACACCTACTTGCTTCATTTAAAAAAGTGTTACTCCAAGAAGTAAAAAATGTGAACTTATGACACAAGTAGAAACTTATGTCTAAATTCAGCATTAAATACTATAAACAACAAAAATATGAAAAGTCACTGTTTTTGAAGTTTTCACAGTAGATTCTAATAAATCGGTAGAATATGTATTTAGTCTCTAAAGGTGCTACCAAAAATGGAAGAAGAAATAAGAATAGATGACACTAAAATCCAATAAGGAAAATTTGATTAATAGAAAATATTTGTTTAATGTATAAGGAAAGCAAACCATAAATAGGTCATGGTAATATGATACAGCATCCACCTGCAGCCCTAGAAAGCTGAGACAGGAGAATTGGGAACTGGAGGCCAATCTGAGTTACAGAGCTAGACTTTTTTTCCTTTAAGTCAAGAGACGAGAATAATGGGAAAATATTAGAGAAGACACTTAAAAGGAGAGAAGAGTGGTAGAGCCTTGTTCAACCAGCAGATTCTTTTATAAAATAGAAACTTGATTCTCAGTTGAATGATAGTGTTTGAAGTGTTACATCAGTTATGAGCAATTAGTATCTTTCCATTCATGTGTTCACTACAGTGTTGTAGTCTAGAAGCACTGTTGTAATTGGAGTTTTCTTCTGCTCTCATCCTTCCCCTATTTAGTGATACCTAACTGGTAACTGGATGTTACCATGGCAGTGATGATACAGCTGATCCATTGTCTCCCTCTGTCACCACACACACATACACACAAAAGAGCCAAGGTTATAATATGAAACTTCTCAGCACATTCTTATTCTTAAGCTTGAAATTTATAAATGTAAGATTTGGATCTTTCTTGTCCCAAAGTCCAGGACAACTGTATTTTGATCATTGAAATATTTCTACAAGTAGAGTTTGTATTATCAGATCCTTTTAATGTTACATAATCTCCTCAAGAAAGACTCATGAAAAATAGTCACTGTCAGAGAACTATGCCTTCTCTGAATGCCAAACTCAAGATGAAAGCAATTACATTAATGGTACATCTTATTCTGAATTTGTTAATGTATTTATAAAAAACTATATGTAGTACGAAACACATTACTTAATAGGAAAAAAAGTCTGTGTAAATAGCCATTGGTCAAATGTCAAATAGAAGGCATTTAAGCTTTCTTGCCTGGAAAAATATATGAAAATCTAAGAGCATAATAACTTTTACTTACTCTTTATTTGCTGCTTGGGCAAACCGTTCTGTAGCAGAGCTGCAATCAACTTTGTTGTTTTATTCTCCACTGAGGTTTTCTAGTTGTCTGAACAGTACAGAGTGGATAATTGCATGCTTTAAAATGCTAATATACCAAACTTCATTATTTATGCATCATTTTCATAAATACAAAATAGCTCTTTAAGGACAGGATCACTGATGCTCTTCCTAAACTAATGAGTGAGAGTGACAAAGAATACAGGCCCAGGGTTGATGAGTACTTTCTGTTTCTCTATAAAACAGCAATGGAACTGGTTAAAACACTGAGGCCAATGAGGAAGGGAGAGGCAGCCGAGACCCCATTTAATAATAAAATTGATGTTCACAAGTCTAAGCCATTGTTTCTAACAAACGAAAGGAATACATTGATTTATGTGAGAATTAAAACAAATAGAAAACATGAATGTGTAAGACTCAAATCTGATTGCTTGCAGAGGATTATGCTTGTGGCCAGATGAATTACTGTAACTGGATCCATGTCTTCCACTCATCTGTCGTCTGATTCTAATGAGATGAATTAAAATAGTTAAATCAAAGCTCGATCTTTATCATCTCTTTAATTTGTTTTATGAAGCTGAGTGTGGTGAAACAAACCTACAACACCAGATACTAAGGATGCTGCAGGAAAAGGATCCCTTGAGAGTTAAAAACCAGGCTGAAATCCTTAACAAAACTCTGTCTCAAAAAAACAAACAGATAAACAAATAAGCAAACTAACAAACAAATAAAAACCCATGGGGATTAAGGATTTGGATCAGTGGCAAAGCATTTTCCTAACATGCATAAATACCTGGGTTCAGTATAGACACATAGACACACATGTACACACAAACACACACAGGCATGCACACACACAAACACACACACATGCACAGGTACACATATACAAATACAAGCACACACACACAAAGGCACAAGCACACACACACACACACATATATACATGGTAGCACACACAGAGGCACATATACAGTCACACATATACACACAAGCATGTACATACACACAGAGGAACACACACTCACACTCTTAGAAATACAGAGCCAATAAAACCATAGCCTAAGGAAGCTAACACTACTACAGGGATGTGGCAGACTTCCAAATAAACCAGTGACCAGAATAACACTAGTGGTATACACTGAGAACAGTGTAGATGAGTAGAATAAACAGGGTAGAGGCACGTTCCTCCTGAGTTAGAGTTGAGAGAAATCTTTTGCTTTGTTTATGTTGCTTGGCCTTTGGCATATAATTCTTGTCCTGTTCTAATGTGAGAGCTCTTTCTGAAATCCAAATTACCAGAAATACTCTCTAGATGCAGTACATTATAAAGTACATTTCAGAGACTACATTTAGACATCTAAGGACTTTTTACATTATTTCTGGAGTTTCTTATACCATTATAGCAACAACAACAACAAAATTACTAATCTTGACCAATCGATAAAAGCACTATAGGTTTCATAAGGCATCTAAATTGCCACTGAGCAGAACAGCTTCACATGAAGCAACACAGCTTACAGGACTCCAAATATTCCAAACAGAGTGCCATGCAGAAGCAAGCCTATGTGTTCCTGCTGTAGCCAGAAGTTAGCAACTGGATTTTCATGCCAGGAACCACTCTCTCATAGCCATCAAACAACCCAGAAAGTCAAAGAAGTGGTACAGAAATAGGCTAAACTCCACACATGTGATCAGATATTCTCAATATGCAGCAGAGAGGGAAATCAGTCATTATTAGAAATCACTATTACTTTTATTAATATTAATTAATTGGTTAATAAATACTATTAGTTATTTATTAAGTGAATGTCAAGGGCAGAATTGGATTAGAAATGAGAGGCTGACTGAAAGCATCTTCCCATGATGTTCAGGTCTCACAGTTGCCCTGATCGCAGTAAATCTCCATTAGGACAAGTCTACAACCGAACTGTATGCTCTCACAATTAATGGTGCTTTCCAAACCTCATCCCCAACCTTCTAACCACCATATATTTATCTAAAGAAACACAGAATGAGTAGACTTACTCCAGCATTGCAGATTTTTCACAGTTAAGCCAAAAATTATCCAATAATATAGAAAAGTCATTGCCATTGTAAGTGCCTGGAGCTAGGATACCTTCGTAGTCTAATATTGGATAATGTGGTACTAGATTTTTGAAGGTGATTTTAGATCAGATATGCAAAAAAAATTCATTTATCATCCTACATTGCAAACCTATTTAGAGAACCTAAAAAGCATCAGATTCCTTTCTACTCCCTCCTGTTATAATAACTCATAGTTTATTGTGAAAATAGAGATATTGTTTTATTGTATTTCCTAGGGGTCCACCAATCCATACCTTCCAGAGAACATTCAGAAATTAAAAATGTGGGATTCAGAGAGATAACTAAATGAAAAATTTTTGATCCATGAGGTGGCCTCTCCATAGTCAAGGACATTTGGTAGGAACAAGTATGTTCACTGATGAGGTGCTGTCGAGTAGAGGAATGCGAGTTTTCCAACATCTGTTTGGTCTCTGGCTTTTGGTCTCCTTGAAACAAGTACTTCAGTTGGGAGCAAGAGAATATATCTTACATGTACATCAATGCCTGGACACTTCTTCACATGTATTTGACTTAAGATTCTCACGTTACATTAGAAAAGCAGTTCTGTACATTTATTCTCTTACACATAATTTATATTGTGATCTGATTTAAAAGGAGGCTCTTGAGCCAGTGAAATAGTAGAGTCAAAGAACCATCAATGGGACTCTCAGTTGTGTCATTTCCCAGAGACTCAGGTTGATAGGCCAGATGCAAACTGACAATAGGACTCAACCAAATTTCAAGTAACTCTAATTTGTTTTTGAAATGCTATAAAAGTTTATATCATACTGAAGCAAAATAAAGAAGGTAAATACGTACACTGCTCATATATTAAGTTGTAAACTATCTCATTTGTTTCACAATGACGTTTCTATAGTCATTACATTATTACAATGGTGTGGTTGCTTTAAATGAAGATCATGTACAACAATAAATGAAGAAAATGACTATATACTATTTATTTGTCCTCCGAGTCCATTAGAAAGTTTTCCTAAATGTGTCTCTGTCCAGTTGGCTATATAAAGGTAACATTAATATGATCTATTACTGTATTAAGAGCATTAAGTTCAGAACAAAACTGCCTGATGCATTTTTTCATATGTTTATGCAAATTTCAGCAAACATTTCTTGCATATTTCTAATTCTCAATGTTATATTTATAAAAAATTAATCATTTATTCATATGTGAATATGTATGAATATTTTCTCTCTGAAAAAAAAATGAAGTATGGTTCAAGGCCTTTTATCATTTTTTTTTCTTAACTAGATATCTGTTGCTAGATATCAATTAAATTGCTTGTTTTCTACTTGATAAAAAGGATATGAAAATATTTAAGTGATTTTTATATTTTCCTACCTTAAAGTGAAGAGACAAATGATTAAAAGTGCCATAGAAAAGAGATACTTTACTGTTTTATCAACATTTGTCTTCCTTCATTTGTCCACTAGGAGACGGTATGAGCAAAATTGACATATAAACCAGGGTGAAGGCTAGACTAAAGAGATATCCTAATCCTAAAAGTGTCTTTTCTGAATAGCAACAAAAGGAAGATACAGAATCTCCTGCCTCAATATTTATATTTAACATTAATATTTCTTATGGAGGACAGTTCTTACTAATTTCCCACAGGTAGCTTTTGCTACCACCACCACAAAAAAAAAAAAAAAAAAAAAAAGCTTATTCGGCTCACAATTTACCTGAATCACTCAACTTCTCGTGAATGGTATATAGGAGTGTTTTTGTATGTTGTTGTGCTCTTTGTTTTTTAACACTAGAAGTGGAAATGTCACCTTGTAATGCTTTAGGACATCCCATGAAATGACAAATACTTCAGCAAAGTGAGGAGCAAGCAATATCTCTCCAAGAATAGTGTAAAACATCTCTGACTATTGCTTACCAAAGGATGCTTCTTGGGCATAGGGCATATCTTGTCTTTTCCATAAAGTTCTAAGGATAGACTTTTCCTTCTTTTCTCTGGATAATTTTAGTACAAAGAACACAAGAGCAGAGAACTGACTCTGGGGCCATATCTTCTGAAGTTTCATTTTGTAGCTTAAATATTTATAAAGTCCAGAACAAATTTTCTAATCCTCTATTACCCCCATTTCTGCAACTTGAAATGAAAATTATAATGATACCCATTGAATCCAATCGTAGTGATAATCCAATTAGTATGCTTAAAATGCTTAAAATATTGTTTGCTATAGTGTAATTCAGCACAAGTTATCAACTTCCTATCATTTCATTTTAACCAATAGCAAAAATAAATGTTGATCTCCTTCGTGTGTTTGTATAAAAATGGAGTATGGGAAAACAAGCATAAGTTACTAAAAAGTGAGTCTTCCCTCTACTTTTTAAGGACAAGATAGCTACATCAATTGCTGGCAAATTTGTGGCAATTACTGAGAGCTGAGGTGACAGGATAGGATTAGTGTGAGAATCCTTAAGACATATAGTGAACTAACAGTGGAAGTGATAATGACTAAATGAGTTTTATGACTATTATTTTCATAATCAATCCTTACTGTGTTTCCCTTTAACTTGACAATGAATGCTGGGGTCAGTGCAAAAAAGGTTATGGTTAGAAAGAATTATAACTATTGGGTGTCTAAGGAAAATGAAGGGGGAAAATAAGAAAAGAACAACTATCTTGAGGCTACAAAATTGAAAGAATGTCTCTCCACCATAGATTCATGTATTTGAATGTTTGACACATAGGGAATGGCACTATTTGGGGGTATGACCTTGTTGGAGAAAGTACATCACTATGGGTACAGGCTTTGAGATTTCCTATACTCAACCTCCCCCCAGTATGAAATTCCAGTCTTCTCCTGGTTTCCTTCAGATCAAGTTGTAGAGTTCTTGGCTCCTCCAACATCATGTCTACCTGGATGCTGCCATGTTTTCTGCCATGATGAAATGGACTAAACTTCTGAAAGTATAATTCATCCCCAATTAAATGATGTCCTTTATAAGAGTTGTTCTGGTCATGGTGTCTCTTCATAGTAATGGAAACCCTAAGAGAGCTGTCATGCCTTTGGGCAGTTTGTATTACTTTTCAGGCATGATTGGATCCAAGTCTACCTTACATAGTTTTGGATCTTATTGTTCCTGAAATGGTATCTTAGAAAATGAGTGACAATATCAATCACTAAATAAACTTTTGGAAAAGAGAATCTACAAAAGTCACTTTAAACCAGGATGATTGAAGTTTTCAGATAGTGGTAATATTTAAACAAGCCTTAAATTTAAATATTCTGCACATATGAGCAAGACTGTAACAGGTAAAATTATCTTGCTATATTAGAGATGATAGAGAATGGTAAATTCTGAGTGGAACTTCTGAATGTGATGGGTGTAGAAAATAAGAAACAGGGATTGGGGTAATATTGAAAAGCCATTGAGGACATAAGACAGTCAATGAAAATTTCCTGAAATCTAAGAATGTATTGGGAAGTCTACATTAGAAGCAAGAAAGAAATGTCAAGGCCAACACACTCATTTTTGAATGCTAACAGCAAAATGAAACAAATTCAATGCAACATTTCAAAGGGGAACACTAATCAGAAAGTTAGCTGACACTGATCTGAAATGTATCCAAGAGCTAAAAACTCAGCATTTGGAGTCAGATTGATCCAGGTTCAGGCTTCGGACAAGCTACCTGTCCCTTGGTCTTCATCAAAATTAGCTGTAAAATGAAGTAATCCCATTTGTGCAGATTTATGTGTTTCTGTTTTCATTATAATTCCACCAAATAATTAACTTTTTTTTCCCTCCAGAAAATGAGGTCAGTAAGAGCAAATATTTTTGTCTCCTATGTTTAATTAATATATCCCAGCCTCTAGAATAGTGCTTAACACATAGCATTTGCTCAATAATTAACATGTTTTGAAAGCTATTATTACAACAGACAGCAAAAAAGTAAGCAAATTTTAGTCAGATAGAGAAGTCAAAAGGGTAGACTATTTTGGAAGGCTCATTATGAAGTATATTTGTAGTTCATAGAATTTGAGCTGTTATGAGTGCTGCCTTCCAACAAGTACCCATCCACTGACCAATGCACTCCTGGGGCCCCTGCTTACCAGACAGACCCAGTTACCAAATCCATCATCCTTTAACAATGACATCATGAAGCATTGTGTTTTCAGCACTCTGGGGGAGAGTGGCTTGTGCGTGAGCATAGTTTTGATGACAGAAATACAGGGCAGGGGTGATGAGGATGCTTGGATTTAAAGGAACTGTATGTGAAGTCATTGAGATTCTGAGAAGTGCTCATCTCTTTCCTTGGCTTGCAATATACTGGCTCGCTTTTGTGTCAGTGACGCTTTACATAGTATCCTTTAAAAATTCGGTAGTGATCATTGACTCATTATTCATTGCCAAATGACTACACTGCATTCTTTTCACTAATGTGGATTGGAAATTCAAAGAAGACAAGTGGACTTTTTAAAAAAGTTAACAATAGTTTTCAGCCACTGCCCTGAAATAGAAGATGGTGTTGGAAAAGAAGAACCTCTCATACAGTGACAAGGCTGAACATACGTTACAGTAGATGAGCAAATCAAATATTAGTCTAATGAATATCTCAGAAAGTACCAGTTGATTATCAACAAGTAAAATTATTGCAGGAACACAATTAAGTTGTAATAGGCATTTATCAAATCTACAGTGGAAGAATACATTTGAAATAGTCTTACTGAGAACAAACACTCACTTCGGTATTAAAGGCAAAGCCTCGGAATTGGGTGAAGGCACAATATTAATGCTATGCAATAATAACAGGCTTAACATTTCATAGAACCAGAACATCCTAAACTTTAATTGAGTAAAACAGGTTTAGATGTATGCTTTGGAGACTTAGTGTTTGTGAAACAGGTTATGGCCCAACCCTGTTCCTCTATGAGGATAAACAATATGTAACAGCTTGATAAATCACTGTCACCACCATAGTAGGCTAAAGATAACAGATATGGAGGCAGATGCCCCATAGGAAATTAAAGATGAATGGTATCAAATGTTACCTTTAATGGAAAAATGCTTAAAACGCTCTAAGCACTTGGGCTGCCTCCTTGCAGCACTCATGAAATCCTTGCTGTGAATGCATCCAGTCCTGTGGTGCACAGCCCAAGGGATGCTACACAGTCTGTTTTCAAGACGTTTGCTTTGCTTTTTGAGGCTCCCATCCAGGGGCATGATTCACAGAAACAGGAAAAATTCCCAGTCACTGAGCTGATAAACATGACTGACTAGGCAAAGGCTGACTCTGTCACAGCCACACTTATTCATACCTTACCCCTGTCCTTATTCTGCATTGAGGTTCACAGCTGTGTGAGCAAGACTGAAAGATACAGAAGACTCTGCCCAAAGATGCATGGTTAAAGTCATATTTTACTGTTAAGGTGATTATATATTTTTATTATAGATTTCTTTGATCTAGATGTTATAATTTATAATGCTTTTATTTGACTTTGCCCTCTGTGAATTTAAAAATATATTTCCCCTAGAGCCATGACTGACCAATCAATTCCAAAGAAGTTTATGTATGACAGACATGTCTTAATTGCTTTATATTACTGTGATAAAGACCATTAACAAAATCCAGGGCAGGAACTCAAGGTAGGAACCTGGAGGCAGGTTGATTATTGTTGGATAACATTAATATTCATATATAAATGTGTTTTTCCACTTCAGCACTCTGAAACTATATATTTAATGTCAATGTGAGTGTTTGTGTTTAGTAAATCTTTTTCAGGATTGTTCCCTCGAGTCATATATTCGTAATTTATAATCTTTCTATGTGCTAGTTAGTTTTTGGCTAATTTGATCCAGGCTAAGGTCATCTGGAGAGAGGAAAACTCAACTGAAGAAAATGCTTCCATGCTTCCATCATACTGGCCCATAAGCAAGTCTGTAGGACATTTTATTGATTAAGGAATAATTGATATGCAGAGGCCTAGCTCACTGGGTAAACTGCCACTCCTGGGCAGGCGGTCCTGGGTTATATAAAAAACCAAGCTGAGAAAGCCATAGGAGGCAAGTCAGAAAAGTACATTCTTCCACAGACTGTGTGATCTGAATATATAAGCCAATTAAACACTTTCCTTCTCAAATTGCTTTGGACATGAAGACATCAATATGTATTTTGAAATTGATTAGGCGTTCTAAGAAAGCGCTCTCATAAAATGATTCTAAGATGTTCAAATATGTATAGTTCCTCTATGAAATGATATTCTTAGTGTTTGGCTTTAGGCATAAAATAGCAGATACAGTATAATTAGTCATTTGTATAATCTAGACTGAAGTTTTAAAACTTGGCCAAATGCAGTTTCTTTGCTTTTTAAGTCTTCTAGAGTCTATTGAATGAGTCGTAAACCTTCACTTTCATCATTAAGTAACAAGGACTTAGAGAGAATTCTAACCATGGGAGGGTTATGGAAGCTGTGATATGTTTTCATTTAGAGAAGACATAAACTCCACAATTTTCTAAATAAATTACTTAGGTACAAGTTCTCCTTGTACCAGCTACTTCACCTTCCTTGTCTTATAGAATGTTAATGTTAGTTCATTAATGAGTCCATTCCTCATTGCTCAAGAAACTAGCCATTGGAGCCATTGGAGGTATATCTATGCAAGTCTTACTTGTAGGTAACTGAGGGAACTCTCAAAAGGCAGTCTTTCAGGAGTCTTAGATCCCATGACCTCAGAGCAATTAAGACTAAAGCATTGAAGAAAGAAGAATTAAAGGCTTCTCTTGTTTATGATAGAGGATTGAGATACAGCCTGGGCTTTTCAGTCAGCTTCCAATTTATCTGAGGATCTCGCATTTCTAACACATTCCATGATGACTGAAAACCAAATATGTGAAAGGGGGAGTCGAAGGCCATCTGGAGAACTATCCTGTATGGGGAGAACAAAAGCACATTCTCTGTTCATGAAAATCAGGTGCTGTCCAGTATCTTACGTTGAACACAGCTAGTGTGAATTTCATTTGTGCAATGACAGGGTGATTAAGAAAACCAGAAACCATATTAGAAAGAAATTAGGAACTCCTGACACTTACAGCAAAATTCAAGGAATAAAGAAAGAAGCAAAAATTAAGCTAACACATATTGTCTCTTTGACCACAGTACTGATTAATCAGTAGATTCTATTTTTATGTATTATTAATATTTGCAGAAAGAGTGAATAAGCACAATTATTTTCTACAATGCCATGACAAAATATCCCCCTACTCACAAGGGACAAAGGAAGAAGGAAGTAAGGAGATCTAACATACTGGGAGAAGGGGGAGGAGAGGAGATGGAGTGTCTGAGAAGGTGTAGAACAGAGATATAGCTGCCACTTAGGACCTGGGCAAGAGTGGCCTTCAGAGGTCAACTTGACTGGGTCCAGGGCAGCAAAGATGGACTATAGATTTTAGTAAGAAATGACTTTGGAATATCTGAAGGAGATGGATTAGCCATGTGGAAGTTAAGAAGTGGCCCAGCCATTGAGCTGATTAAGGCATATCAAAATATAAAGGCTTTGTGTATGTGCCTTCCATTCAGAAACCCAGAACATTGGGATGGGTGTCAAGGAATTATGCTGTCACTACTGGAATCAATTTGAGTAGTTTAAATGTGCACCGCTACAGAAAACAATTGGATTTGTTATGTTATATATGGCTCATGTTTCAACTGAGTTCATTGTAAATTGAACGAATGAAAAGTGTTTGTAGTTATGCCCTAAGCACAAGTAACATGGTAAGTCCTAACTCTTTGCATCACAGTTAGTTTAACTTATTCCTAAGAATGTAATAAAATTTAGCTTTCTTTGGTTGACTATAGTACAACTAATAAAAAATTATGAGTTGCAAGGGAAGAGGATTTGACTTTGACTTTGGATACTCAATATATTATTTACTGTAATTGAAAACAAAGAATCCCCCCCCAAAAAATTACCACAATGAATTGCACTAAAATGCATAAGCTAATCTTTAGTCTTATCTAAATAACTTGAAGTTTATGAGCATAGTTTGAAATATGTACAAAATAAAACTAATTATTTAAAAATAAATACATATATTAGTCATGAAAATGGTCCCATGCATATCTAAAATTTACAGCAGGCAAACAACAGATGTACAATAAATTTAGATACTGACTAGATAGCTGTGGTAATTAATGACAATCTAGGGAACAACTTCAGATAATAGAAAATATAAACACAGGTTTTAATTAGACTAGAAGGGCTCCTAGTGCTGTTAATGATAGATTTTTAAACACTCGAGATAAATATCTTCTAGTAACAACTATCAGTAAAACAATGGACCCAAACATCTTGTTATTTAAATGTAATCCATATATAAAGAGTCAATTAGTATTGAAATAATAAGTTTAGTTTTTACTGGTTGAAACATTAACTTAAGTCCAGGGGCCTATCTACATTTATTTTTAATCAGTAATTTGGCATTGGTATGTAAGGGGACAAATGTATGTAAATGAGATGTATGTTTAATTTAGAGTCATTATTTTTTTCAAATAGCACAAATCATAGGAGCGATGGAAACTTTTCTAGGTGTGTGCATACTGAAATTATTGCCATTAATTTAGTTCTTTTAAAGCAGTGTGCTGGTTCTAAAGGTAAACTTGATACAACCTAAAATTACTTCAGAGAAAGTTGTTATTAGAAATTATTTAGATAAGTTTGGCTTGTCTTGTGAGAGTGTATGTTTGTTTATTAATGTTAGGAGACCCAGCCCATGATGGTGGACACCATCACTAGGACAGGTGTCCTAAACTGTATAAATGTGTAAATAGTTAACTAGTAGCAAACAATTAGGCAACCAGATTGTACTCACCTCTCTCTGGTCTTGATCTAATGTTTTAAGTGTCTGTGTTGACTTCTTTGAAATGGTGATATTTTTTCCAAAGCTGCCTTTGATAAAGATATTTTGTCATAATAACAGAAGTAAACTAGGAAAAGTAAGATTTCTGTCTCCATGAGAAATTATAATCAGTTATATTAATAAAAAAGTAACACTAGGCTTAAATTTTCAGAGATCTGTTCACCTTTCTTGTTTTCCTCATACTATAACCCTGTTTTGCTTTCATTGTATTAACATCTTTAATAGTTTATTTTTTGTCAAATCACATTTCACACAGGGGTTATAAGCACAGAAAGGCAGGGTGTGGGGAAGGGAATGACAATGGAGTGTGGGTGTTCAGGGGGAATACAGATATCTTCAGAACCAGGTATCAGCTGGGTGAAGGTTCAGGGGACAGATCACTATGACTCTGCCTATGACTCGCTTGTCCTTATCTAAGTTGGTATTGTCTGCCAAGGCTGCCTATTTACAAGGTCTATGACTATTCAGGCTTGTAAATTTCCACAAAAGCTGCCTGTTTACATTAACTTTTAGCCATCTGTTTCAATGTTTTTCCACTGAGACCCAAGACTTGGTGTTAGTATACATGTATGACAGGCCTATTGCTGATTTTAGGCCTATGGCTGATTTTAGGCCGTCAGTGTGTAAGCAAGGCTGCCCCTGACATCTCCTCCCTTCTCTAAGTATAGAAGGGCTGTGGCAATTCTAAATTTGCGAAGGCGGGGATAGAGGCCTGACCTCCAGTATTTGAAGGGGACCTTGTTATGGCTCCAGTCCTCCTGTCATTGTCCAGTGAGGGATGAGGGCCATACCCGTCCCGATGTCTTTTTCCTGGAGAGGGGATACTTTTGACATCAACCCCTATGCAGTCAGGCTTGTCCCTCAGGGAACCCAGAGAGATATTTTTATCTTTTATTTATATTCCCTTAAGTGCTTAGCCTCACAGCCTAAGCACGAATTTAGATCGCCTGTCAGAGGGGGTTCTGGGTGGCTCCTCTCTGCTTGGTCTAGGGGCAGAAGTCCCCCATTTTAGGTTGGGTGGAGATGGGTTTTAGGAACACCCTGTATAAAGTAACAACCTCATCTTGACTCTTGTGGTCCTCCATAACTAACTTATGATAATATATCTGAGTAGGTTTTGCTACCAAATTATTTATCTGTTGTATCACAGAGTTAGTCCACCTATTTGAGGGCCAGGGACCAGCAGAAAAAAGCAAAAAGAACCCAAATAATGGTCCCAAGATGGGAAGAAATAGGGTTGACAACCTTGGACAGGCTGCAAACCACTTCTTGTACCAGCATTCATCTGTCTGTTTCTCTGTCTGATTTTTCTTAGGACCTTCACTGACCTATTTCATGCTCTCTTTAACCCTCCTTGACTTGTCTATGTAAAGGCAACCTTTTTCTTTAAGGGCTGTACACAGTCAAGAGCTGTACACAGCCTTTTCTATTGTAATAGAGTAAATCAAGTCCAATAAGGATCTTTGCGATTTTAGGAGGTCTCTTCAGACAGTGAAATGAGAGATTTCTTCAGATTAGTGATGTCAATCTCTAGCTGTTTGATGTTCTTGTCAGTGGCCCTTCAAAGGTCTGAGTAGTATAAGTTCGGAGGCCAGCATCTGGATTAAAACTTCTAACAGCAGACATCATGAGTGATTCATTTTTACCTGGGATGCTGCCTGAGTTAAAGCTCCTGGGAGTCCCTCTTTCTCTTGATTTTCTGGTGTTGTGTTCGGAGCTGCTGCCTGTGACCTGCTCTATGCTCGGGCCCAGACCGGAAGTCCATATTAACATCTTTAAATGTTGTAATCTATGCCATGCCCAAACCTATTATTCCTAGAAAGTCTCCCTCTCACCATGGGTGTCTTAAGATTTCTCAAGACTTGCTTCAGTTATTGCAATTTCCTTACTTAAGCAAAGATTTCCATTGAAAGCACGTTAGCTTCCTGGAACTGGAACTGGATCAATAGTTGGGTTTGAACATAATAGTGGGGACTTAATTATGGTTGTCTGGAAAGAGCAGTGAAGGAAGACAACTCTTTATGATTATGATCCAAGGCTGATTCTATACCCTGAGCAGTTTCAGCATAATTGTAGCTTGATAAAAATAGAAAGAGCTGAACTGCAAAATGTCTATAATGTCTTCCTGGTACTGATATTCTAACTGGGGTGAAAATAGGTCAGAAAAAGGGCACCTGTTTGTATGACCACGTGAATGCATTCACCTGTGAATTTCACAGATACGATGTTTCCAGATACAGTAAGATAAAAACCTTACAATAATGGAATCTATGAGAATGCTAGTGTATTCGTGGGAGTACTCTAGAGTAACTGACTTTATAGAATGAATTTCTCTCTATCTCTCTACATAGAAAGGGATTTATTAGAATGGCTAACCGACTGTGGTTTACCTAGTCAAACAGTGGCTGGCTGTGAACAGAAAGTCCAAGAATTCAGTAGTTGCTTAGGTTCAGGAGGCTGGATATCTCAGCTGATCTTCAGTATGTTCTGGAATACCACCAAAGTAGGCTCTAATGCCGGTAAAAGAATGAACTTGCAGTAAAGCAAGGCTAGACATGCAACAAACAAAAGCTTTTTGCTTCCATGTCCTTTTACATAGGCTTCCAGCAGAAGACATGACCCAGATTAGATCTGGATTAAAGCTATGTCTTTCATGCCTGAAAATCTGTTTTAAAGGCATGTCTTTTCCCAGATCAAAAGATCTGGATGAAATGCTTATCTCCCTATAAACTAGATTAAAGTGAATCTTCCTATTTCAAATTAAGCAAAAATTCCCTTACAGGTGTGCCCCTCCACTGGGTTTTAGTTCCAGATATAGTCAACTATTTAACTATCATAGCTTATAAAATACCTTCTCCGAACTGATGGAAGCTAAGTGAGACAAGCCACATCCATAGAAAGTGGTCTGTAGAGACAAAAACAGAGTGAGTCTTAGGCATATAAACAGCTACTAAATCTAGTATCTCCAACAAGAGGGACAAAAGTAAGGTCTACAAAAAAAAAAAAATCCCTAGAACACGGTTAAAATGGTGTACAGGGTAATACAACCTTCAGTTCTCTGTTTCCATGTATACTTAGAGTAAAAATATGGTTGAAGGAAATAGTATTTTATTTAAAAATTGATGATATTAAAAAAATATAATATCTAGGGACTGGAGAGATATCTCAGCAATTAAGAGTGCTGACTGCTCTTCTGGAGGTCCTGAGTTCAATTCCTAGCAACCACATGGTGGCTCATAACCATCCCTAATGGAATCTCATACCCTCTTCTCATGTGTCTGAAGATAGATTCAGTGTACTCATATACATAAAATAAATAATTATTTTTATAAAACATAATACCTAAATGAAATGCTATAGAAAACAAGGAGGTTTAAAAGAATGCAGAAATGTTAAGGTATAAAATTCTCCTCCAAAGAATGGTTATTATAAAACAGATAAAAATTTAATCACATTCCTTTCTTGTGTGTGTGTGTGTGTGTGTGTGTGTGTGTGTGTATATATATATATATACATATATATATATATATATATCACTCAATTTATTCTAAAACAAGAGAACTACAAAGAGAAAAACAAATTCAAATGCATGATAACAATGTAACAGAAGAAAATAAAATGGGCTGGAATATGTCAGAAGAAATAGGAAGAGCAGTCACAGAACCAGAACACAAGGAGAACTGGAAGTAACACAAAGGAAAATTAACACTGTGAATGAGGAAGGCAGAATCATCGAAAAGCAAAACCAAGTGGAAATTAAGACAAAACTAAAAAGAACAGAACTTCAACAGTAGAAATGAACATCGATGCTATGTATGTATAATGAGTCTGACAACATGAAATAACACAATAGAACCTATATTATGTGTAAGTGTATGTGTAACTGATGTTCTTTAGGAACTGAAGATTTCCATTTGAAAAATTCCATTGTGCGTTAGAAAAATGACATCAATAAATGCCTCAAGAGTTGTCTGATTTTTAAAAGAAAAATATAATCCTTTTTCAAATATCAGCAAAAACAAATTCACTTATAATAGAAAAACTATAGGCTTACACACTATACCATTCAGTGCTAGAAGCTAGCTAGACAATAGCTTTCAAACAGTTCCCAAGAAAAAGTCAATAATTGAGAATATTGTACACAGTTAAACAGTGATAGAAGAATTAAAGACAAAAACAGAATTGTTTTGCTGGACATAGAAAAGGCTGTGGTTGTTGATACTAAATTCATCTGTAAATTTCAAATAAAAGGAAATTACAATTGCAGAATCAAATGGCTATCTTAGCTTTTCCAGCCAAGAAATTATATATTATTTAAAAAGCGAATAGGAAAGGGAAAGGAAATGGGAAATATAAATCCATGTTCATTCATCTTTGTACAATTATAATTAAAGAATATCGTATAAAATGAGAAATCAAAAATAGAGTTGGAAATGAAGGTGCATAATTACTGGAAACCTGGCTAAATAAGTTACAGCATACACACAATGAAATTATAGTACACACACAATAGAAATGCACACAGTAAGGATGACAAAGAATTGGCAAGTGTGAGAATAATACACAAATAAAAATTTGTAGAAAAATGATAAGCAGAAACCGAGATGTGGGAGGTGAATATGAGCTGCGGGAGAATTAGATGTTTTTCAATTCAAACTTTTTGTCCAAACAGGAAATCGCAATTTAAATATTTAGCGTATGCATGCAGTGATAATTTTCCCTCCAGCGTGTGTTTGCTTGGCTTCTCTTCCTCCCTTAGTGGCAAAACAAATGGCATAATAAGACTTAATGTGCAAAGAAAGAGAGAGACAAAAGAGGACGCTGCAGCTTTAGTGGGTTTGTTAGGCAGCCAGCATCTAGCACGGTTGCCACGAAGTTATAAACACGTGGTAAACAGTTATGGCAGCCTTCTGTCTCTGGAACACAGCTAAGCAGAAAAGTTGAATACATGGTATTAGCTTTCAGTATGGTTTTATCTGCATTCATTTTTCTAAGCTAAAAAAAAAACCCTATTTCTCATATTCTCATATTTTATTCCTTTTCAAACCAGAAGCAATAGCCAAGGCAGGTCCTTCTAATTCGGTTTTTCTTAGAAAGAATGTTAATGTGTTTACCAATTAATAAAAGGAAAGTTGAGTCATACACTTCAACTATTAGAAATTTGCATGAGAAACTTGTAGAAACCAGAAAGGACCCAGTAACCATCTGAGGTTCAGTACTTGTGTGTGTATGATATGTGAGTATGTGGGAGGGAGGGAGTGTGTAGTGTGTGTGTATATGCGTATATGTGGGTATGTGTGTGTGCATGTGTGAGTCGTTGTGTGTATGTACCTGGATGTCTTTGAGTGTATGTATCTGTGTGTCTTTGTGTATGTATACATGTATGTTTACGTGTGCATGTGTATGCTGTGTGTGTTGTTTGTGTGTCTTTGTGTTTGTGTGTGAATAATGTGTATGTGTTGTGTGTGAATGTGTATATGTGCATGTGTGTGTTGTAAGTGTATATGCATAATGTATGAGTGGTATGCATGTGTGGTATAGTTTGTGTATGTGGTGTATGTAGTATATTTCATTTGTGTGTGTGGTGTGTGTAATATAATTTTTTTTGTGTGTGGTGTGTATAGTGTATGTTTTATGTGTGTATGTGTAGTGTGCTGTGTTTGTGTAGTGGCATGTGTGTACATGTGCCTATATGTGTATATAATGTGGTGTAGTGTAGCTTAGTGTATAGTATATATAATTTTGCATAGGGTATACATCTATACACTAATATGTACATACCTGTGGAGGACAGATGCTTATGTCTGGCTTCTTCCTCTATAGTTCTATACTTTTTTTTCTTTAACATAGCATCAACAACTGAAATAGGAGCCCAATGATTGGGTAGACTTACTGGTCAGTAAGTCCTAGGAATCTGCCTGTCTCTACTTCCCCAGTGCCAGTGATGGGCCACCAAGCCCAGCTTTTTACATGTGTACTGGGAATCCAAACTCAAGTCCCCTTGTCTAGGCTGTTTACTGAGGTATCTACCTGTTCATGACTTCAGTAGTATTTTTAAACAATGAAAGGAACTATAGCATTAGATCAAAGTTTTAAGTGCGTTTGCAGATGTGAGTATAAAACTGAAAATTCAAACACAACACTGAAAATGGTATGAAGTTATAGATTAGTATACAAGGTGGTATAGAATAACAGGATGTCTTGTCTCATAGTTCTAAAGGCCAAAGTCAATAATTAGGAAGATTCTGCCCCTTCTCTAGGGACAGAGAATGTGTCTTGGACCTCTTCAAAGTTAGTTGCCCCCTCCAAAGTGCCTACTTGCAGATAGAAGAGTGTTCCTCCTTCCATCTCCACCCTGAGCATTTCTGCCTCTGTCTCCAACCCCCCCATTTTATGAGGACATGGAATAAATGGATCAAAGCATACCCAAATGATTTTAATAAAGATTTTAATGAGGATTTCCAAATAGCATCTTGTTCTTCTAAACAGCACTAAGATATCGACACATTTTGGGTGGCAAGTGACACAATTTGACTCATAGAATAGCCTGTCTTCTGTTTCCCAAATTCATGGACCACACATATGAAAATATACCCACTATACTCCAACATCACAGAACATCTTCAGCATCCCAGATTCAAGTTTCCAGACACACTATCAATGACATCAAGTCAATGTCCCAAATTTCATCATCTAAATCATTCTCATCCATTATGGATAAAATTCAGGGTATGATTCATTCTGATTTTATTAATTATGATTAAATGATAAAACCAAAGAAAGAGATTATATAAGTTATCCCATTCAGAAGATTTAAGGTCTGAAATCAAATATACAGATCAGCAGCATCTAGGGATAAAAAAGCATTTTAAGTACTACAATGGCAAAACAATTTTAAGTCTAACTTTACGATGAATGAAAGCCACTGTATAATTTAATGAAGAAATTTTTACTTTGATTAGCCTAAACCCAAGTTTTAATTTTATAGCAGTCAATGAGAACATTTGAGTCTTTTCTCAATATTACTGAATAAAACTCATTTTAGACTCTGATCCCTCTTCTTTGAACCCCAGTTTAAAGAAAGGATAATTCTTACCTCACATTCTACACAAGATGTTCTACACATATACCTAATTTTAACATAAATTAATACATATAATTTTATGTATATTATATAGTATATAATATATATTAAATTATCCATGAATATAACCCATAACACTAGAATTTATTGGAACATAATGTTTCTCTGACAGCATAGCATGATAGAAAGTGTGTATTCATAACCTCTAATTTATCTCCATATCTGTAAGAAAATATTCAGAGTTAAAACAATTGACAATAGGAAGCTAACTTGAGTAAAGTATGTTGGAACTCAAAAGGTGATAACAGATGCATCAATGGGTAATTTTAGGTAACACATGACTACAAATTCAGGTCCATAGCCACTGCAACAGTAGTTAAACCAAAATTGTCAGGATTTGGTCAAGTACTGAAAGGTCCTTATTTCCTTCCCATATTCAACTCAAGACCAACTAGGGAGGGCTAAATAAGGCCCCCAAATAAATGCCAAGCTGCAACTCCCCTAACTTTCCCATCCCCAACATCACATATCAAAAGCTTTAAGGCTCTGTTGTTCACTAAAATGCTTCTCACTCTTCTGTCTCAAGTGATGATGGCTGTTTCGATGCTAACCTGAACTCTGCTTGTTCTTCTTTTTGCTATTCATTAACACTCATGGACAGCATCCACACCTTACCACAAAAGCAGGAGAAAGCAGCTCAGATAGAAATCCAAGTCCAGGGTCATTAACTCTTGAGCCAGGCAGAACACAGGTGCTTCACATGGCAAGCAGAGCTTTATAGCTGTTATAGTTATTGACTGTGGATTTTATAAACCTAGAAGCATCTTATTTTTCCACATTTTTAGAAAAAATGCAATATAAAAAGTGTTACAAGAATGAACTATGATAATTGATGTTCATTCATCATATGGTTGCCATTTGGAAGATGAGAAGATTACAGCTGAGATACAGCCGGTTGGGACTGGCTGAGTTCTGTTAGAGCCAGATAACTCAAATGTCTCATAGCTTCATAAATTTAAACATTGTCAGCATATCCAATAGTGCTATTTCCTCACATTGAATTTGTAAATCCCTAATTTTTACAACAAATACATAAGCACACATTTAAACAAATGAGTACCATGTAGCGGACATAATCAGATCAGAACCAGCAATGGTGTACCTAAGATGTCCTGTGATGTGGGAGATGACATGCTAACAGCATTTTATCAGCAGCTAAAGCTGAGTCATATTTAGGAAAAAGTGTGCTTTAATGTCAAGTTTATGCATTCATTTTTCAAAGGTCTTTCTTATTTTAAATTATTTATTTTGTTGCAACTCATTTAAAGCTTAAAATTAAATATTCCAGTAATTCATGGCTGTCATTTCATTAGCATCATTCACTATACACATTATACATTAAAAAGAATGTGACCTCGAGGTTATGGAATACTTGGACAAAAGATAAATGGAATATTCTCTCTGTAATATCTTTTTATTCCTTTTAATGAAAAAATATTTTTCTCATATAACATATCCTGATTCGTTCTCTCTGCTACTTCCAGTTCCTTCTAACTAACCTTCCTTCCCATTCTCTTAGAGAACCAATAGGCTTCTAAGGCATAGTAGTAAAGAAAAATATAATATAATAAAACAAAACCTAACACAAGAGAACAGAACAAAACAAACATGAGGAAAAGAGCCCAAGAAAAGCCAGAAGAAAAAAATATAGACATAGAAACCCACTGGTCCGCGCATTCAGGAATCCTATAAAAACACTAAGCTGGAAGCCGTAATATATACCCAAAGGACCTGTAGTGTAGAGAGGAGAGAAGTTAGATAGATGGATAGATCGATAGATCGATAGATCGATAGATAGATAGATAGATAGATAGATAGATAGATAGATAGATAGATAGAAGTATAGGTATAGCTATAGGTATAGGTAGATAAAAATAGAATAAAATTGCTATTGTCCTCTGCTCCTCTCCCATGGCAATGATTATATTTCTTAGAAATAGTAATTGAGTCAAGAAATCATAATAGCAAGAGTATAAAACTTGGAGAAAATCCTAGACTTCTGATTTTGATAAACCAAATATTTCAATATGCCATGAGAGGTTTGTTGTTTGTTTGTTTTTGTTTGTTTGTTTTCGGGGTGGTTGCAGTAATTTGCAATAATGGATGAGTTCTCATATGAAGTATAGAAACTTCAAAGCAATCTTGTCATATCATACAAGCACATACTTTGAAATGTGAGCAAGGCTTTTGAAATCGCATCCTCCAAGATCTCAACTATGCGTAAGATACAACTGAGGTTGGCCTTCAGAAGAGGAGGTGGGTGTCTCTAGAGCCTGTTGTTCAGTCTGGATTCATGATGAGCTCTCATCATGCCACAAAGTTAGAGTGAATGGCAATCACACAGACACAGGCTCAACCACCTTTTACTTGACAGGTAGCAAAAGGAGAAATCCAAAATATTAATTTACATTTAATAGTCTTAGTAACAAAGCCAATGAAGAAACCATAGTAGCTGATCTGTGCACTCACACACTGTTTAGAAAACTTACCATGAACAGTATTGCTGAGAGTAACTGTCCAGTGAGGGACTTTAGTCACATGTGTTAAGCGGCTACAGAGGTTATTTACAGATTCTTTTGGTCCAAATTTTTCAGCAAAACTGACACATTAAAGACCACCAGTAAACTCTCGAGTAACATATGCCATGGGCTACTGTTTTTATTTTACTTAAATCAGCAACAGTAAATGACAGCTGGTCATCTCTCTGGCTGTGGCGCTATCTTTTCTAGAAGCCTATTTTCCTGGCTTTCTAACCACACAAGATGTTTCACTGATTCCTTTGCTATTTTTCATCTTTTCTCTAATATCTCAACAAGAGCTCCTAAGAGCTCAGTCTTGGGACAAACTTCACACTCTGGGCAGTTGCTTCCAAGGAACGTGCTGTTCACCCCAAGCTGCCCACCTGGGAATCCTATAAAAAATCCACACTATCAATTTTCTCCAAAGACCTAACTAATCAGACCCAGAAATCTGAGTTTTAACAAGAATAGTGATTTATTAGATAATAAAGCGAAACATATTTCTGTCTCAGATCTTATGGTCAGTACTTAGTACCAACTGTAAAATGCATACTTGGTGTTAATTTGTATCTGACTCAGTCCTACAGAAGTCTAGACTTATACACAGATTGCTAATTGGATCTCTGTATTTAGATGTGTAATACCACCGTTGCATGTCAAAGTTAAACTATGACAGAACTTCCAGTTTTTATTCAGGTTGTGGTAGTCTCCATAGTCTCCGTTTTTCATTAAAGAGTAAATATGCTTTACAGTTTAGTAATATGCTAAAATAACATGTTTTAGATGTGTAATTGATCCTTCCTTTATTCTACTCCAGCTCCATATATGATTTATCAGATAATCCTGTTGGAATTCAAAATGTAATCACAAAATATCCATACCTTTCTATCTCTGATGCTATTGGTCATGTCGAGTAACTGTGATCTTCCACATGATATGTACAATAGTCTCATAATAGTTTTTTTCTCTTTCTCTTTCTTTCTTATCCTTCTGGACTAAGTTTAGCCAAGCAGCTAAAATTATTTCCTTAAAATAGAGTTGTGAATTGAGTTGCACTTTGATGGTATATGTGCAGTAAATTCAATCCTCCTACAGTTTCCAACAGTAAATTCTGAACACAGGGATCAAAGTAAATAAAAAGAAAATAAAATTGTCCTTGAACTCTCAGATGCAAATGAAGGGGTAGACTGTAGGGAGAAATCCAATCTTATAGATGAAAGCTGGCCAAGGGTGATTGCTTTGACTAAATAAAGAGTTTTCATCCAGATCAGACTATCAACATGGAGGGTTAAAACTTCCTCATTAAATATGCATCTTTCTGAGACACAGTGGCTGGAATATCCTAAGATGGGCAAGCCAGAGAAAAGTCTAGCCTAATATTGTATGAGAATGAGCACAAGACTGGAAAAAAATTCTTTAAAGGAGTAGTGCATTTAAAATATGAAAAAATATAATAATTTGATAGTTGCTTAAAAATCTAACGTCTGACTTTATATACCTACGAAAATGACATTCCTAGAAAATTACATTTTTCCAAAGACAAATCATTAACTTTCTCAGGTCAGCTCTGTGATCCCAATTTAAAAAATGTTCTTATCCCCAGCATCTTTTCCCGAAGCTCCCATCCATGTCCCTAACCTTCTTTGTTTACCCTAGGCCTTATCACCTTATAGCATTCACATTGTATGTTCTCTGGTGAAAACTTGCTAAACACAAATTTAAACATGCCAGGGTTCTGGCCTATTTTATCCCTCTCTTCCCAGGTACAAAAACAGTCTCTAGCAGAAACATAGTGCTAAATAGGATTTGCTGGATCAATGAACATCCATTAAGATGTAGCCAAGGAATCATGCACCATGAACTTGGGAGCAACAGACAGACAATGTATTCTCCCATAGACTCCACAGTTCCTATTCTGTAACCAGTAAGCTGTTACCTGTAATCTAATTGGTCAGAGGCTACCTTTCTCTGTTATATCCTTAGGTTCATTGTGTTTTCTTTAGACAGCTTGACTGAATTTCAGGCGGTAAAGGTAAGAGTCGCACTGGTGAAAAGAGGTAACATTTTTCCCTCAATCCCACTAGTGATTATCTAAGAGAATACTTTTCTTCTAACTATACTATGAATGAAAAAAAAATGAGCTGTTGGGAGAAGCCAAATAGTGGTTATGACTCAGTATGAATTCAGACACATATCCTCAAATAGATTGCTCACTCTATTAGGTTTCTACTTACTTAGTCATATTAATTAACTTTTTTTTGAGATATGGTCTTGCTGTATAGCCCAAGCTGACCTGAATCTGAAATCCTGCTACCGTGGTCTTCTGTGGGCCAGAATTACAGGCATGCGCTGTCACACTCAGGTTGTTTAAAAGCAGTTTTGTCTTCACAGCTTGATCTTCAAAGACTGTTCAATGGGAAATGAACTTTACCCCTCTGAACTAACAACAGATTATATAAATGAAGTCTGCAGTATGAAGCAATGAGCTGGCGGCGAGCCAACTGAGTCTTTTTGAGTTGACGAACATCTATCTGTTTTCCCAGAATTAAAATCCAATGAATAAAATCCATGATTTCTTCCACCATTAGTAGTTTGTGTTTACCAAATGAGAATTTACATATTTGGCAGATTTTTTTTAATGAATATTGATTATTCTTGATAATCAAGTGTGGTAAAAGCAAGTTAGTAGGGCTGGTCTTAAAAATAGAGCTTCATATAGATCAGTGTGATGAGTCGGCTTTAACAGTGACGACTTCTGCACTGACAATATGCATGTCTTCCTGTAGACAAAATTGATGTGCAGTACAAGCACATTGTATCTAGAAGGATGCAAATTTATAGGTCTGGGTACACTTTTAGAGGGTTGTTAGTGAATGGTGATGCTGAAGGATGAAGACAATGGCTTTAGAACCAAGAACACTTTGAATTTGGATCATGAAAAAGTTAGGTTTCTGAAATTAAAGAATTAACTCTGTATAGTAAAGAACTCACAAGATTCTGTATTGTAAAGACACACACAAGGTTCTGTGTTGAATCCCCAGCACTATAAAAATACCAATAGGAAAAAAATGATTTATCCATATTAACTTCATAGTAGTAGAAGGACAAGATAAACATGGTCCACATTGAAATAAAACCTTCATTATCTTAGACATTGAACCAAAAAGAAAAGCTACAAGAGAAGATGGGATAAAAAAAATCACACATTTGTAAAAAAATAAAAACAACAATATTTAGTGCTGAAAAGAGCAAATATGAGTTTGTATGGGTTATTTGACTCAGGATGATTATTTCAAACTCTATCCATTTACCCGTAAATGTCGTAAGTTCGTTTTTCACAGCAGCTGAAAAATACTTCATTATTCATTATCCATTCATAACTTGGTAGACATGTAGGCTGTATCTGCTTGCTGGCTATTGTGAACAGTGCAGAACTGAATATGCAGGAGCGTGCCTCTCTATACCTTTGGGTATATGTCCTAGAGTGATATAGCTTGTTCTTGTGGTAGATCTATTTCTAACTTTTTGAGGAACCACTAATTTTACAGAGTAGCTGTACCAGTTTGTATTCACACCGTAAGCAATAACTGTTCCCCTTTCCCTACATCCATGCCAGCATGTGTACCCATTTAGGTTTTCTTTGGTTTTGTTGTTTTTGTTTTCGCTTTTGTCTTTTGTTTTTTGGGAGGAAGAGGTTTTTTTTTTTAATTTGATTTTTATTATTGTGTTTATCTTAGTCATTCCAACTAGAGTAAGATAAAATTTCAAAATAGTTTTAATTTGAATTTCCTTGATGGCTAAAAATGTTGAAAGTTTTTGAAAATTTCTCTGAGATATTTGTATTTCTTTTGGGAACCTCTGTTTTTAAGTAGGTTGTTTACTTGGTGCTTAGTTATTTTGATTGCTTTATATGATAAACATTAATCCTCTGTCAGATATATAGCTGGTAAAAAATTCTTTTGCCATGCTATATGTTGTTATCCTTTACTCTACAGAAGTTTTTGTCTGTTTCTTTCTTTCTTTGTTTAACTTTCATGAGGTTCTATTTGTCAGTTGTTGCTCTTAATATCTGTAGTACTAGATTCTTTTCTAGAATATCCTTAGATATGCCTATAAATTGAGGCATATTCTTAACTTACATTAGACCTGGAACATCATGTCATATATTGAAGTTCTAGATCTGTTTGATGTTTTGGGGGAAGGGGTGAGAAACACGGATCTAGTTTTGTCTTCTACATGGAGTGAGATGAGTTTTTATGGTAGAGTTTAGAATCCAGGTGGCATGATGGGGAAAAGGTAAATAATGGAAAAGGGAAAAATAAAGGGAAAAAGGAAAGGTTAGCTAAATGTGAGGAACGGAAGAGCAACACAGAGGAGAGATTATGGGGTAATAACTACCACTGGAAGTCTTTGAAACTATCATATAAATCTTATTGTACAAGATTCTTGAAATATGTTCATATGGAATATATACACATGGAAATACACACACACACACACACACACACACACACACACACATATATATATATATATATATTCATATGCTATTATCCTATTGTAAGATAAGAATATTTCTTCCAGACATCATAGGCTGTCAGATAATAAACACAGAACCAGGGATTGTTTGCCTCTTTTTGAGTTGTTGGTCAGTGTGGTAACAGAGATCCACTCCCAAGTACTAAAACCTTGCTCTTGGCTACCCTCAAAGACTTGTTTGTAAGACCTAGCCCATTGCTAGTAGGACCTTGCTTACTGTTGTATACAGCACATATAAGAAGGAGAGTAAATTTTCTTAAGAAATGTGAAGCCTATGACGTTGTTCACGTTCCAGTTGACTTACAGGCTCAACTAAATGGAGACATTATTTTGTTTGTTTGTTTGAACACCACATAAAATTGGGAGATAAAAAGGAGGTATGGGGGATTATGGATGGGAGAATGGAGGATAAATTTCAGGAAAATATATTATATGCATGTATACAATTCACAATAAAAACATAAAATTGATAATATTTCTTCCATTTTTATGGAATGATTACTGTTGTCTTTCAGAAGTTTAAACTTCATAGTAGGAGTAGTTACACTGGAACTATCATGCTTAGATATTTTTCTTTCTTACCCTCAGTGAGAGTCACAATGTCTTGAAGAAATAAAAGATCTCTCCACCCTTCAGAAACTGATTTTTAATCATCTGTCAAAGGCAATGGTTGAGTGGCAAGAATTTGGAAAATTATTATCTACAAGTGTTATAATCAGCATCTCTAAAAACATCTCATTTGGCCAAATTTTTGAAAATTATGTACAACATATTAAAATATTTTAAAGTAGAAATGAAAGTATAATAATAATTTATACGAGAGTCAGATCTATGTAAAGCTAAAGAGTGGTTAGAAAAAGATTTGGACTGAAGCCACATGGCTTTACATGATGCTTGCCTTTGACTACACACTCCTAGATCACTGAGAATAATTACTATCTTCTATGAACTGAAGAAAGCCAACTTTGAAGGGTTTATCCTGACGTCAACTCCTGAGAGAAAAAAAAACTCTCAAAATCTGTTTCCATAATGATGGAAAGTGATCCATAGTGATGCCAGTGATCTATTGATGTGAAGAGATACCCTGATTGTAGCAACTCTTAGAAAGGAAAGCATTTAACTGGGACTGGCTTAACGTTTCAAGGTTTAGTTCATTCTTATCATAGCAGACGTAGCTGGAGAGGTAGGCAGCTGAGAGTTCTACATCTGGATCCACAGACAACAGGGAAAAAGAACCACTGGGCATGACTTGAGTTTTTGAAATTCACAAAGCCTACTTTCAGTAGCATATTACTTCTAATCCTATTAATAATGCCACTTCCTGGTGACCAAGGATTCAAATCTACAAGCCTATGAAGGTTATTCTAATTCCATCCACCACACACTACTAATTCATCTAGATTAATTTCACCTCTACTTTCTCTAAAGTGCAAGAACATACACCTAAAATGTTACCAACAATTAGTATTCATAGTATTCATCCTCTCCTTTCTCCTTCAATAGACTCAGAAGACGTCCTTTTCCATTCTGTTCCTGAGTCACAAGCTTGAGTCAAGAGGAGCTTAGTCTTGATTCTAGAACCACTAAGGCTAACCTGCCTTTTATGCCTCTCAAATGTCCACAATTTATTTTAAAAATATAGATTGGGTTTCTGGAAGAAGGTCCTGAGACATACTTTAGGAATACAAGATATTTAGTGGGAATCAATATCTATCAAAGGAGCCAGAAGCCAGCTGGATGAGAAAGATAAATTATACTATGGCTTTGACACATATCACAAATGTAAGCATCATCTGTGAGAACAACCACATTTGACTTATATAACCTCTCCTTTCTAGCCAAATGACAGGAAAGGTATTATCTTAGCTGAGGCAGATTCCTTTATAGACTAACCTGAAAACAACTACCAGCTATATTCTGGCTACTGATTCCACTGCCAAGATGGGCAACATATGTGTTCACACCTTGGCTATATTATTTTCACACACACACACACACGAATCCCTTAGCATATGCTGATCAATAGTTCCTTTTCTTACCTTGTCATAATTTTCCTGGTTCTTCTGTCCTTTCAGGACTTCCCACATTTTACCTATGGCCCTTTTCATCTGTCTTCTCTCCGTTTACTACAGTACTTTCTTCAGCTCACCTTTTTCCATCTGTTTTGGCTGTCTGATATAACACTATGACCATGTACAGGGACCTTAAGAATTAGAGTCAAATCAAGAAGGAATCTCTTTCCCAATGGCTGAGGATCCTGGATTCATTTTTAGCATCTTTATTAATAAAATTGATGTAATTACAAGCTAGAACTTTATGGAAAGAAAAGAAATAAGAGACCTGCTGAGCTGAAACAATCAAGGTTTGCTTAAGGCTATATGATATATATCCAAGACTCTCTCACACACAAAAATATAAATATATGTGTATGTATTATAAATATGTATTTATCTATAAACACACATATAAATGCATATATATTTAAACAAAAGAAAAGGAACAATGCATAAAGGCTTATGTATAAAGACACTTGTTGCTAAAACTAACAAGTTGTGCTTGATCTCCAGAGTAGAAGCAAAGTTCTGATTCAGACATGGTGTCCTCTCATCATGACACTCACGCACTCTGGCATCCACATACACATAGACATAAGCAAGTAAGTTAATATACAACTATTTAAAACTTAGAAACATTAATGTTTAATAGATTTATTCTGAACAACCTAGTAAAACCATATTTCAAAGTTTTATATGCCTGAAAAGGAGCAGAGAAATCTCCCAATTGTCTCTCATATCTTAACTCTTCTAGAATTTCTGCACTGTTTAAAAATATGTGTTCATTTAATACTGAAGAAAAATATCAGTTGATAGAACAATTTTTCAAATTCTTACTAGAACAGTGGTAGTGGTCAAATATTGATACTTAAACTTTACCTTGGGAGCAAGAGTTATGAGTCAAAGGTCAAAAATAATGTCTACTGTCACAGAACACCATGGTTTGGTTACCAGCACCCACAGAGTAGTTTACAACTATTACTAACTTCACATCTAAGGAATCGAATGTATTCTTCTGACATCCATGGGCACCAAAACACTCATACATATTAAAAATATTTAAAAACTAACAACCTTTATGGTGAAACACACAGAAGTATGTGAAGTAATCAAGAAGAAGGGAAGGTAAAAAAAATAGCAAATGCTATAGGCTGCATCACGAAAAATGTTACTTACTTTCTCTATGGTGACATTTATGCAGTCTTCTTCCTGCACTAGTTTTCTACCTGTCCAGTATCTTGGCTTTCAATTACAGCATGAATTATGCCATCACTCCTTATAGATCACTATTTGAAAAAGATAATTTTCTGAAGTACAAAATGATGCTCATCTCTGAGTCAACCTTCATGAACTATTTATTTCTAAATACTGTGATCATCGTGTATAAATATGGCAGACTTTAGCTTTATGCTAGTCACATTTTGTTACTGGGGGAAAAATATCTACAAAAAAATGGTTTAAAAGAAGAAAGATTTGTTTATGTCCATATGTTCTGAAAGTATTAGTCCATGATCTGTGGGTTCCCTGGTTCTGGCCGATGTGAGTTTGTGCATCACTGAAGATGAAAATCATTCACATATGGAGGCAAAACAGCTAAGAGAGGGACAGAGAAGAAATAGGAAGGGACAAGAGACATCCTTCTAGGGATTATGGCTCTTCCTCTAAGTTAGTTCCATGTAATGCATATAATTCACTGATTAGGTCAGAGCCTCAGGATCCATTAATTTCCCCAAAGTTAATGCCATGTAACAACGAATCCTCAACATTTAAACCATTGGCAGATTACAAGGTCCCCTTCAAGTACTGAAGGTCAGGCCTCTATCCCTGCCTTCGAAAGATTAGAATCGCCACAGCCCTTCTATACTTAGAGAAGGGAGGAGATGTCAGGGGCAGCCCTGATTACACACCGAAGGCCTAAAATCAGCCATAGGCCTGTCATGCATGTATACTAACACCAAGTCTTGGGTCTCAGTGGAAAAACATTGGAACAGATGGCTATAAGCTATTGTAAATAGGCAGCTTTTGTGGAAATTTACCAGCCTGAGTAGTCATAGACCTTGTAAATAGGTAGCCTTGGCAGACAATACCAACTTAGATAAGGACAAGTGAGTCATAGGCAGAGTCATAGTGATCTGTCCCCTGAACCTTCACCTAGCCAATATCCGGTTCTGAAAGATATCTGTATTCCCCCTGAACACCCACACTCCAGTGTCATCCCCTTCTCCACATCCTGCCTTTCTGTGTTTATAACCCCTGTGTGAATGAATTATGATTTGAGAAAAAACTAAATAAATTATTTAAAAAAATAGCATTGGCAGATATTTTATATTGAACCCATACTATTCGATTGCTGATTCCCTTAAGCTTATGTCTACTTTATAATGTAAAATGTATTTATTGCAATTCTAGGACTCTCAAAAAATTTTAACCATTCCAGAATTTCTTTGGCATTGAAATCCAAATTATCTTCTGAGACTTATCACAATTATCAACTATGAGTCCTTATGAGATGAAAAACAGTTTATGGATTTCAAGATACACAGCTATAAAGATGGCGTTGTCATTAGAAAACCAAGGAATGTCACTGGAGTGTGGGTGTTCAGGGGGAATACAGATATCTTTCAGAACAGGGTATTGGCTGGGTGAAGGTTCAGGGGATAGATCACTATGACTCAGCCTACGATTCACTTGTTCTTATCTAAGTTGGTATTGTCTGCCAAGGCTACCTATTTACAAGGTCTATGACTCCTCAGGCTTGTAAATTTCCACAAAAGCTGCCTGTTTACATTAGCTTATAGCCATCTGTTTCAATGTTTTTCCACAGAGACCCAAGACTTGGTGTTAGTATACATGTATGACAGGCCTATTGCTGATTTTAGGCCTATGGCAGATTTTAGGCCTTCAGTGTGTAATCAGGGCTGCCCCTGACATCTCCTCCCTTCTCTAAGTATAGAAAGGCTGTGGTGAATCTAATCTTGTGAAGGCGGGGATAGAGGCCTGACCTCCAGTAATTGAAGGGGACCTTGTAATGGCTCCGGTCCCCCTGTCATTGTCTGGTGAGGCATGAGGGCCATACCCATCCCGATGTCTTTTTCCTGGAGAGGGGATACTTTTGACATCGACCCCTATGCAGTCAAGCTTGTCCCTCATCATAGACAGAAGACATGGCACCCAGATGTGAACAAACCCATCAGGGAAAACATTAAATTCTCGAGCTACATCTCTGGTGCCCAGATGATTGAATGCTCAAAAGAGTTTGGACATCTCTGTTTATATGGAACTAGAAACTATAACCCACATGGCCTTTCTATTGACTGACTCTTAGCTTGGCAGAAACTTGAACTCCTGGCATCTCTGTTTTCTGAGGTCCCTATTCATCTTTCTTTTCACCATCACGTATTGATATATTGCCCTCATATTCTCCCCAGGACTTCTCAAAGAGATCCCAACCCTGCTACATATCAACTTGATTTCCAGACTTTCCTCTGAAATTTGGATAGTTTTATCACCTATAACACTTGACATTCCATGTATCTGCAAAAAAGCAAAACACAAAAAACAAAAAGAATCATATAATGCCAAGCTCTTCTTGAAACACAAAACAGCTAAACACCTTTGGAACATGGCTATAATAGTCCCTGAGTGTCTAGACAGATGAACACAGAGGAGTACTCCCACAAAGGGTTCTGTGCTGCTATGTCTTAGAGTTCAGTACAAACTCTTTTCAATAAGACAGAAACTTATGCCCCCCTTAAGCCTGGAAATAATTGTTAGTTGCAAGGTTAAGTAAACTCTTGAGATGCCATTGGGGCATTTTTCTTACTATTTTTATGAGAATAACTGGGCTTTACTGTATTAACTTTAAAAGTATCTTTTAACAACTCATCCTTAGTTCCTTAATTGGCTCTAACTTTACTGGTACTTCTTTTCTGGGAAATCTATGAGACTTCCAAATTATTCTTTTGATTCTCAGTCATTGCTACCAATCTGTTTTAAATCAGTAAATAATAACCATACACTATCTCAATGATTGTCTGTTTTGAAATTCTTATGCTATAACAGTTAGTCCATGATTTTTAAGTTCATATTTCCACAGAGCTTAGTAGCAGTTCTTCATGGGAATATCACACGCATGGCCTCAACTCTAATTCCTGACATAATCCATAATCCCACATGAAGTCTTTGAGTTTATTTACTGTCCATTTTCTAGTCTCCTGAGCTCTTATCAGATTTTCCCATTAAACTGTGCTTTCTTACAATACCGAGAGAGACTGTCCAACTGGCTTCTCTCAACTCTCCAAACCTTTCCTAGTGGTTGGTTCTTACATCTTCAGAGTTATACCACCACAAACAGTGAAAAAAGCCTCACTTGTGTGCTGATTTCTTTTTATTTTATTTTGACAAAAATATCTACCTGGAAACATAAAAAGAGGGGTTCAATCTTTGACTATCAATTTCAGAGGCCTTACCTCATGTTCACTTGTTCTGTAAATCTGAGCCTGTGATAAGACAGATTGCCCTCACATGTAGTGTGCCACGAATGCCCAATATCCTTAAAGTGGGTCTTTCTTACTTCTCACCATTTCCCAATATGGCCACCATATTATGGATCCATCTAAAAATTAATCCATTGGCTAGTCAGAACTCCCATGTTCTCATCTTTTCCCAGTAGCATGTCATCGAGCAATCAAATTTCCAACACATGAAGAAAATATGGGGCTGGCCTGAGGAGCCAGAGCTTTTTTAGTTTCTGAGCTATCAGAACTTATAATCCAGAATCTCAGTTTACCAGTTATGAAGTGTTCAACAAATTGCTTCCACTTTTCCTCTTCTGTTTCTTCATCTCGAAGATTGAGATAATACCTCATGGACAGACTGATAAATAATAGATTATGTACTTTATGTAAAGTCTTTAGATAGTGTTTGGACTGCGGAAAAGATATTATATAAGTACAGATACTCAATACAGGTTTAGTGAGGCATGGCGGGATAATACATTTTATCAAGGTCTCAAAATAAATAATTTCATATTGAAGTAAAGCAAATAGTGATCCTCTACCAACAGAATATCATCATATAGTTACCAATGCTACCCAATTATGCCACTGGAGCTCCAAAATATTAGCAAAAGTCAACAGGCTGATTTGTCTTAGTTAGGACTTCTATTGCTGTGAAGAGATACCATAACCGTGGCCAATCTTAAAAAAAACAAAAGCAAAAACAGAAACAGACATTCAATTTCGGGTGGTTTACAGTTCAGAGATTTAGTGCATTATCATCAAGATATGAAGCCTTGCAGCATGCAGGCAAACATGGTGAAAGAAAGATAGTTGAGAGTTTCACATCTGCATTTGCAGGTAACAGGAAGAGCCTGGCTTGAGCTTCTGATACTGTATAACCCACCCTCTAGCGACATACTTTCTTCAACAAAGTAGCACCTACTCCAATAAGGTCATACCTCCTAAAAGTGTCACTCCCTGTGGACCTATGGGGACCATTATTAACCAAACCACCACACTTATTTAATAACATAAGCACAGACACAATTTTTAAATCTCTATTTTTTTCATGATGCACATTAATGTTTTGTATGCATTTGTATTTAGTCATGCTTAATACGGTAATTTACCCTGAGGACAGAGTAGGTTAATACTGAATTATATTTATAAGTCATTGCAAAATTAAGCCAAATAGGTTTTCTGCCCATATTATCTCTAGTGGCATTTTATGTGATTGTGTAAGTGTATTGTATTGTTACACTTGGTGGGTGTTCTTTTCAAGTCTTGATTTCTTTATTCTCCAGTTGTATGTATGCATGCCGAGGAAATTAGGCAGGAAAACAAGAAGACATCATAAACAACCTGAATACTCATTAATAACTTCACAGTGGGTACTTCCTAATAACAAACATAAAAAAATTCCCTTGCATTTTTAGGAGTGAGAGACACCACACATATCTCTGATAATAGCAGGAGTCTGCAGTGAAAAGCTGTCCCTCTCAGGTAGTGACAAGATTATAAAAGGATTACTGCTTGATTTATTGCCTCAAGTTCCAAGTTACTAATTAGTAATTTCAGTTTTCTGGCCTTCCCATCTTCAGTTTTAGTTTCTAGCCAAATAAGAGAGAGGAATTGGGTGAAGCCAAAATAGAAATAAAGACCTCGCTGGTTCCTTTTCATGTGTAATAATGTAAGAAATCTGGTGCCTCTGGGTGGTAAAATCTGCAAACTTAGTCTCCATTGTGACTGTCAGCTCCCAACACTGTAGATTTGAAGGAAGCTAAACTGTATGCTGTGTGCCAAAGTGTACATCTACTCTGAAAGCTTTTAGTGGTTGGGGAAGCTCTAAATTGAAAGTGTGAGTTTCCTTCCAGATGCTAGAGATAAAAAAATGAGGGTACAAGCATTGCCCTAAGACCTTGTACTGAATGCAATACCAGTCTGTTGGAAATTACCATATGAATTAAGTCTCCCAACAAGGAGAGCAAGCAACCCTACAAATTCCTGGAACAGAAGAGTCATATCTGCTTCTTTCCATTGGTTATCCATGATGGGGTTCTTGAGAGGTACTTTTTGTTCCATTACATCTCCCTACCTCAATTTGTGCTTGAGTTTTCACTGTAAGAAATAATCTATAAAATAGCCTAAACTGGTCATTTAGTAAAAATAGTTTGCTAAAATAATGAAAATGTATACATTAGTATTTCTTCCATTAATTAATTAACATTCAAATATTTTCAGCCTCCAATCATGCAAAAGGAAGCCAACACAAGGAATGAGACTTTCCCCTACCTCTTTCTTCCCCTTTTTATTTTTTATTTTTATTCTTTATTGGATATTTTATTTATTTACATTTCAGATGTCATCCCTTTCACCATTTCCCCTCCGTAGAACCCCCTACCACATCCCCCTTCCTCCTTTATGCTTTTATACCATTTTGATTACATGCATGTATTAAGGTCAGTTCTAGGTTGAGAGTCTAGCAATACAATAGATGCAAATAGTCAAGGAACAAGCAAGACAATAAACACAAATAGTCAAAGAAAAAGCAAGACATTAAACCCAGTTATGTGAACACTCCAATGATCACTGTTTCTAAGGGCTTATCAGGATGACCAAAGAATCTGAGCCTACTCCCCTGTCATAGCCCAAGGTCATTTTCATGTCTGAAGCCTACTTCCTTGTTCTAGCCTAAAATTTAGATTCCTGTCTGAAATTACTTCTTTGTTCTAGCCTAATATTTAGGTTCCTGCCTGAGATAACTTCTTTGTTCTAGACTAAGATTTAGATTCCTGCTTGAAATTACTTCTTTGTTCAAGCCTAATGTCAGACTCCTGCCTGAAGCCTACTTCCTTGTGCTTGGCCAATGTCATATTCCTGCTAAGCAGCCCATTTCCTTGTCCTTGACCCATGTCAGATTTTTGCCAAGCAGCCCCAAAGGCTCTCAAAGTCTCCCCCTTTTTTTTATTTCATTAACAAGACTGAACCTGTCTTAGGTCATTCTGAAAAGAATGCCTTCCTTATCCATCATGGAATATGCATTATCAAAAGCAATGCACTTATGTCTTAGGTTGGTAAGGCTCTGTGCAGAATCTTACCTGTCCTTGGCTTGCCAACCTGTTAAATTAATAACTCTGTGCCGGGGCCCATTTTCAGGTTCAAGCCATGTACTTGGCTGCCAACATGTTGATGTTGTTGAAGAAAAGCTTTACCATGATGGGCAGGAATAAAACTATTCCCAGGACAAAAAGGGCTAGTATGATCAAGCTATATATGCCATTTTTGAAGCTTGACCAAAATAGAAATCCTGACCTCAGGCCATGGGTAATTTTATCTGCAGTATCTATTACATCAACACTCAGCAGAGCAGCATTCTTGAAATTCATAAGCTCCCTATGTATGGTTAAAACATCCTGAGAAGTGTTAGAATTGTGCAAAATACACTTCACATGTCATTAAACTTCTTCCTAAATATAATGAGTACCACTGTAAATTGTAGAACTGACATGAATCCAATGGTATTTGCCATGACACTCAACATGGCTCCTTACCCTTAAATTCTGAACCTCCTTCCAGTAATTTGAATAGGATAAAGAGCATCAATCCATTGTTCCAAATGCCTATCTAAATTCTCTGAAATATTCAACACATTAGTAACATTTTTTGCTAAATGATTAACAAAAGTAGCTGTCTTAAGTTATTGTGTCACAGCAATTGCAGAAGCAGTGGTGCTAGCAATTAATGTAATTAAAGCTGTTATACTAACAATAATCAAGCCCACTACCCTCTTACTTCTGCTTAAAGTCTGACTCACTTCTTCTAGTACTTGAAAGCTATTTTTAGAAGACCAAAGTTCTGTGATACTCAGGGCTGTAAAACAAAAGCTGGTTAATAGACCCCCATAACTGACATGCCTAATTTCAAAACACAAACACAATTAGAAGGTGTATAATCAATGCAACTTACATTAAATACTGTAGAAGAAACGAAAGTATTTTTAACTTGACAATTAAAAGAGCCTTAACTCACATGCTAACACCTGTTTGAAGTCCAGATCTTGCCCCAACTTTATCTTTTGCTAACATAATATCATAGAGAACTGCAGCTAGCTTCCAAATATGTCTCTGAAAATGTCCATAACCAGACTTCTAAATGAAGACTGTTATTTCCAATATTGGCTTGATTTCTAGATCAGTCCATGATTGAGTCTGAATAACTGGTCATATTTAATAACAATACAAAAAAATCTTTTTGATTCTCTGTTCCACAAGGTGTAAGAACTTGAGGCAAAGCATCTTGTCCCATCAGGGGTATAGGTAAGCAATGGTGGATCAGGAACTTATGTCCAAAACAGCTTCCCAGTCACCATTGTCAGGGCACTCAGCAAGCTCAAAGGTCAGCATCATTCTTTGTCCTGGCATCTACATGTCTCACCCATCACTCTAGCAGACACAATGCTCCTTCAGCATCCTGCAGAAAAAACACAAACATGCCCTCTTCCCCATATTTAATTCCTGATCGGGATCATGCCTTATGCCAGTAAGTGGATCCTTCCCTTTCACCTATGCATAAGTATGCCCAGTTGTAGAGCACCATAGACACTCAGCAGAAAGTTCCTTGGCATCAAAATTAAAAAAAGAAAACCTTTAAAATAAAAAGAATACAATCTAAATAAATTTGTGATGTACAGGGGTATATCTCCCTCTTTTTTGTTTTATGAAGATATTGTTTTAAATTTCCTTGGACCTGTTCCACAGTCTCTTGTCCTACACTCCTGGGCATGTTGAAACTCCTGGGAGTCCAGCCTCCTCTGGGGTTTGGGGGTTGGGTGCAGAGCTGAAGCCTTAGGGCTGCTCCAGGCACAGACCTCATCTACCCTTTTAAAACCCTTGATTCTCCTCAGTATCTATATCTATTGAGATAATCCAGGAATAGACTCACTATCATTGGCAAAACCAAAGATAAAACCATGTAGATTCTCCTAAATTTCTCACCAGGTTAGACTTGCCCAAGCGTAGTCATTCTCTCTAATTGCCATTCATGTTGACAGCTTGCCAGATGCAAGGGAGAATTGCTACATTAGAAGTTGAATTCAGTATGCTAGGCCCTCCTCTTCTTTTGACAGCCTTGCCACAAAAAGCAATTAAAATTTTCCCAGGCCTTTCTATTTATGGGGCCCATGATGGCACTTTAAAGAGCACATCCTCCACATTAAGTGTTTTATAAGACAATTTCTTCTACATTTTTGTCCCTGGAAACAATGCCAGATTTGCTTTTCTGTAATTTGTAATGCTCACCTTTAGAAAACATTCAGAGATACTGTGTGCGAATTACTTAATAAGGGTCCGAGATGTAATTTATCTGAATCAAGAAATTTGAACTCACTGTTCAAAGAAAGAGAAAACAAATGAGCAGAATATCATAAGAAAGAGGATCTGTCCAACGCTATGAGTGCACAACTCAGCCTAATATTTATTCTGGGAATAGGTAAAGAGTACCTTGCAAAGATCACAGGCAGAGTGTTCTGTTCTGAGTTTTAACTGCTCTTCCTATGACTCTCCTTGAGCTTTAGAATATTACTGATACATTCAAGAATTTTAAGTAGTGTTTAACAGTTTATTATATTCCTACAAAGCACATCTATTACTTTTAAGGGTCTCTAAATCTAGACTCAGTCTTTAATGCTAAGTATTCTTTCTATTATCTCACTCAGAACATGGATCTGATTCAAGATATTGGCATCTTCTCTCTTTCTCCTGTCTACAAGAACTATCACGATTATATTCATGAATTTACCTCTATAAATTTCCCAATAATTCTTTTAAATCTCTGTTAATGATCTCTGTATTCTTCAACATTACCTCATATGTATCTTTTGTAAAGGCTCACAATCACTTTTCTTTAGAGGTTTTTATGTATCAAGTATTTATCATCCTTCATGATAGTATGCTAGTATGTTTTAATATTAATATATTATGTTGTCTCATCCCCTATAGTCCCTTGCGTTAGTTACATTTAATTTCAGTGTGTCTTTGCATAACTTGCTTTGTGATTAATTTTAATATCAATTTATTAATAATTTATTATAATATGTGCAATCCTTGTATTTCTCTCATATTCAACAATAATTAGCACAGAGCTAACTTGACTATTACGTTTTCAGTAAGTACTCAGAATTGAATTCTAGTCAGCTTCAGTAATTTTGTACAATCAGTTATATGACAAGATTTCACTGACTAATCACTACATCAAGGATTAGTTAGAATCTCAGTCTCTCTCTCTCTCTCTCTCTCTCTCTCTCTCTCTCTCTCTCTCTCCACCTCTCTCTCTAGACCCCTTTCTCTCCACCTCTATCTATCTATCTATCTATCTATCTATCTATCTATCTATCTATCTATCTCTCCATCTCTCCCTAGCTGGCCCATGTACTCTCTCTCCCTGCCTCTTGTGTATTTATTTTTTAAGTTTTAAAAATTACATTTATTTATTTTTGTATGTATGAACATGGACCAGAGAAAGCATGTTAATGCAAAACAGGCACGTTAAGGAACTGGTTTTTATTTCTTCCATATCATGGCCACCAGGACTCAAACTTAGGTCTTCAGTCTTACAGTCAAGTACCTTTACATACTTACCAGACATTGGAATATTTGGTTTTCAAGGGAAGGTTTTATTTTTAGTAAGACGACTCTTTTGATAATTAAAACAAATGAATCAAAATGGTTGATATTGCATGAACATTTCATTTGAACATTAATGTATATTTTTGGTGCAACTCCTGGGCAAAAAAATATTGTAGACTTGAACAAGTCAAATCTTTTTGAAAGTGTATAAGCACCAGATTCTCAAAAAAGAAAATTAACTAACTCATTAGTAAATGAATATTTATAATCAATGCCCTGTATAATAGAATTTAGATACTCATTATTTAAATATGTGTCTTTTATGGAAAACTACAGGCCCCTTATTTCCACAAGTGGCTAATATAGTCAGATGCATTATTTTGTTTTATTTCTGCAATGAATAAAATAGCAAAATACAAAATACTGTAGCAATTCACTTGAGTAATTTGTATCTTCCTATATGTATGCAAATCCCAGCTTTTGTTATTATTTTATCATGAAAATTTTTATTAATACTATACCTACTCTAACAAGTCTATGGGGAAGTCAAGTATTAAATTAAGTTCTTAATGTCTTAATATTGATTAGGGAAATATATTGCTTCCATAATGTAGTAAATAACAATACACAAATTCTTTAGGTGAAGTCCCAAGGGACAGATAATGTACAGTGTTGTAATATAGCGATGTTATTACACAAATTCCTCCAAAGTATAGGCACTGCCCCAAGTATTTTTTGAGTGCTGATTTCAGTTAGTCCTAACAATTTTCGAATAATAGATACTCTTAATATGAGGAAACTAAGACACAGAGGCTAAGCTAGTCCTTTAATGTTGTATCACTAATAATAGGAAATTTAAATTTTAGACCATAGGAACTGTCTCCAAAGTCTGTGCTCTACTCTGCTGTACTGCCCCAGAATGATACGCTGCTAGCACTAAAACTAAGTGATTTATGACTAATATCAAATAACAAGAAGAAAACTCTCACAGCAGGATTTATAACCTATCTTGATTTATTACAGGAGTGTGCACATGATAGGTATACAGTAAATATGTCAATTAAAAATATTGCATTTGCCCCTGTATTTCATAGATTAAAATACTAAAATGATAAATTTCTTAAAAATTATTTAAATTATTACATTTTGTGCTGATTTAGCTCTAAAATTAAAATGTCTTATAAAGTTACATCATCTTCCCATTCATGCTAGCAAGAGGGCAGTGAGGGAATCATTGTCAACTGATACAGTAGATTACAGAAACAACCAGTGTCAGAACTCACTGAAAGTTTCAGAAGTTCACCAAAAGAAAGAGGGGATATTATTATCATTACTGTAACGCACGTAGCATCATCAGTACTATGAAGAGCACAAAGTAGCAACAATCTCAAGTGGAAAGCTATTTTAGATAACTGAAATTTCAAAACAGATCATTCAAGAATTTTAACCATAGTAAGTATGACATGTAAATCCCCAGGGATACAAGAACACTGCATCCTGTTTAAAGAGCAGCATTTAAAACCATGATGTGTCTTACATTGCATACAAGTTTGGAAACAATGGGGTAACACAAATGGATTAAGGCAGCAACATTATCTATTAGCAATGTTTCTACTGTTTTTCTATTGGATATTATTTGAATTCCCACTGGCCCTCAACCCCAACAAGCTGCTATTTTTTATTGGTTATTTTATTTATTTATATTTTAAATGTTATCCCCCTTCCCAGTTTCCCCTCCAGAGACTCCCTATCCTCTTCCTCCTCCCCTTTGCCTCGATGAGAGTATTCTCCCACCAGCCCACCCACTCCTGCCTTAGTGCCCTGGCGTTCTCCTTCACTGGGAGCCGCCACAGGATCAAGGGACTCACCTCTGAGTGATGCCTGATAAGGCCATTCTCTGCTACATATCCAGCTGGAGCCATGTGTCCCTCATATGTACTCGTTGGTTGGTGGTTTAGTCCCTGAGAGCTCTAGGGGTTCCGGTTAGTTGATATTAATTGTTCTTCCGATGGGGTTGCAAACCCCTTCAGCCCCTTCAGTACTTGCCCTAGCGTCTTCAATGGGGTCCCCAAACTCAGTCCGACGCTTGTTTGGCTGCATGTATCGTTCAGGCTCTTGCAGAGCCTCTCAGGGGACAACTTTACCAGGTTCTTGTCAGCAATCGACAAGCTGCCATTTGATGTATCATTGACATTCATTGAGGAGCTAATGTTTAAAAATATAAGCAGCTTTTCTGTGTAAGAAATTAAGGCAGAGAACAATAGGGAGGAATACCTGATGTCATCCTCTGGCCTCCACAGGTGCACACACCCACTTGCATATGTACATATACGCATATACCTCATACATACAAAGTGTATTTAAAAAAATATTCTAAGATACAACAATAGTTATAAAATAGACTTAATGAGTAAAATAAAAATATAGCATAGCTGTAAAGTGTGAGCCTATACTCTTACTCCCTTGAGATAGAACATCACACTGAACCTAAATCTCAATGATCACACAGGCTGGTTGGTGAGCAATTTCCTAAAAATCTAATTGTCTCTGTCTCTTGCCCAGTTCTAGAGTTATTTTCCAGGGTTGATGTATCTGTGCTGAAGACTAAAACTCAAGATCTCAAACTTACCCAGTTAAGTAATGTCACCCTGTATCATCTCCTAGCCTGAGAATATTACTTTAACAGGAAAGTAAAAAAAACTACATTATAACCAAATCACTTTTTTTAAAGTTACCATTGGTGGGTATTTGTTGTGTGACTGACATTTTATAGGAAAATGCAATACACAGACAGCTACACACCCCAGATATGGAGCCAACAACAGAGCTCCATATCGCCAAAGTCCAACTTGGTGAACCAATGAGTTTTATTGTTGTTACTTACAGAAAGATGAGTGAGGGGTTACAGGAATAGAAATGACTCAAAGTCAGCTGTAGCACTAAAGCCCATCCATTCATGGGGCTCACAAAAGGCGAACATCTGGAGCACGCTGTACAACATAGAGAAAACTCAACTGGTTGGAGGGCATACTTTGCAGACAACTCAGATAGTCTGAACTGTTTCCAGGGAGCTAAATTGTCTCTGCTTTCTCCAGGCCAACTTGGCTGGTATGAGAGTGAGTCTCGATTGTCTTTACTGTTTATATTTGGGAGGGAGGGGCCCAGCGAGCGAATCTGGTCAGTTTTAGGAACTTCCTGAAACTCTTTTGAGTTGTTTACTTTGTGTCTTAAGGAACATCCCGGCAGAATGGAATGTTTTAATCTCAGAGGAAACTGTTCTACCACATTGATTAATTGTGAAAATTTCCTTCAGTTAGATATTGACTTTCAAAGAAAAAGAAGAGATATATAAAATCCAATGGCTTATCTTTTTGCACCCCCACCCCACCAATTTGCTACTAGAGAGTCTTTTGAGCATTTTAGTCTAAAGTGCTTAAGCAAAAGGTGTAGCTTTTCTTTTCTGGCTTATTTACTGGCTTTTTATTCATAGCAATAAATATATTTAAACCAATGTACATTAATGCTGACAATAAAATCAAAACTTTTCACCTGAATTGAATGTCCTCAAAAGCAATGAAAGTTGTCTTACAGCCTGTGCATTGATTCTATGGAGGATAAAAGAATGCAAATCAAGGAAAGGAGAAAACCTGAACAAATATTTTAATGTATTTTCATCAAAGAGATCAGAAAGCTCTCTGTTCATCAAATTGCTGGATTTTTTTTTCCCTGACAGAAGTCAGTAACTGGAGAATTAGCTTGTCCAGTTCAGGTGGCAGGAACTGGCTACTCATACAAATGTGGAACTTGTCAATGACACTTTTATCCAAGAGCACTCTTTAAACCTTTCTAGCACTGGCCAAGAACTGTACATTTAAAAAGTTGCCCATGAATCCTGCCACTTTCTTCCTTACTTTCTTTGCCATATCTTCTCTTTCCCTTCTCAAATAGACACTCAAGATTGGTTATTGTGTTCCTGGTTGCCCACTCCTTTATTTCTTTGGGCTCGTTCTTAAAGCACATAGTGCTTGTCAGATTCTGCCAATTCTCAGCAAACTATATGGTTTCTGTTCTCTCCACAGTGGTGTTGGGGTGATTTCTAGTCCAAGAGATGAGGGCTGAAGTGCTGTTACCAACTTCAGCCTGACACTAGTGGCAATTTGTGGTGGTATCCTATGCTTTCTTTGATTCTTCCTCTGCTGAAGCCAGGAAGAAAGTTTAGTGAGTAGCATTGAAGCTAGAGACTGGGGAAGGAAGGGTTTGTGGTTAGAGATACTTGAAGAAGACTATTTGGTTAGAGGCCCACCTCCCCAAGATCTCTGAGATACATGACAAGGAAGAAGAAATCAAAAAGTCTTTATCACAATCTGGCAGGCAGTTGTTTGAAGGAGTCTGCTCCCTATTGTATTTAATAAAACTATTATAATCCATTGGTCCAAAATGCTACAAGACAGCAGTCCCATATATCCTAAGCTTATTCATACTTCTAAGTGATTCTCTTATTTCTTCTCTCCTTCAAATGCCCAATGCCTGAACCTCATTCCATTTCTGACATCCTACTTTGTAATAGAGAATACCAGCATAATCCAGAGAGAACTCCTAAAGGTTCAGACTACCATACCACATCCCTTCACCAGCATCTTGTGTTCTCCTTTCTATCCTCATCTCTGATGCTGGTCTTCCCAGAACCCTAGTTCCCTCTCTATGGTTAAAGCATGTTGTGGTGCCATTTCTCCAACTTTCTTGCCACATTCATCTTCTTATTAAAATGTTCTCAACCAACCTGCTTTTATTCTGTTTATTTTACCATTAAAAAGTTGTTAAAAGTATATATGGGTGCTACATATGGGCGCTACATGTGGGTGCTTATTGTCTCTAGTTCATCTTCTTACATTTTTTTAAACCATAATTGTCAGTACCACATGATATGATAAATGGACATGAAAGGAATATTTAGACATATCATTCCTAAGACAGACTACAGTGCGTATCACTGTAGATCACTACAGAATCACTGGAGGTTTAAGTAAAACAAGCTCCTGGGATTCACTCCAACGTTCCATATTCACTAGTCTGGGGTGAAATGTAAGACTCCAGTTTCCAAACTTTCCTGTACTATAGTTTGTGGTTCCAGAAGCACGTTGGAGACACACTGTCTGAGGTTTACTACTAAGAGACTGATGCCCACAGGCCATCATACTGGGAGTATGAAAGAAGCTCAGAATCTCAGACTTCATACCCAAAGTACTTTATTGCTATATGTATTTTTAACTGGGTAATTTAAGAGGGCACATTCATCAGGTGGTTTTCATGAACATTCAATTTGAAAAGTTGATGTCCATGATTTGTGATTACATTGAAAATCCCACTAACATGTAACATAGATGCATGCCTTCTCTAGAAGAGCAAGGAAGTCCTGCACTGGTAAGAGTAGTGAGCGCCAAATTTGAGCAGTGTTAAATAATGTTGTATTTGCATACATTTTTATACAATGTATATACACATACATATATATTTTAGTGGTTTGAATATACTTAGCCCATGGGAGGTGGCACTATTAAGAAGTGTGGCCTTGTTGTCATAAATATGGCCTTGTTGAATGAAGTATGTCACTGTGGGGGGTTGCTTTGAGCTCCTAGGCTTAAGCTCCACCCAGTGCAGAAGAGACCCTCCTCTTGGCTGCCTGCTGAAAAGAATGTGCTGCTGCTGCCTTCATATGAAGACGTAGACCTCCTGGTTCCTCCAGCACCATCCTCCCCACCATGATGAAAATGGACTGAACTATAAGCAAGCCCCAATTAAATGTTTGCTTTTGTAAATGTTGCTTTGGTCATGTTGTCTCTTCATAGCATTAAAACTCTACTAAGGCTAATATGTGTGTGTGTGTGTGTCATATATATGTATATGTGTATGTGTATGTATATGTATTGTTTCCATGAAAAAAAATCTTATGATATATCTGCAGTTGCCAAGGTAACTATCACCCTTTTGTATTTTATCTTAGAGTTTGTTACAGGTTCATCAAACACCAGCTGCCTGCATCATGCCACCTAACTTTGACATGAATAATCTCTAAGTTACATATCTCAGGTGAGCCTTGTGCCACAACCAAGATTGGTACCCAGGGTCTGTCTCCAAAACAAGTAGGTAATGAAATCCCCAATGCAACTTGTAATTGGAAAGGTGTGAGGCTGAGGATGACAGTTAATCTGACCACACAGAACAGACAGCCCTAGGTGGAGTGGTACCTTCTGTCTCTGCTCTCACTATCAAAGTCCTCAAGAAGATTCCAATAGACAGAAGGAAAAAGAAAAATATCAAACACAGTGCAAATAACACTTTTGAGGAGATTGTCAACATTGCCAGATAGATGAATTACTAGTCAAAGAACTTTGTGGCACTATCAAGGAGATCCTGGGTCCAGCATAGTACATCGGCTACAATGTGTATGGCCATCCCCCTCATGACATTCTAATGATGACAGCAGTCGTTCAATAGAACACTCAGATCATTAAGAAGCAACAAAAGACAATCTTTTAATAACAGATCATCTGACAATACCTCCCAAAAAAGTTATCATTTAAAATGACAACTTTGTTAGATTAAAAAAATTAAGTCACCGAAAGCCCAGTAACCCTAGAAGCATAGGACCAGGAAAGGCTAGCAGGCCAGTGCTACATGAGTCAAACACCTGAGCCTACACATGCCAAAGATGAAGAAGCTATCAAACAATTATCCAGTAGCTTCTATGGCATCATAACTCCTAGGGAACAAGAGAGACTTTTAGATGGTCTGCTTTTGTTTTCTACATTATTAGCTTCATAGAAGAAGAAATAACAAAGGTGCCAAGAATAGGGAAAGATGTTACAAGGACTAACTTTTGTGTGATTTCTTAAGCTAAAGTCCAAGGACAGAAATGATTAAAGATATACAAAGGAAAATGTTTTTTGACCCCTGTAGTTTTCTCTCTAGTACAAAACTCTTTGTGGATGATGAAAAATGCAGCAATATAATAAGAGACTGAAAATAACAAAGGGTATCCATTTCATCCTCTGTCACTGAGAATATATTATCTTTTAAGCCAATTATGTACTCATTATGTTTAATAGCCTAAAATAAAATGTCGTGTTAAAATAACAATGAAACAAGATTTACGATAAGTCTATGCAAACATTAAGTCCCTTGGGGAACACATTTTGCCCGGTAGAAATATGTACTAAAGAGGAGGTTAATTGCTATGTAAACAACACTATTCTAATACAAGTGAGAAAACAAAATATCCCTAATCTTTCCAAAACCATGGATTAGTACTTAAATAATATATTCAAGAGTTGGATGTAGGAAGTTTTAAAGAAAAAATAACATAATCATTTTTAAACATTTATCATTTTTATACTATCGATATTTCCCATTTATTTTTTTATTTCAACTTGGCATAAGAAGTATATACTTTTATGTTTGTTTTATTGTCATAACCAATTCTTGCTGATTTTTTAAAATAATATATGTGTGTGTGTGTGTGTGTGTGTGTGTGTGTGTGTGTGTATGTGTGTATACCTGTGTTTGTGCTGGTGTCTACATGGGTCCAGCAGAGGTGATTGAATTCTCTGGTGTGAGATGCTGATATGGGTGAGGCAAACCAAACTTGGGTGCTCTGTAAGAGTAGGGGGCACCCTTAACCACAGAGCCATCTTCAGCCCCATTTCTTATTGCTTAATGTGACCTTTTAGGAACTGAAATACTTTTTGAACAGTTAAAAATGGTTCATGCTTTATTGTTCAAGGGCTGTACGAATCATGATAACTTAAGGAGTGTGGGCTTTCTGAATACCAAGGTTAGCATCAGCACTAATTGTATTCTTCAGTTTAATTGTTCCATCTTCCCCAAGCAAATGTTTCCCTAAGTTGTTTGTAGAAAACACAAGTTTACCTAAGTGAATAATAAGCAAATACTGTTTAATCTACAATTGTTTACAGGACACAGTGCACACGTGAAAACCTTATATACTTTATTTTTTTTTTAAATTTTAGAACTGGAATGTAGTTTTCTGGTACATTTAGCAAAATTCTAGGCATATGGTTACATGAATAGATTTTCTTAAGAACACATGTTTTATTTTATATACCTGAGAATTCTGTTGTCTTGTTAATTCAGACTAAAAACAATACTCTATAACAAGGATATATATGACATATATATATATATATAGAGAGAGAGAGAGAGAGAAATATATAGATAGATACATTTGTTTTCTTTTTGTTTTGGTTTTTTTTTGCTTTTTTTTATTGGATATTTTCTTTACATTTCAGATGTGATCCCCTTACCCTGTTTCCCCCATGTCCAGGAACCCCTTAGCCCATCCCCACTCTTCCTGCTTCTAGGAGGATGTGCTTCTACCCACCAACCCACTCCCAACTCCCCACCCTCGAATTCCCCTACACTGGGCTTCCAGCCTTCATCGGACCAAGGATCTCCTCTCCCACCTATGTCCAACAAGGCCATCCTCTCCTATATATACAGCTGGGGCCATGGGTCCCTCCCTATATGTTCCCAGGCTGGTGGTTTGAATTCTGGGAGCTTTGATTGGTTGGTATTGTTGCTCTCCCCATGGGGCAGCAAACTCTTTCAGCTCCTTCAGTCTTCTATCTAACTCCTCCACTAGGAAGCCCATGATCAGTTCAATGGTTAGCTGTGAGCATCTGCCTCTGTATATGTCAGGCTATGGCAGACCTCTAAGAAGACATCTATATCAGGCTCTTGTCAGCATGCACTTCCTGATCCACATCAACGTCTACCTTTGGTGAATGCACACGGGAAGTATACCCAGGTGGAACAGTCTCCAGACAGCCCCTCTTTCAGTTTCTGTCCCACACTTTGTCTCCACATTTGTTCCCATGAGTATTTTGTTACTCCTTCTAAGAAGGACTGAAGTGCCCACACTTTGATCTTCCTTCTTCATGAGCTTCATGTGGTCTGTGAGTTTTATCTTGGGTATTGTGAGCTTTTGGGCTAATATCCAATTATCAGTGAGTGTATATCATGTGTGTTCTTTTGTGATTGGGTTACCTCACTCAGGATGATATTTTCTAGTTCCATCCATTTGCATAAGAATTTGTCGAATTCATTGTTTTTAATAGTTGAATAGTACTCCATTGTGTAAATGTACAACATTTTCTGTATCCATTTCTCTGTTGAAGGACATCTGGGTTCTTTCCAGCTTCTGATTACTATAATTAAGGCTCCTATGAACATCGTGGAGCACATGTCCTTGTTTTATGTTGGATCATCTTTTGGGTATATGCCCAGGAGTGGTATAGCTGGGTCCTCAGGTAATGCTATGTCCAATTTTCTGAGGAACTGCTAGACTGATTTCCCGAGTAGTTGTACCAGCTTGCAAACCCTATGGTGCTTTGAACTATACCCTGACTTCTATAAATTATTCCAGCCTCTCCCTGCTGGCTAAATCTCAAACCACTTCAAGAATTTTCAATAGTTGTGCCAGCAGTACCTACTTCTAGGACCCAAAGTCCAAATACATTTCTTGTATTTGTTGAAACAAATTGCCACAAACTTAAATGTTTTGGTCATGTATATGCTCCTCCTCCAGCCTCCCTCTCAAATCCTCCCCACCTCTCTATGCACCCCTCCTCTCTCCCTTTCCCTGTTCCTGTCCCTGTCCCTGTCCCTGTCCCTGTCCCTCTCCCCTCCTCCCTGCCCCCTCCTCTGTGTATTTCTCAAATTTCTGCAAGAATAGGTGCGTCCTCTCCCACTAAGGCCAGCCAAGGTTGTCCAGCTAGAACATATCCAGCTAGAACATACAGGCAACAGCTTGTATGATAGCCCCCACTCCAGTTATTCAGGACCCACATGAAGTCCAAGCTGCACATCTGCTACATATGATCACAGAGGTCTAAGTACTGCCTGTGTATGTTCTTTTGGTGGTTCAGACTCTGAGAGCCACAAGGGTCCAAAATAGAATCACGTTGGGCTGGTTATTGATTGGCCATTCCCTCAGTCTCTATTCCCTCCCTCATGCCTGCCTTGTAGACATTTTAGGTTGAAAGTTTTGTGGGTGGGTTGCTGTCTTTATTGCTCCACTGCCGGTTCCTGCTGGGCTACAGGAGGTGGTCTGATCAGATTTCATATCCCCAATGTACTGAGTCATAGCAAAGGTCATCCCCATTGATTCTTGGGGGCATTCCTTATCCCAGGTCTCTATATTGTCCTGGAGATCCTCCTCACCTCCTCACCTCAGTCAGTTGCAGATTTCCATTCATTTTCTTGGCCATCTAGCCATCTCTCCTATCCTTCACCACACCTGATCTTGAATTCCACATTCTCCTTCCCATCCCTCTCTGCCCAGTTCCTTTTCTCTTTCTGCCTCTTAAGACTATTCTATTCTCCCTTCTAAGTGAGATTCTAGCATCCTTGCTTGTGCCTCCTTCTTGCTTTTAGTTTCTTTGGGTCTGAGGAGTGCTAATATCCACTTATAAGTGAGTAAATGCCATGTGTGTCCTTTTGGGATTGAGCTACCTCACTCAGGATTATATTCTCAAATCCCATCCATTTGCCTACAAAATTTATACTGTTTTTGTTTTTAATAACTGAATAATATTCCATTGTATAGTTGTACCAAATTTTCTTTATCCATTCTTCAGTTGAGGGCCACCTATATTGTTTCTGGTTTCTCGCTATTATGAATAAAGCTGCTATGAACATAGTTGAGCAAGCATTTTTATGAGATGTTGGAGCATCTTTTGGGTATATTCCCAGGACTGGTATAGCTGGGTCTTAAGGTAGAACTATTCCAAGTTTTTTGAGAAAATGCCAAATTCATTTCCAAAGTGGTTGTAAAAGTTCAGAATTGTTTTGTCTTTTCTGTTTTTTTTTCATATGAAGTTGAACATTGCTCTTTTCATGTCTGTGAAGAATTGTGTTGCAATTTTGATGGGGATTGCATTGAATCTGAAGATTGCTTTTGGTAAAATGGCCACTTTCACTGTGTTAATCTTACCTATCCAAGAGCATAGGAGATCTTTTAGTCTTCTGATATCTTCTTCAATTTCTTTCTTGTGGAACTTGAAGTTCTTGTCATACATATCTTTCACTTTCTTGGTTAGAGTTACACCAAGATTATACATATATTTACTTTAGATGTGAATTTAATTTTATTTAATATTATGATGGATCTTTGTTGGATAAACAAATAGTTCATTGTATAATGCCATATTTTACAACAAAGTAACAAAAATCAACAAAAGAAATCTAGATACATATCTTAAAAGACAGTAGCCAATACAGAAAGACTAGATACTCTGGGCTCATAACTAGTCTGTATTTAGTCACAAAATTATGGAGACAAACAGTAAAATGTTCAGTAGTTCCAGAATATATTACAAAAGATTTTTTTCAGAGACTGATGCCATCTTCTCCAGCAGGTTGCATTTCTTTTCTTTTATTACTTTTATTTTTTTACAGTCCAGTCATTACCCTCCTCCTGGTCTGCCCTCCCATAGTGCCTCATCCCATTTCTCCTCCTCCCTGTCTCCAAGAGGATGTCCCCCTCCCACCCTGCCAGGCCTCCTTACTCACTGGGGCCTCAAGTATCTCAAGAGTTAAGCTCATCTTCTCCCACTAAAGTCAGAACAGGCAGTCCTCTGCTGTATATTACAACAAAATGTTTTATATTATTCGTGGCTATTGTAAATGGTGTTGTTTCCATAATTTCTTCCTCAGCGCACTTATGATTTGTATTAACGATGGCTACTGATTTCTTTGAGTTAATCTTGTGCCCATCCACTTTCCTGAAGTTGTTTATCAGCTGTAGGATATTTGGGGTTGTTAATGTATACTATCACATCATCCGCAAATAGCATGATACTTTGACTTCTTCCTTTCCAAATTTTATCTTGTGGATCTCCTTTAGTTGTCTTATTAATGAGTCTAGAACTTCTAGTACTCATTGAATAGATAGGGAGGGAGTGGACAGCCTTTTCTTGCCCCTGATTTTAGTGGAGATGCTTTAAGCTTCTCTCCATTTATTTTGATGTTGGCTATTGACTTGCTGTATATTGCTTTGATTATGCTTAGGTGTGTGCCCTGTATCCCTGATTTCTCTAGTACTTTTAACATGAAGGGGTGTTGGACTTTATCAGTGGCTTTTTCAGCATTTAATGAGATCATCATGTCATTTTCTTTTCTTTCAGTTTGTTTCTATGGTGGATTATGTTGATGGATTTTTGTATATTGAACTATTCCTGCATCCCTGGGATGAAGCCTACTTGATCTTGATGGATGATCTCTTTGTTGTGTTCCTAGATTCAGTTTTAAAAGATTTCATTGAGTATTTTTGCATCAATGTTCATAAGAGAAATTGGCCTGAGATTCTCCTTCTTTGCTGAGTTTTTGTGTAGTTTAGGTATCACAGTTACTGTGGCCTCATAATTGAGTTTGACAGTGTTCCTTCTGCTTCTATTTTGTGGAGTAGTTTGAGGATTATTTGTATTCGCTCTTTTTGAAAGTCTGGTAGAATTCTGTACAAAAGCCATCTGGCCCTGGGCTCTTTTTTGGTTGGTAGACTTTTAATGACTGCTTCTATTTCATTAGGAATTATAGGGCTGTTTATATAGTTTACTTGATCTTGATTTAACTTTGGTAAATAGTATCTATCTAGAAAATCATCCATTTTGTTAAGATTTTTCAATTTTGTGGAATACTGGCTTTTGAAATAAGGCTTAAGGATTCTTTAAACTTCCTCAGTGTCAGTGGTTTTGTCTCCCTTTTCATTACTGGTTTTGTTTATTTGGACACTGTCACCTTGTCTCTTGGTTAGGTGTTTAAGCTTTGTCTATCTTGTTGGTTTTCTCAAAGAATCAGCTCTTGGTTTCATTGATTCTTTGCATCCTTTTCTTTGTTCCGAACTGATTGATTTCAGCACTGATTTTGATCATTTTTTGATCATTTCCTGCCTTCTACTCATTTTTGATATGGTTGCTTTTTTTTTTCAATTTCTAGACCATTCAGATGTACTTTTAAATTCCTGATATGAGAACTTTCTAATTTCTTTATGGAGGCACTTAGTGCTATTAACTTTACTCTTAGCACTGCTTCATTGTGTTCCATAAATTTAAGTATATTGAGTTTCATTGAACTCTAGAAAGACTTTCTTTATTTCTTACCTGACCCAGAGATCACTGAGTAGAGAGTTGTTCAATTTATATGAGTGTGTAAGTTTTCCAGTGTTTTTTTGTTATTGAAGTCCAGCTTTAATCCATGGTGGTCTGATAAGGTACAAAATGTTATTTCAATTTTCTTGTATTTGTTGAGGCTTGCTTTGTGACCAACTATATGGACAATATTGATGAAGGATGCATGAGGTGCTGAGAAGAAGGTATATTCTTTTGTGTTTGGTGAAATATTCTATAGATGTCTGTTAGTTGCATTTGAATCATAATGTTTGTTAGCTTCATTATTTCTTTGTTTAGTTTAAGTCTAGATGTCCTTTAAATTGGTGAGAGTGTGGTGTTGAAGTCTCCCACTATTAATGTGTGGAGTTCAATGTGTGATTCAAACTTTAACAATGTTTCCTTTATAAATGTGGGTGCCCTTGTGTTTTCTGTATAGATGTTCACAATTGAGATATCAACTTGGTAGTTTTTCCTTTGATGAGTAAGAAGTGGCTTTCCCTGTCTCTTTGATTAGTTCTGGTTGAAAGTCTATTTTATTGGATATTAGAATGGCTACTCCAGCTTGCTTCTTGGGTCTGTTTGCTTGGAAAAAATTTTCCAGCCCTTTACTCTGAGGTAATGGCTATCTTTATTGCTAAGCTTAGTTCCTTGTATGCAGCAGAATGATAGATCCTGTTTTTGTAACCATTCTGTTAGCCTGTGTCTTTTTTATTGGAAATTGAGTTCATTGATGTTGAGAGACATTAAAGAACAGTAATCATTATTTCCTGTTATTTCAATGCTGTTGGTGTTAGTGTGTGTGTGTGTGTGTGTGTGTGTTTAAAGGGTTTATTTGTTTCTTCTTTAAAGATTTCTGCCTGTTTGATTGTATTTTCCCATATTTCTTTAAGGGACTTGTTCATTTCCTCTTTAAAGGCCTCTTATCATCTTTATAAGATTGGATTTAAGGTCAGTTTCTTGTGTTTTGGTTGTGTTAGGATATTCAGGGCTTTTTGTAGTGGGGTAGGTTTGCTTTGGAGGTGTCATGTTGCCCTGAATCTTGTTGCTTATGTTCTTTTGTGAGCCTTTATAAAGCCATCTGGATGGTTTTGGTCTCTGGATGTTCTCGTTGTAGTCGGTACTGGGAGGGGCTTGAATCTCGATGGTCCTTGTATGGCAGGCCTCTGATGGGTACCCTTGGGCTATATGGTTCCAGACCTACAGTTCTGTATGGTTCAGGATCCTCAGGTCCAATGAAAGTGGGGAGAGATGTGGCAGGTGATTGGAGGTCTCCCTGGCTAGCAGCTTGCTCGGGACACCTTGGCTTGGACCAGAATGCTCAGAGAGTAGGGAAAATGGGTGTGGGAAGGGATGTTTACCTGTATATTTCAGGAGTCTGATGGAGGTGGAGGAGAGGTCGTGGGAGAAATGGAGGGCCCTCTGGGATAGCTGAATGTTTAGGGCAGCTTGGCTCAGCCAGAGGGGTCAGCTAGCAAAGATCATGTCTTTTAAATAAACAGGTATGACTTCTGAATGAAGTAAAAATACTTTTGTATTCTTTTCTTTTTAAAACAAGTCTTATACTCAGGCAGTACTCGAACTCATTATGTAGCTCAGGCTGGTTTACAGTTCATGATGATATTCACATGGAGACCATGGTCAGTCATCATTTATTAATCCCATGAATTCCTGCATTACTTGCTGATTGCCTAAGGCTCTTTCTGCCCTCACTATGAGATTTCTCCTTGTATCACCCATAACTCCTTCTACTTTATTAAAATATGCTCGAGTTGTGCTTAGTATTGCTGCAGTTCAAAGCCCCTAATTCCTTATTCCATTCACATATTAACTGAAAATTCTTCACCATGGACTGTTATTCTGATATGAAGGCTTAAAGGTAAGACACGAAGTGCCAGTCCCTTCACTGCCTCTTGGTTCCACACCACTAACTCCTCAAATCTCTACCAGTTTTTTCACAGGCTCTCAAAGGTTAGTAAAAATCTGTCTCTTAAAAGTTAAGGAACACAGCAGTCATCAGACTCACTGAACTGTTTAAGAGACAGCACAGATAATTCAACGTCTTCATTAAATGACTCTCTGTGGTAATCCTAGAATTGATGGCTGTCTTGTGAACTTGTGATTATTGTAGTTGGAATTTTATTAGTTTTGGGGACCATAGTTATATTTTCTGCTATTTTTGTTATCAAGGAAACATTGTTGTAGACTTTTCTTAATTCATGGAATGAGTTCAGAGCACCCCAAACATTGTAATTAATGAACCAATGACCTCCTGGCTCTTCTGTTATTTACAGAAAATGCATGGTTCTGGTTCTATGCTTCCATAATCTTGCCAGATAGACCCAACCAGATGTTTAGTCATATTCTTCACTATGAATATTTGCTTTTATTCAAGATTTTTTTTAAATCCTCATGGAAATAATGAAATTTGGGTAGACTCAAATACATTTGAAATAAACTCTTATAAAACTGCATTTCATGTGTGAATTTGGAAGCTGAAAGCACATCTGTCTCTGCAAATTGCCCTTCTGTTCTGTTCTCTCACTTGAGGATTTTCTTCTCCATTCTTGGAAACTCATGAGTGACAGACCTTAAATCTACTAAGCACTGAGAGGTTGGAAGACACTAAAGCTTCATGTGGGGATATATTTTGGAGGGAAAGGAGTGAGAATGTTCCCTGAAAAAAAATGTCTTATCTGCAATGAGTTAAGTCCAGCCCTGTCTTTACAGGACCAGATGACCCAAATCAGACTGCATATCCGAATAATGAGAGAAACATTGGACTTTGCTTCTCTGCAGAATATGCCATAACTGAAGTCTAAGCTGTTAGTAAAGGGAGTTTGGGAAGAACTTGAAGTTTAGTGCTTATGTCTACAACTACACCTGTGAATAGTGAGTCACTTAAAACGCTGCAGCTTTAGGATACAGAATTCTTTTCCTGTGGCTCTTCCTCACCCCACCCTACCCCATTAACTGGAATGCAATACATTCCTTTGAGGAGAATTAAAGAGCCTAGAGTATCCAGAGTACTTAGCAAAATTTTATAGCATAGAACATTCTCCCTGATAGAGAAGGCAGTAGGAAAAGCTCTCATTCCAAGCAAATCTGAATTAAGTCTGGAATGTTACTCATTATTGTAATGGTGGGGAAGGACAGGGAAAATATTATGTGGCATATAAATCCAGAAACTAAAGCCTGTATTTATGAATGTCTTGTTTAGTCTTAGCCCAGAGCTATACTTGCCACCTTCTCTGACCTCCTCCCTTATTGGTTCCTTTTCTCACAGCTATGAACAAATACCTGACAAGAAGCAACATGCTTGGGGTCACAGACTGAGGGAGTGCAATCTATCTTGATGATGATGTCATGGCAACTGCTTTGGTATTGGAGATTGTGGGAGTGCAATCTACCATGATGATGATGTCATGGCATCAGGGAGCACCCAGAGGAAGGAAGGAGTGCAACAGTTACTTGTTCCAGATGCCTATCAGGAAGCAGGGTCTTGGGCAGAACCAGGGACAAGCCTTAACCCATATATCTCGCCCCCAATTGCCTGATGAATTTTCTGCTTGGATAGGAAGTTGCCCTGGGACTCAGAAGCCCAGAAACCACAAAGCTCCCCAGCAGAGGTGTTGTAGCTCCCAGGGAAGGGTATCCCCAGACTTTAGGAGCCTCTCAGCCCCATTTCTTTGCTTCTCTCCTTAGCTTCTTTTCTTTTTCAGATAAAAGAGTCACAGCAGGGTGCAAATCTCATGAAAGAGATTTATTGAAGGGTTCAAGGAGAGGAGAGCCATCCAGGGATGGCTACACTTTCCTCCCTGGAGGGAGCAAGAATTAGACAAAGGGTGGAGTTCATACAGGATTTCTGAGGCAAGGCAGGCTTTTCAGGGCAGAAATTTCCAGATTGAGGATTGGTGAGATTTCAAATCCTAAGCCTGAGGGAAGCTCAGGGATTGGTGGGGTTTTATGTTCAGTGAATGTTGGGTATCTATGAGAAGTGCAGGGGTTGGTGGCTTTTGTTCAGACTTTTCAACTAAAATTAGCATAATGTGAGAAGGGTCTTGTTGAGGGTCTGGAGATGACCTTTGTGACAGTTACAGAGGCTGGAAATACCATTTTAACAGTTAGAGAGGTCTAGGGGAGGGACCTATCTCCTGGAGCACCTGAAGGGGGTTGGGGAAGGGGAGCCTGCCCATTTTTCTACCTTGAGGGTTTACAAAGTTTACAAAGCATACAAAGTTTACAAAGGGAGTTCATGGAAGGGAAAGCCTTCTCTGTCACCTGATAGGCAGGAATAATCAACATTGCAAGATGAAGTCTCTGTATTGTTTTAATTTGCACTTACGGAATTGCTCAAGTCAATACATACTTTTTGAGGTGTTTCTTACTTATTTTTTATTTCTTCTGTTGAAAACCCTCTGTTCTGATCCCAAGTCCATTTAGCATGTCCAGTGGTATAATCTCTGTTCAAGTCATGTTTTGGCATCCATGTCAGTGAGATCTCATGGCTGTAACTTCTTTGAAATTTCTAGGAATCAGTGTCACAGCAAACGTCTTGTTTTTCTGTCTCTTACAATCTTTCTGCCCTCTTTTTCATGATGGTCCCTGATCCTCAGGTCCCAGTCTATGTTGTAAGATGTTATCAGTTGGAACTGGATTCTACAACTCTGCATTTTGATCAGCTCTGATTTTCTGTAATGGTCTCCAGCTTTTGCAAAGTTTCCTTGATGAGACGTGAGTACTATACTTATCTGTAAGCATAAGGACAGATATTTCAAATGTAATTGGGGATTATTCTAGATAATAAAGTAACAGTTGTAGATACTTCTCAAAGATCCATCACTCCATTATTCCCAGATAATTTTCTAGATCTCTAGCATCAGTTATGATTGCCCTCTTGCTGTATAGGCCTTACTTCCAATTAGAGAAATGTATGTCGGTTTCTATCAAGATATGTGCACCACTACTGCACTCTCACGGTTATTATGACATTCTTGTTGCTGTTATGATTCATAGGCACCATACTATGTAGGACTTTTGGTTGATTCCCTCCTTTAAAAGCATGCATGACACCTTCTGTTACCATGAAAGCTAGTCCTCAGGAATGAGACTTTCAAGTCAGTTTGTGCTTATTTGTTCTAGTTCCCATGTTCTAAATGCATGGTGTCTTCAAGCAATAGCAATCTACTTTTACATCTGGGAAGCAGTTGAGGTCATGAGGAATAAGCTTTAGTGTTCTGGAAGTGTGTAGGGCAACCCTAATCAGCAGCTCAAAAAAAGTCTCTTCATATCTGGAGCTGAGGTGTTAGGTAGTTTTGTCACATTTAGGAGTGTTGTCAGCCCAGATCAGAGAATTTCACTTGAACTATGTATGCACATGTAAAAATGAACTTATATGTATTATACATATTGCAGGTAATTACTAGTATGATTTCTCATGACTTTTTAGACTTCAGTATTGTTATTTTAGCCTCTTCCTTCCTTGCTTTTTTTTTCTGTATTTATCTCCTTCTAGCTAAAGCACCCCTTCTGTGTGTCCCATTTCCTCCTTCAGATAACTCGTACCCTGCTATGCATCTCTTGGTTGCTGCTCTCCACAAATGGTCCATTTTTAATTCATCTGGTTTCTGTAGTTAATACAAGCTACGTATCCACATCTGAAGATTTGGAGATAGGAGATTTAGATTAAAAAGAACATGCAATGTTTGTTATTCTTCATCGAGTTGCCTCACTCAGTATGCTGCTTGTTAGTTCTGTCATCTGCAAATTCCATAACTTAATTTTTCTTTCCTGCTAAATAGTATTTATTAGTATCTATGCATTACATTTCATTGTCCATTCGTCTGTTGAAGGACATTTAGATTGTTTCCACTTCATAGCTATTGTGAATGTGGCAACCATAAATACGGCTCAGCAAGTCTATGTAGAGTAGGATGTTGAGTCTTTTAGCATAAGCTAAGGAGCCATATTGCTATGACATGTGTAGGTTTATTTATAGCTTTGGTACAATTCTCCATACTGATTTGCAGAGTTGAAAGGCCAGTTTGCTATTCCTACCAATAGGGAAGGAGGGTCCCTTTCTCCCACACCTTTTCCAGTTTGTTCTCAGTTGTTTTGTTAATCTTTCCCATCTAGACTAGTGCAAGGTGAAATCTCTGTATTGTTTTAATTTGTGCTCACTGAGTTGCTAAAGATGATAAATACTTTTCCAAGTCTTTCTTACCTATTTTTCTGTTAAAAACAATTCCAATCCCAAGCTTTCTCTTCTTTCTTTCTTTTGAATGGATTGCTTCTTTTTTCATTCTTTGGTTTGGAGTTCTTTATAGATTCTACATTTTGATCCTCTGTCAGATGTATAGCTGTCAGATTTTTTTCCATTTTGTGCACTAACTCCTCACATACTTGTATGCAGAAGCACTTGAGTTTCATGATGTTGTACTTATCAACTGTTAACCGTAATTTTGGGACAAATGGCATCATATATTAAAAGTCTTTTTCTACACATATTTTATGTAGGACATTGTCTATTTTCTTCTACAAGCTCCAATGTTTAAAATTTCACATTTAGAACTTGGATCTAACTGGAGTTTGTTTTATATAAAGTGATAGATATGAGTCTAACTCTTCTCTTCCATTTACTTGCAGTGTCCTCTGCCTGGGGTACAGACTGGCATGGCTCATTTCTGGGCCCCTTAGGTATCCTTCAGATGTCATTCAGTCACAGACAGCTGCCATGACCTCTTTATAAAATGGTACCAGGATCCTGATTCATGATCCTACAGTAAGTTCACTGTAGTAGTATCTCCTATTATTTTTATATTGTTTATTTTATCCCTTATACTTAGCATTATATTTGCTTACTTATCAGATTATTTTAGTTTTGTCTCCTATAGAATTGACACTCCATGGTTGTCCAAAGTTTTCAGGTCTTCACAGTTTTGCCCTGGTGGCCAGAATAATGTTGAACTAATATTACAAGCTCAATAATCATTTGTTTTATGCACAAGCTTAATAATCATTTGTTTTACACAGTGTCAGATAATGAAAGCAGTTTCTAGTTATATTGTTTGGCATTTTAAATCAAGAAAGGTAGAATCTTAATATATAGAAAGAACCAGACAAAAGCCAGTGAATACTGTATAAAATTAAGAAAAAAAATCATATTTTCTGTTTTAAAATTGTTTTAGTACATTTGGATCATGAGCACCTATATTTTCAGAAACTAATGAGAAGACACTTGAGAAGGTTGGACATTCACTCTTACAGTAGGGCAATTTAGCAAGTAAAACATGGTGGGATAGGAGTTGGCAAAGCAGCAGTGTAGGTTCACTGCAGTAGAAAGCATTGGTGACATAATTTATAATCAGCACTAGCAAAGGAAAGCTACAAAAGACAAATTTTCCCATGAGTCCCTTGTGTCTCTGTAAGTCTGGGAGCAAGCCACTGACTGACTTGTTCTTTGTCAAGGTGGAACCTTGGGCATGGAGATAGCGTTTCAGTTTCCAACAAGGAACAAGTTCACTTTAGTCTTGGAATATAGGTATATCCTCCTAAGTGCCATGCACCAAGGCACTAGGGTCTGCTTCTATGTAATCTACTACATATACAACTGCTTCCTAGCTTTCTTTGTGTTTGCTTGTGGGGTCTGGAGAGCGGGACTCTAATATAAAGGTTCATATCCTCTGGTTATTGCTGTTGATAAAAGTAACTGGCTTTAAGCAATGACCTAAAGTGGTATATCGTCTACCCACATCCTTATTCTTGGAGAAGGTCCATCTGTAACTTGTGTGTGGAGTAAAATTTTAGAACTATTAATAATAATTGAGCATTTTGATGATTTGAATAGGATACTGAAAAAAAAAACATGATTTCCCGTTTTCTTTTTTTCCCTCATGTATATGTCTTCTTACATGTATATAGGCACCTGTGGGTACATTTGCATATTTGTGTGTTGAGAATATAAAAGATTCGGACTGTGGACTGGTAGTGAAGATTTGTCTGTAATCCATGGAGATGGTTGTAGACATGTTGACCAAACTGAGGGAGTGATGGAGCAACAAATTTTTTTTTCACTACTAAACACCATTGAGAAGAAACTCAGAAGCTGACCATATGGGGAAGTAGACTCTCTAAGCCAGTGGTTCTCAACCTTCCTTATGCTATGACCTTTAAATACAGTTCTTCACATAGTAGTGACCCAACCACAAAATTATTGTTGTTGCTATTTCATAACTGTAATTTTGCTACTGTTAAGAATCATCATGTAAATATCTGTGTTTTCCAATGATCTGATGGTAACCCCTGTGAAAGGGTTGTTTGACACCCGCTAAAGGAGCCATAACCCAGAGATTTAAGAATTGTTGCTCTAAGCTATCACTAAAATGGTCTGCCATTGCAGTTCAGAATTATTTTTGGCAGAGAAGCTTGCTAGAAAAATCTGATGGCCACCTCAGGTCCACTGTATTGCAGAAACTCTTCATAAGCCTCACCCTAGGCTAACAAACAAAGCAGGCTTATTGCGTGAACATTGGCTGCTACTCTTGGGATGTGGGACACAGAGTATAAAAGAAGAAGATGGACAATGGCTAAATCATTTTACTGCCCGGTCTTTCCCAGTCTGTCAAGCAAGCTGCAAATGCTCCTGGCTTGAGCTTACTTTAAGTGCAGTATAAGAGATCAGATTGTTATTATTGTTGTTTTGTTTTATTTTGCAGTGGATACTGGTTTCTCTAAGTAGTATTTTCCCTCTCAAGGAAGTTTCTCTGAGATAGTGAAACTCCTGAGGAAAGGACAGAAGAGGCACTGATGAATGTAGTGATATTCACTGCTGTCGTTTGACTCAAAATGATGATACACAGGAACTTTTAGGGGAAAGAGAACCTTACCTAATGAGATCTATATAAATTATGCAATGAGCCCATCTCCCTGTAAAATTTCCCTAGTATGACAGCTGATATTTATTACCAACCAGACTGGATTTAGAACCATCTATAAGTTCATAGTGAGACACAAGTGAATATGGATCTATGAAGCATTTGTAGAGTGAATTAAAGATCCAACCACATGAAATGTGACTGGCACCATCGCATGAGTTGGCATCAAGATAGAATAAAAGAGAAAAATAAAGGAAACCATTCAGCAGATGGTATTTCCATTTCTCTGCTTCTAGTTCCTCACGAAGAAACCCATCCTCTATGTTCCTTAGCTACCATGATGTTCTGTCTAAGCATATGGAATGGAGTACCACGTATTGAACCCTCTCAAACCATTCCTCACATTAGTTGATTCCATCAGGTATTTAATCACAGCGGTGACTGACTAACTCCCCTCATCTGTTTTTGATGAAACAAAGCATGGGTCTAGCCAACTGTAAGCAGCAAATAGGAGTACAGGAGGTCATATTATAGTAAACTTTTTAAAAGTTCTTTTTCTATGCACCACAGGAGTCTGAGTTTCTCTAGGGATGGCAACATAGTGGTCTTTGTTGGAAAGTAATGTGGATATGCTGCACCCAGAATCCTGTGATATAAGCAAGAGGATCTTGCCAGCTACTATGGAGTACTAGAGAAAGGAAAACATCAGAAGGTAAGCTAAGGAACCAAGCTGCTATGACATTGCTTAAAATTCAAGATTAAATGGAGCCTCATTTTATGTCATAGTAGCTCTCTCTCTCTCTCTGTCTCTGTCTCTGTCTCTCTCTCTCTCTCTCTCTCTCTCTCTCTCTCTCTCTGTGTGTGTGTGTGTGTGCTTGTGTGTCCATCCATCTGTCCATGTGTCTGTCTTGTATCTATTTCATAATGGAGCTCAGGCTAGCCTAAAATACCTCTATAGCTAGGAATGACATTGAATTTCTGATTCCCTTGCTGTACTTGCCCCAAGGAAGGTATATAAGGTATAGATATAGGGTTATAACTGTAGACCATTGTTGTCAATTCAAACTTTATCTCTTGCTTTTCCTTAGCTGATTTCAGGAGAAACTATATTTTAAGTGGAGTTAAAGTATCTCTGTCTTCATCCTGGAATCGGAATGAATATTTACATTCTGAGAATGTTAAGAAATTTCAAAATGAAGAGATATCAGATTTCCATAGCATTAGCCTCTGCTGACCTATGGCAGGAAAATATACCTGGCTTCAGCTAATGGGCTTTGGAAGATGTTCACAGTGGACCTTAGAAGCAAATGTGAGCTTCCAGGCTGATTATTGTCCTTTTGTGTGGGTGCTTCCAACTCTAAATGTGTGGGAGACATTAATGTATTACATGGTTGTATTTTCTTGGTGGCCAGGCAAGACATTCTTGTCTGGATTTTATAGGAAGAGCTGAATATAGCGAACATCTAATGAGGCATAGAAATTGTTCTTAATCTTGTATACCTCTCCTCCCTTAGGCATAAAATATCCAGCATAGCAACTTGGAAAAGAAAGCAAAACTACTTCGTTAACGAAGGGTTTGAGGTAAGAAGGGCAGTAAGACATGCAGTAGCTCGGTACAGAAGCCTGTTATAGATAGAAGAAAAAATATATAACAAGAGCTGTAGGTTCACAGTGAATTCAATCACTGATTCTAGTCAGTTACTGCTCCCATAACCTGGGTGGTTATAGGCATTGTGTGTGCTTGAATCAATCCACTGAACAGATTGATAGCTCTTGGTGTGTGGCATTATGCACTGGCCATGTCTATTTTGCCATACCAAAGGATCCTGGTTACTTATCTCTTACATAGTAAGGTCTCCCACTTTTGCAGTTAGTGCCCTTCCAGGGTAATCTGATCCTTCATTCTATTTACCATCAGCGAGTAAGTCAGGGTTTATTATCATGAGTGCTTTCTATATTTAACTTCCAAAATTTTCCCTATATCCATAATGTTGTCGGTCAGAACACTCATGATTAGTGGACTTACTGCATGTGGTCCTTCATCAGAGCTAACTGGCAAACCCTGATGATTGCTTATAAAGTGATGTGTTGAACTGTGGGTGAATTTGCAGTGTTGTCTTGCAGTTGGGAAAACTGTAGATTCTTCAGGCCATAACACCTCATTGGACACTTTAGGAATTAGGGGGTTGACTGGACTCTTCAGGGAATGAACGCAGATTACACTACTACTTATAGCACTTTATAAAGGGAATCCATCAATCAGTTCCTTTTGAATAAGGCCAGAGTCAGAAGTCTCTGTGCATTTTGGAATTCCATAACCCTAATATCTGCTTTAAATGCCTGACCAACAACTTTGAGATTTTGAACCTCTGATGACTGCAAATTGCTCTCATGCAGAAATTCTTCTCCCAAGTTTTGTTGTCTTGTCATCTGCCTCACTGTGGAGTTTTCAATTCAGAACCAAAGTACCCTTCATGCCTGGGCCATGTACACTAATAAATTGGCTGATATGAGTCCAAGCAGCATCTCCTTAGTTACTAAGATTATCCATTCTTGGTGATTCTACATAAAATGAGTGTGTTCCACTCTAATATGTGGTTATAATTCATGCCCAGTCTCTTCTGCTCTGGATAGTAAAGCCTTGGGGATCATTGCTACATTTCTATTGACTTGTATAGTATTCTCAGTGGCCTCAATGTTTTGACATGTCACTTAGAAAACTACAGGCTAGCAGATTCAAGATATCTCTCGTTGAGATAAAAAACAGGGGCAATGGTTCACAACTACAAATTACAGTGTTGAGATGGAGCTATATATATACCAAGACCCTGCTTCTTGGTGAAACTACCATAATTAAGCATCCAACCAAGTCTGCCCTATGAAAACTGTAATTTCTCCTGTCAAACACTGTAACATGTCCACCAATGGACCCTATAGTTCTGGGGCAGAGGTTGCTGCTCTAAGTTAAGATCAGGGTTCCTGTTAGCCTTTGATTAGCCATTGATCTTATTCATTGCCGTAAGACTAGCTACAGACCCTTCTGATCTCTTTCATGCCGGCTAGTAGTGCTTTACCACTATTGCTATCATTCTGGGTGCATTATTGCTGCTCTGGAGTGTTTGTTCCTGGCAAACAAATGCCATTCAGATTGAAGCATGAATAGAAAGGACAGATAGGAATGGCTGACCTCACACAAACTCTCCAGAAAAGGGTTGACTATATTTTTAAAACTGAACAGAAAGTGTTAACACTATTAGCTTGTTAGGAGGCCATGTGAAAAGTGCTAAGAACTTTTGCACAAAAGCAATATAGATAATAATTGGGACTCATAAGTACAAGCAATAGTACTTTTCCAGGGGTACCATGTACCCCTGTGCTGCAACGCCAAGTAGAGAATCATTTTTCTCTCAGGCAGCCTGGCAATTCACATATGTGGAGTGGACATAAGGGAGCTCTCTTTAGACACAATATTTTTGAGCAGGCGCTGGCAGTTATTTCTACCTTGGGTGTCCTCCAATTAGAAATAGTGGGAGAAAATTGATCGCTGACTTCCTCCTGAAGTGATCCATGAGACCAACATATGCTGATAAATAACCAAATTGGTTTCTGCTCACTGACCAAGGCTGCTTTAGATGATAGGATTGGGGCAGTATTTTCTATTTATTGGAATAGTCAGAGTTTGTGCAAATCCTAAAACATCCTGGATAAATGCCTTAAACAAGCCCCAGAGTCAATATACAGAACTGGATGGCTAGCAAGATCTGTTTAGCTAGTTGGGACTGATAGCCCAAAGAGTTAGATTGGGGTCACTAAGTTTGCTTGGAGCCTACCTGTACTAAACTCAGTCTAAGGCTACCTAAAACAGATTGGAAGGTAGCCCAGTTCCTTTCAGTTGAATTAAGAAGAGTTGCTCTGAACTGGCTTCTTCATGGAGATTTTATCACAAGCCAGAATGGTACAGAAATGAGGAACATGTACTGTGAGAAAAGACCGACACAAGACCACCCCAGCATATCTGCCTATCTTGGCAGAAATATCCTAACTTTTCTTTGCTTAGAAAAACAGTCATCAGAAAAAGAGGGGAAGAGGAGGAGAGAGAGGGATGTAGCACCATGGATAACCACACATGTACTGAGAGCAGTCCTGGGTAAAAAATTATCTAGGTTAGTTAATTGGGAAACACCTATAATTATGTGATCATGTTGTTATTGAGCATTGCCAAATATATAAAGCCTTTGATTAATATTTAAAAAAGAGAAACAGTCATGGAAGATAGAGAGCTTCTGTCATTCTGGTACAAAGGACTAACATCTTTTTTTTTGATCAACAGTAAATGATATATTTGTATAATGCATAGCTTAAAACCTTTTAAAGTGAATGCCTGTCATTGGTGCTGAACGATACAGGAATCAATCACATAAATTGTCCTATTACTTTACAGAGTCCTCAGATAAGAGGATTTCAGGACAGCAGAGAAGCCGAGAGACTCTTGGGAGACATAAACACATGAAGCCTGCTCACCCCTGAAGTGAGGTTATGATGTCAGTGGCAGCTGGGAAAATGCTAAAGAGGCTTAGCCTTTCTGAGAGAAATGAGAGACTCTAAAGAGGAGGAGGTGCCCATTGTGGGGACAGATTCATGTCACAAAAAAGACAAACATCTTAAAGTCTAGGAATTAAAGGACAAGTTTCTGCTCCAAAGGTAGACTATGCTGGCCACCTATTATATAACAGGATCCTTGAAGCTTACCCATTCTCTTCTTCATTGTGGGCTCCTCTAGTGCAGCTTCCTGTTGTTGTCTGCCATGTGAAATTAGCATTCATGAAAACAGATGAAAAATAAAGTTATTATAGCTAGGTTACTGTTTTGAATAACAAACTGGTTTATTTGGGTTTAGAGTAACCCAAATTCCTCCTGCTTCCTTCCATACAACTATGGTGGGATAGCACTCAAATCATTCAGAGTTCCTAACAAGCTCCAGTGGATTCTTGGAGTTATCCCTCTATTTGAGAGAAGCCCCTTTTGTGTGAAAATGTACAATCTGATTAATTTCAGAGAGGAAGGTGGAAAGTCCAATACTAAATCTCTCTCAAATAAAGTTGTGCTATAAACAAAAATAAGAGTTTCTATACTGGCTGTATTATTGCAAAAAAAATGGTTTAATATTTTTGAAAAACTGGCTGAATTCTCAGAAGAGTACAATGAGCAGAGAAAACTGAGGTCTGAAAAGAGAGTGGTTCTCAGCAGTCAAGGTTCTGCTGTGGTCCTGAGCAGGTTTTATAAGGAACATTATGCAGCCAAGTGTCTATGGAGTTACCAAGCTGCTCCAGTTGAGATGTGCTGTTTGTTTAGTAGTTGTTGTGGTGTGCCTATTGAGTCTCACCCTAGAAAGCAACATGATTCAGAAGGATGCACTCAAGGACAAAGTGAAATAGCTGTCAGTTTTCTGATTGTTTTGTCTTTTGGAGGGGGCATCATGGACCACATGCAGCTTCTCTTTCATCCCACTTCAACCACACTAGCTTGCTCTGTTTTCCTAAAGTATGAACTTTCCCCCACATAGGAGATTTTATGAGTGCTTATTTAAGAATGATAAGTTCCTTCCTATGATTTTTGTCTTTTACTCACTCAGTCCATTCAACAAGCATTTAGCAAGATTCTATACATGACAGTTGTTCTATATTGTGCAGATGAAGCAAAAGACAATCACAAAACAACTTTCTATTAACAAAAATTCCTATTTGCAAATATTTTATACTATAGTGGAATATAGAAGCACAGACTATGAAGTATGTAAATAAATGATACAAATGGTATTTTAAAAGATAACAAATACTACAGAGAAAATTGAACTAGTGTTCTGGTTAGCTTATTGCCAGCTTGACACATGCTAGAGTCATTTGGAAGAAGAGATGCTCAAGGAGAAAATACTTCCATAAGATTTGCCTATAGGCTCCTGTTAAAGCTTGTTTCTAACTACGTCAACAAGCTGGCAGCCAAAGTACATGACTTGAAACTGATAATGGAACCCCAGACAGAGCTATTAATTTACCAGGTTGGCAAGCCAAGGATGGGTAAGATTCTGCACAGAGCCTTGCCAACCTAAGACATAAGTGCATTGCTTTTAATAATGCATATTCCATGATGGGTAAGGAAGGCATTCTTGTCGGAATGACCTAAGACAGGCTCAGTGTTGCTAATAAAATAAAAAAGGGGGAGAGGTAGAGAGCCTTTGGGGCTGCTTGGCAAGAATCTGACATGGACCAAGGACAAGAAAGTGGGCTGCTTGGCAGGAATATGACATTGGCCAAGCACAAGGAAGTAGGCTTCAGGCAAGAATCTGACATTAGGCTAGAATAAAGAAGCAACTTCAGGTAGGAATCTAAATCTTAGTCTAGAACAAAGAAGTAATCTCAGGCAGGAACCTAAATATTAGGCTTGAACAAAGAAGTAATTTCAGGAAGGAATCTAAATATTAGGCTAGAACAAGAAAGTAGGCTTCAGACATGAAAATGACCTTGGGCTAGGACAGGGAAGTAAGCTCAGATACTTTGATCATCCTAATAAGCCTTTAGAAACAGTGATCATGGGAATGTTCACATAATTGGGTTTAATGCCTTGCTTTTTCTTTGACTATTTGTGTTTATTGTCTTGCTTGTTGCCTGACTATTTGCATCTATTGTATTGCTAGACCCCCAATTATAACTGACCTTAAAACATGCATGTAATCAAAATGGTATAAAAGCATAAAGGAAGAAGGGGTATAGGATAGGGGCTTCTAGGGAGGGAAAATGGGGAAAGGGGATAATATCGGTATTATAAATAAACTATCCAATAAAAAAATCTTAAAATGCTTCAAAAAAAGAGATTTGCCTGTAGGCAAGTTAATAGTACATTTCTTAAATTAGTGATTGGTGTAGGACCCCCATCTCATTGTTGGCAGAACCAACCTTAAGTATGTGGTAGTGTGGAGCATTTAAAAAAGCAGACAGAGAAAGCCAGAAGCAGGCCAGTAAGTAGCATCCCTCCATTGCCTCTGCATCAATTGTTACCTCCATAAAGGACATGGAAAAGTAAGTCTCTTTCTTTTTGATTCTTCCTCCTGCCCTCACTAGCAAGTCTATTCCTTCGCTAACATTAGAGCGTTTTTTTTTTTTTTTAATTCTGGCATATATTGGAGATATCCAGCCTCAGGGTCTGAACAATTTCTGGGTTCTTGAACTTTCTTACATAGGTAGCCATTATTAGATTAGCTAGACCACAGCCTGTAAATTATTCTAATAAGCCTCATGTGTGTGTGTGTGTGTGTGTGTTTGTAGAGTGAGAGAGAGAGAGATTTTAGAGTAAGCTCTGTTACTCTAAAGAACCCTAAGATACTAAAACCACCAATGAGAGCAATAGTAACAGGTAATTGAGATAATAGTTAGAATAAAATATAGAGAACATCTCAGGAGTAACATGTGAGCAAAGACCACAACATAGCAGAGAGGGAGTGGTGTCTAGGTTATCTGGAGGAAGCTAAGTCAGGGAAGATGAAGTCAGAAGTAAAGAGGCCTGTGATATACTGGACTTCAGAACCAAGTGTGAAGTAGAGAGAGATAGAAGAAGAGCTGAAGTCATAAATGTGCTGAGACTGAATCACATTGAACCTCAGCATCCTTATAGAGAATATTGGGATTTCTACATAACATATGAAGTAGAGTTCATATACTCTAACAGGATGGAATGATGGGTGATTGATGGGAGAAGAGAACACAAGGGAAACACACAGCTTCAGTTGTACTCTACTGTCTTAGGGAAAGTCAGGTGGTTATGAACATAGTGCAGAAGTAACACAATGCCAAATACAGGATCCCAGAAAGTCTATCTTTCATTGAGAGGAAAGGTAGCATAAATAGACTTGGGAAGATTTGGTGATGAACAAGGAAAACAGCTTCTAATTGCTTCTAATTTTTTTTTTAATGAAGTAAGGATCAGAACTCAGTAGATGACAAAAGAAAGGCATGGAGCTTCACTTAGAACTGGAGGAAACCTGACTAGAAGATGTAGCAGTATTTCTAGTGCTGTGAAGAGTTTTCTGGAGGTTTGCAATCATTACTTTCTTGAGTCTCTTTGTCATGGTCATGCATTTTCCCTGGGCTAAATTCAATGCCAGTTGCAGGTATGAAATAAACAAGAAATGTATAATTCAACATGAATATCATTCCGTAGAGCAGTCTCTCTTCACATTCTCAAGAACATAAGCATACTTTAATTCTGTGCATAGCATGGTATGAAGTATTTTGTTATTGTTGACTTGGTTTTCTGTGTAATACTTTTTCCTCAAATGAAAAGATAAGAGCAGACAGGTTTATTCCTTGTCCACTGCAACATTTGAAAACAGTGCTTAGGATTTAGTAAGTGTCTAAATGCTCGTTCCTTTTAAGGCTATTTAGATATTGAGCATATGTATATACAAATTTGACTAAAGAGAATTTCACTTGCTATTTTGAAACATAAGGTAATACTAACAAATAGTAATTGAGTAATTGACCCCACAAACCACAACACTTTGATGCTTATTTATAGCTTTTAATATTTTGGAGAAAGGAACTTACTTGCCACAAACCATACTGGACTCAAGATTAACTACGGCAGCAGCCACTGAATGCAACCATTTACCACAATGACATCATAATGTTTGTACTGGAACAGAAATGGGATGAAAAGCCCAGAATTTTCAAGTATGGTCTCCTTCTAAAATAGTTCATCAGGAAATAAACAGGCACAGGAAGATTGACTTCTGAGATCCATTAGACACATTCAAGTCAAAGATTTCCAAGTGAGTCTACTTTTCTTACCCCAAGAGTTTATTTATTTTTGGTAAAAGGCAGAAAAAAATAGTTTCCATAAGGAAAATCTGCTTCTAAAGAATAATTCAACATCTTTCGATTTATTTATTTACTTATTTATTTAGCACTGAGGCTTATTGGAGTATCCTAATACAGACACTGGGGCTTGCCCACGGTGCTCTTGGTATACAAAGCCCAGATGTTTTGTCAGTTTTTCTTGAACAAGGACACCAAGGAATTGACAGCCAGGTGGATGCTGTAAACAACTCATCATCGGTCATCTTCATGTGGCCGACAGGAACAGCCAGCCATGGCATCTTCTTCATCTGGAACATCCACTTTTCACCCCATCCACTTTGCCCACCATGTTTTCATTGTGTGTCAGCAGAGAGGGGAATTTGCCATCCTTGTTTAGGCCTGGGCCCAGGATACATGGAATCTGCTTACTCAGAGACTTAGAAGCCAAAACCACATCATACTTCTTCGCCAGCTTTTTTCCTAACTTCTTGTTCTTATTAATATTCTTAAGGACCTCCACCACTTCCAGAAACTTGTAGTGGTTGTGCTGATTCCTGTACAGGACTTCCATTGTTGCCTGGTACAGGGTGTTCATGAGTCTTTACTGCTCATGGCTGCTCCTGCTGTGGAAACCAGAAAAGCAATTCGAAAATCTTGATATATATTGAAAGACACAAAAGTCATGGAGCAGTGGGAATAACAGTTTAGGTACTGAGTCTTTATAAACACTTGCCTAGGTCAAGAAACAGCACACAGACCTCATTTATGTAAACTAAAAAATGTATACAGTTAGTGTAATACTACAATACTGGGTCTTGACACATTACCTGTATACATAACTATTACTGTTATTAATAACTTTTAGGACACTGTCTTATGCCCAACAAGACATCATTAATTCTTTAGGTCTTCCTTTCCCTCTTAGGGGAGGGCTTTTCTAGCCACTAAATTTTTCTACCTAATAATCAAATACAGGAACCAGATTCCACAAGGTTCTTTAACTAATGAGACATCAAGTGCTGTTTTCACCGGAATTTTTGGAGAGCAAACAGTCCTTCAGGGTCAAACACAAATACAACAGTGGAAGAGTTGTTAGATGAAATCTTTCAATGGATTTGACTCCTGGTAAATTTTATGACATGCTCCAGCGTCCCACTGATAGGGATCCCATCTTAGTTAGTATTTTGTCCAACTACTGAAGAGGGCCATTCAGATGAATTTCAATCTAGCAAGGAGTACTTCTTACTGTCTGCTTCTGATTTTCTGCTCCCCACCCTTTCACAAAACCCATTCTTACTGTGCACATTTAAGTTAACTGATAAATGGCTTCAAAACCCTAGTTAACAGACTGTGCCAAACAGCAAATTCTTTGTTATTAAAGATCTTCAGGCTTTGGAAGCTCTGGTTGAAACTTTTGATACTCCTTCTAGAAAGGACCAAAGCACTCACACTTTGATCTTCCTTCTTCTTCTTGAGTTTCATGTAGTCTATATGTTGTGTCTTAGGTATTGTGAGCTTTTGGGCTAATATCCACTTATCAGTGAGTGCATACCATGTATGTTCTTTTGAGATTGGTTCACCTCACTCAGGATGATATTTTCCAGCTCCATCCATTTGCGTAAGAATTTCATGAACTCATTGTTTTTAATAGCTGAGTAGTACTCCATTGTGTAAATGTACCACATTTTCCTCATCCATTCTTCTGTTGAAGGACATCTGGGTTCTTTCCAACTTCTGGCTATTATAAATAAGGCTGCTATGAACATAGAGGAGCATGTGTCCCTGTTGCATGTTGAAACACCTTTTGGGTATATGCCCAGGAGTGGTATAGCTGAGTCCTCAGGTAACACTGTGTTCAATTTTCTGAGATACCGCCAGACTGCTTTCCATAGTGGTTGTACCAGTTTACAATCCCACCAACAGTGGAGGAGTGTTCCTCTTTCTCCACATCCTCGTCAACATCTGCTATCACCTGTGTTTTTGATCTTAGCCATTCTGACTGGTGTGAGGTGGAATCTCAGGGTTGTTTTCATTTGCATTTCCCTGATGACTAGGGATACTGAACACTTCTTTAAGTGCTTCTCAACCATTCTAGCTTCCTCACTTGAGAATTATTTGTTCAGCTCTGTGCTCCATTTTTTAATAGGGTTCTTTGATTGTCTAGAGTCTAATTTCTTCAGTTCTTTGTACACCTTGGATATTAGCCCTTTATCAGATGTAGGGTTAGTAAAGATCTTTTCCCAACCTGTTGGTTGCCGCTATGTCCTATTGACTGTGTCCTTTGCTTTACAGAAGCTTTGCAGTTTTATGACATTCTATTTGTCAATTCTTGGTCTTAGAGCAAAGGCCATTGGTGATCTGTTCAGGAACTTTTCTCCTGTGCCCATGTGTTCCCCAATTTCTCTTCTATTAGTTTCAGTGTTTCTGGTTTTATGTGGCGGTCCTTGATCCACGTGGAATTGACTTTTGTACAAGGAGATAAGTATGGATCAATTTGCATTCTTCTACATGATGACCTCCAGTTGGACCAGCACCATTTGTTGAAAATGCTGTCTTTTTTTCACTGGATGGTTTTAGCTCCTTTGTCAAAGATCAAGTGACCATAGGTATGGGGGTTCATTTCTGGGTCTTCTATTCCATTGATCCTCCTGCCTGTCTCTGTTCCAATACCATGCAGTTTTATCACTATTGCTTTGTAGTATAGCTTGAAATCAGGGATGGTGATTCCTCCAGAAGTTCTTTTATTGCTGCATAGGGGTTGATGTCAAAAGTATCCCCTCTCCAGGAAAAAGACATCGGGACTGGTATGGCCTTCATGCTTCACTGGACAATGACAGGATGACTGCAGCCATTACAAAGTCCCCTTCAATTACTGGAGGTCAAGCCTCTATTTCCGACTTCGAAAGATTAGATTCGCCACAGCCCATCTATACTTAGAGAAGGGAGGAGATGTCAGGGCCATCCCTGCTTACACACTGAAGGCCTAAAATCAGCCATAGGCCTAAAATTAGCAATAGGCCTGTCATACATGTATGCTAACACCAAGTCTTGGGTCTCTGTGGATAAACACTGAAACGGATGGCTATAAGCTATTGTAAACAGGCAGTTTTTATGATAATTTACCAGCCTGAGTAGTTATAGACTTTGTAAATAGGTAGCCTTGGCAGATATTACCAACTTAGATAAGGACAAGTGAATCATAGGCAGAGTCATAGTGACCTATCCCCTGAACCCTCACCCAGCCAATACTCTGTTCTGAAAAATATCTGTATTCCCCCGAACACCCACGCTCCAGTGTCATCCCCTTCCCCATGTCCTGCCTTTTTGTGTTTATAACCCCTGTGTGAATGAGTATAAATTAGAATTTGAAAAAAAATAAATTATATATATTTAAAAAAAATAAAGATTTTCAGGTAACAGCCTGGTAGAACTCTACACACTGTTGCATTGTGCCAGCCACATCTTGGGGCTGTATTTCAGTTAAATCTCCACAAGGACTGCATGGGCACTTAGGCAGTGTATACTAACTTCCCCAGCTATGTAACTACAAGTGTACTTTCCTTCCTAGAGGCCTCCTTGTCACTTTTCCAGGAGCATTTTGGTTAAGGCTAGAAAGCAAGTTGAGACAGTGACTGAGAGCTATGATGAATGGATGATGTCCCCAACTCTCTGATTTAGTTAATAATACACTATTAAACAGAAAATGCAGGTTCCAATTAACAGGCAACAAATCCAAACTGTGATTAAGAGTACAGCTGGAGAAAAGTCTGTGTCCACACTGTGCTTCAACTGTTGCGCCCTCATTTCTCCATCTACACCGATATATCCAGGTGGTGGAGTTTCTAGGATGTAATTACTCTGGGCTCATCAGCTCCAGATGGGAAATTAGTATTTTCTAGAATGGAATGAGCACCACCATCCAGAGGTGGAAGTTCTCTTAGAATATCTGTGTGCTAAGGCATGAATCCTGAGGACAAAACTGGTGTCTGAACTCTCTGGCAGTGGACAGGATTTACACATATTTCACCCCTTTTCTCAGATTAAAAGCAACACTCACAGTTTCCAATTGCCTTGAGCTTTTGTTGACTATGAAGGTCCAACCAACGCCATAACCAGCAATATGTAACCCTTGCCCATGTAAAACCTGAAGATAAGCATCAAGATAGCTGGTTTGTTCAGAGAAACTGCAAATGCCTGTTTCATCCCACTGATCGACAGGATTTGATGTACTCAGTCCTCAAATTTCAGAGCAAGTGTCAGTATGCTCACACATGTAATACTGCGTTCTGAGTGGTGATTTCTTGCTTCCTCAAGCTCACCAGAGCATCCTGTTCCTTTAGCTCGCTAGCCAAACTTTTCACTGCTTTCCTGTACTTTTTCTCCTGTCCATTCTGCTTCTGCCACCTGCTCCTCCAGAACCGCCAGAGGATTTCTTTCCTTCCCAGTAGTTTCTTCACCACTGCCAGAGCAAACGGCAAGATCGACAACATTTTCTTACTGAGGGTAACAATCCACACTCAGAACCACACACACCCCCATGCCATCTCTCCCTTTTGCCTCTGAGGGTGCTCATCGAGAACCCACCCATACACTCCCGCCTCACTGATCTATCATCCCCCTACACCAGGGAATCAAGCCTCCACAGGGCCAAGGGCCTCCTATCCCAATGACACCAGATAAGGCAATCCTCTCCTACATATACAGCTGGAGCCATGGGTCCGTCCACGTGTATTCTTTGGTTAGTGGTTTAGTCCCTGGGGGCTCTGGGGGGATTGGTTGGTTGATATTGTTGTTCTTCCTATAGGGTTGCAAACCCCTCAGCTCCTTCAGTCCTTCTAGCTCTTCCATTGGGGTCCCTGAGCTCAGTCTGATGATTGGCTGCATGCGTCTGGATCTGCACTCGTCAGGTGCTGGCAGAACCTCTCATAGGACAGTCATATCAGGCTCTTTTCCAAAAGCACTTCTTGGCATCAGCAATAGTGTCAGGGTTTGGTATCTGCAGATGGGATAGATCCCTGGGTTGGGGGGGGTCATCTCTGTGTGGCCTTTTCTTCAGTCTCTGGTGCATTATTTTTTTGTCCCTGTCTTTCCTTTAGACGGGAATAATTCTGGGTTGAAAACTTTGAGATGGGTGGGTGGCCCTAACCCTCAACTGGGGGCAGTGCCTATCTACCGGAGGTGGTCTCTATAGCATGCTTCTTTAAGGTGTAGAATTAGAAGCTAATAGGCTATCCCCTGGAAGCAACTTTCCCATAAGGAGGATGAGGCCAGAGGTTTCAACCACAAGCTTGTTTGTGAATACTCACAGTGTTTTGAAACCCACAACTATTAGGCTATGGGGAAAAAAAAGGAGGGAAAAAGTGTAAGCAAAGTACCACTTGCCTTTAACTTGGCTCACAGTTACGTCTGTTACACAAACCTTGAGGTTAGAGCTGCCTGGCTAAACTGGGCGGGACTTGTGAAACTGTCCTTCATATAGACTTTTTATATTCAAGGAGGAGGGAGTCATATGGACAGTTCAGTATTTAATTTCTCCTTTAAGGGATGAATTTTCTCAGTGTAAATGAGGAGGGGATGGAGGTTGGCCAAACAGACGATGAGAATTGATCCATTTGCTGTTGGAAGTAAGCTGGAGAGGAGGGACTGATAGCTAGGTCCCTTTCCTGTCACACTGATGAAATGGCATAATAGAAGCCAGGTGTTACGGTTCAGGCCTGTAATTCCAGCACTTGGACAGCTAAAGCAGGACCCACAATTTTAAGGCTTGCCTGGGCTACTGTGTGAAATTTTATCTCAAAAACAAACAAGGCAGCAAAAGACTTAGGCCCGTATCAGCATGTCAAAGAAGCAAAGCAGAGAATGTTTTTTAAAAGTGAAAGCCTTTTTAAAAGTGAGCTTCACTTTTTTGTCTTCAATTATTTTCCTGTGTATAAAAAAAGGAAATGGTTTTATAGTCTTGTGTTAAGAATTTAGTGAAATGTAACAGTAAAAGACAGACCATAAGCTACAGAGGTGGCCAGTAAAAGAAAGTGCTGCTTTAAAATAGTGGGCTGCCTAGTCCTACTATGCAACTAGGAATTGAACTGGATGATCTCTTACTGAGTTTGCTCTTACATCAATGCCCGACAGACAGAACATGCATACCAATATGTTGGGAAAAAAATCAAAGTATACTTTCTACCATTACATCTGTACATAAGTAATAGGATTTATACTACTTATCATCACACATGTATACCTAAAGGCAAGTTATTGTTCTCTCTCTCTCTCTCTCTCTCTCTCTCTCTCTCTCTCTCTCTCTCTCTCTCTCTCTGTGTGTGTGTGTGTGTGTGTGTGTGTGTAAGTGCATATGACCATATTCACGAAGCTACCAATTCACACATCATCTTTGAAAGTTACAGCTGCTTTAAAAAGGCACACTGGGCCGGGCGGTGGTGGCGCATGCCTTTAATCCTAGCACTTGGGGGGCAGAGGCAGGCAGATTTCTGAGTTCGAGGCCAGCCTGCTCTACAGAGTGAGTTCCAGGACAGCCAGGGCTACACAGAGAAACCCTGTATCGAAAAACCCAAAAAAAAAATAAAAATAAAAATAAAAAGGCACACTGGCATCTCTTCCATGGAATAGACAAAAAGCAGGAAAGGCAAATGGTAAGGGTGTGTTGACTGGTGTAACTCCCACAGAATATTTATTGGAAGAAATTTGTGAGCATTGCTGTAAAGTGAAATCTTCGTTTTATCCATCTCTGCCAAAAGCTGAAAATTTTTCTAGGTCTGTTCTCATGCAATCTGTTCTCCACATGACAATCAGGCCACTGTTTTAAAAATGAAAATGTTCCTTTTGGCTGAACAGTGCTGGTGTGTGTGTGTGTGTGTGTGTGTGTGTGTGTGTGTGTGTGTGT
>NW_021604630.1:14897778-14932038 GCF_004785775.1 Grammomys surdaster | reverse complement strand
GAGAGGGAGAGAGAGAGAGAGGGAGAGAGAGAGAGAGAGAGAGGGAGGGAGGGAGGGGGGGAGGGAGGGAGGGAGGGAGAGAGAGAGAGAGAGAGAGAGAGAGAGAGAGAGAGAGAGAGAGAGAGAGAGAGTCATTGCCTGCTTCATTGGCATGGATGAGCATGGCCCCCTTAGCCTCATCTATGTGAATGTCTGAAGTAGAAATCATGATGGTAAGAACAATATACTAGATGCACAAGACAAGAATCATATATTTTATCTCACAGTGAAGCCAGAGTAATTTGTTAAAAGACTATGAAAATAGTAAAATAGTAAGGTGACTGGCTACCAGGGAAGGCTCAGGGGACAGAGAGGAAGGGAAGGAAGAGAGACCAAAAGAGCATAGTGGGTAGGTATGTCCAAAACAGAGCAGATATGACCAAAACATGATGCATGCATGTATGAAAATCTTACAGAAAAACTTGCTAATATATACAAGTATGTACATTAATAGTAATAATAAATTTAAAAACCAAATCTAACAGTGCCAGTGTCTGTTTAAGAGCTTCTAGAAGCTCACTGTGTTGCTTAGTATGCCTTGAACGTTTTCAGGATCCCTGATGGTGTGAAAGTCACCTACGACTCCAGTCACCACTGTGGCTCTCTCTTTTCCTACCCATGGGAAACTAACTTCCTTTCCTCGTCTCTACATTCTTTCCTTTCACAAAGAGACCTATCCTCTGGCCATTCCCAGTAACCCATCATGCATCACAAGGAACTTTTCCAGTTCTTTCCAGATGCTGGGCACTCACACATATACTCACATACTCTTTTTTTATGATCCTCTTTTCTGTTTTCTTTTTATTCTTAAGTTCATTGAAAGCAGAGGTTATGGTCTGTTATGTTTCTTAAGGTAGGTTTTATGCCACTATAGTGCTTAATTCATTATACATGTTCAAAATATTATTGCTGAAAAGTACATATTTTCCCATTGTAAGAAATTTAAAATAAATTATTTTAGTTGCTATCCCTGTCAATAGAAAGAAAATGGTTAAACATAGCTACAGATTATCTTCACTATTGTTGGGTTTGAATGTTCCAGTTAGTATCTCACAGCTTCATTACATTAATGGCCTCAATTAGGCATCTGTGTAAGATCCTGTCAGATTGGTAAACTGTCTCTTAAGATTTACTGGCTGATAAATCAAGTAACTCTATAGTTAAAAGACAGACCTGATGTTAACAAAATGCACTGGGCTTCAAAGGCATGAAGAACCATTCTAGGAAATGCCATTTCCTGTCTCCTCATGCAGAGATGTGAGGCTTGGCTGCTCTTCCTTGTAGAATGACATAGGTTATCAGATCCATTTTACAGTACACTAAATACTACAGACAGTCTCTGGTAGACACACTTTCTTCCTCTGAGACAGCGACATGAACTGCGTGAGTGGAATCTGTTGTCACATTATGAGTGACACAAAACAAAGAAGGGGTTTGCCTAATGTTCCAAGAGACTGCAGATGATCCCGTTTGTTCTTGGTTCCAGGCTTGCTCAAAGGATGACACTGATTCCATTGCCTTGAAGGGCAGGAGCTTTTTAAACAAGCATATGTGAAGCTGAGCTAGAGGGTTGGAATTGCTGGCAACAGAGGGAATGGGAGGTGCAGTTTGCCAAAGCCATCTGCTTAATTTTCCTAATAATCTAACACCTGCCAGGGAGACTCATCTTATACTCCAAATGGCTGAGAACTGTGGTAACAGCAAGAGTAATTTCTCTTGAGCCCCCACCCTCATCCTTGGGGAGAGTGGCATCCAATTTACTTACTCAGTGTAAAAGGTACTCATTTCTCTTAGGGACATCACCTTCTGTTAAGCTCTGGTTCCTGGAGTGCCTGCAGGATCTTGGAACTTTCTCTTTGAAATTAAAGGCTGGTTAAATGGCAGGCATTTGAGAAAAAGAAACCCTTCACCTGGCAAGACTCCTCATCCGTGCTTCTACCACTCAATGGTGGTCTGGAGGAAGTCCAGAATGAATGGATGCTGGTGAGATAATGTAAGACTTATCATGATTTAGATTGCTAAGTAACCGAGATCAAATATGCCCTTCTCCCAGAGATTTTCTCTTAGATATTCTTGGCTAGTTTCCAAAGATCCCCATAATCATAGTTTGTTAAAGACCTGATCACCCTGTGGAGGTGGAGAAGCAAGGATAGCAGGCAGACAGGGTCTGCCAAAACAGTCAGCAGCCTTGGTAATATTCCATTTATGAATTAGTCCTATGTAGAGACTAGACACACTCAAGTAGCTATAATTTAGCAGTTATAACTGCTTTACTCCATCCTAAGGATGACATTCTTTAATTGAATTTCAGCCTGGTACACATTACTTTTTCAAATAAGGAGAATAATTATATGAACAGAGCTTATTAATTTTATTTCTAATATTTTTGTAACTGATGCATAAATGCATAAAAATCATATACATTACATGAGCCATGCATGTTGTCTGCATATATGATCTGTCTAATGTCTATCTACATTAGGTTAAACATACTCTCATCTCAAACAGTTATCATTTCTTGAATAGTTTTCTGGAATAGATAGCTCATTATTGTTATACATAAAGAAAATTACATATTTAATACTAAACATGAGAATAGGATGTTGAAGGCAAATAAGCAATCTAATAATAAACATGTTCTTTGTTCTGATTAATTTTAATTATATATTAAGATGCAATAAAAGAAAAAACTCTTGGGAGGTAAAATCATGGAATTTTCTTTCTATTTTTTAAAAAATATATCACAGAAGTAAATTTTAATTATTTATTTTGAAGAACATTTATAACAAAGATTGATGTCGGATTTTTTTAAAGAATTGTTTTCACTGGCATTGTAAAATCTCTCAATTATGTTTTTTTATTGAATATTGTATTTATTTACATTTCAGATGTCAACCCCTTTCACCATTTCCTTTCCCCAGAAACCCTATTCCCATCCTCCCTCCTCCTTTTTTCTTTTATACCATTTCAATTACATGCAAGTATTAAGGTCAGTTCTAGGTTAAAAGTCTAGCAATACAATAGATGCAAATAGTCAAGGAACAAGCAAGACAATAAACACAAATAGTCAAAGAAAAGCAAGGTAATAAACAAAGTCTCATGATCACTCCCTCCCGTGATCACTGTTTCTAAGGGCTTATCAGGATGACCAAAATATCTGAGCCTACTTCCCTGTCCTAGCCCCAAGTCATTTTCATTTGAAGCCTACTTCTTTGTTCTAGCCTAATATTTAGATTACTGTCTGACATTACTTCTTTGTTCTAGCCTAAGATTTAGATTCCTGCCTGATACTACTTCTTTGTTCTAGCCTAAGATTTAGATTCCTGCCTGAAATTACTTCTTTGTTTTAGCCTAATATCAGATTCCTACCTGAAGCCCATTTCCTTGTCCTTGGTCAATGTCATATTACTGACAAGTAGCCCACTTCCTTGTACTTGCCAAGGAACTTCCTTGTACTTGTCAGATTCTTGCCAAGCAGCCCCAAAAGCTCTACACTTCTCCCCTTTTCTATTTTATAAACAAGACTGAGCCTGTTTTAGGTCATTCTGATAAGAATGCCTTCTGTACCCATCATAGAATATGCATTATCAAAAGCAATGCACTTATATCTTAGGTTGATAAGGCTCTGTGTAGAAACTTACCTGTCCTTGGCTTGCCAGTCTGTTAACTCTGTCTCAGGGTCCATTATCAGGTTCAAGCCATGTACTTTGGCTGCCAACATGTTGATGTTGTTAAAGACAAGCTTTAACATGATGGGGAGGAATAAAAGTATTTCTTGGACAAAAAGGGCTAGCATGATCAAGCAATATATGCAATTTTTAAAGCTTGACCAAAATAGAAATATTGAACTCAGGCCATGGGTAATTTTCTTAGCAGTATCTGAAACAACAACACTCAGAAGAGCAGCATTCTTGAAATTCATACGCTCACTATGCAAAGTTAAAACAACCAGAGAGGTGTTAGAATTATGCCAAATACACTGCAAGTGTCTTTAAACTTTTTCCTAATTATAATGACTACCACTGTAAATTTTAGAACTAACACAAATCCAATGGTATTTGGCATGACACTCAAGATGACTCAATAAATTCTGAACCTCCTTCCAATAATTGGAATAAGATAAAGAGCATCAATCCATTGTTCCAAATGCCTCTCTAAATCCTCTTGTATATTCAACACATTAGTAACATTTTTTGTTAAATGAGTAACAAAAGTAGCTGTCTTAACTTCTTGTTTAAAGCAATTGCAGAAGCAGTGGTGCTAGCAATTAATGTAATTAGAGCTGTTATACCAGCAATAATTAAGCCAACTACCCTCTTGCTTTTGCTTAAAGCCTGACTCACTTCTTTTAGTACTTGCAAGCTTTTTTTTCAGAACACCAAGGTTATGTAATAGTCAGGGCAATAAAACAAAAGCTAGTTGATAGACCTCCATAACAGACATGTCAGATTTCAACACACTAACACAATTAGAAAGTATACAATCAATGCAACTTACATTAAATGCTGTAGAAGAAACAAAAAGTAATTTTAAGTTGATAATTAATAGAACCTTAACACGTGTACTAACAGCTGTTTGAAATCCAGAACCTGTCCCACCTTTATCTCCTGCTAACATAAAATCACAGAGAACTGCAGCTAGCTTCCAAATATGTCTCTGAAAATGTCCAGAACCAATCTTCCGAATGACGACTGTTATTTCCAATATTGGCTTGATTTCTAGACTATTCCATGATTGAGTCCGAATAACTGGTTACATTTAAGAAAAATACAAGAGTCATTATAACTTCTCTTTTTGATTCTCTGTTCTACAATGTCTAAAATCTTGAGGCAAGACAGCTTGTCCCATCTAGGATATAGGCAAGCAAAGGTGGGTTGTGAACATATGTCCAATACAGCTTCCCAGTCACCATTGTCAGGGCACTCAGAAAGCTCACAGGTCAGCATCAGCATGTCTTACCAGTCACTCTGGCAGCCACCATGCTCCTTCAGTATCCTGCATAAAAAAGGCAAAAATGTCTTCTTTCCCATATTAAATATCCGATTGGGATCATGCCATATGCCAGTAAGTGGATCCTTCACTTTCACCTATGTATAAATATACCTAGTTGTACAGTGCCATAGACACTCAGCAGAAAGTTCCTTGGCAATGAAATTTTTAAAAAAATTTAATATAAAAAGAACATGATTTAAATAAATTTGTGATGTACGAGGATATATCTTCCACTTTTTTATTTTATAAAGATATTGTTTTAAAGTTCCGTGGACCCCTTCCATAGTCCTTTGTCTTTGAGGAATCCCAGTAATATGGGTAATATTAAATTGATGACAAAATGTCTCAAATGTTCAACTGCAATAGCCAGTTCCATTATCTGTTTCATTATTATTGGATAATTTATTTTTCTACATTTCAGATGTAATCCCCTTTCCCAATTCTGCCTCCCACCCCCAGAAACCCTTTATCCCATCCTGCCTCCTCCTCCTTCTATGAGGTGTTGCTCCACCCATCCACCAACTCTCAACTCCTCACCCTCAAATTCCCCCACACTGGGGCATCCAGCCCTCCTCTTCCACTGATGCTCGACAAGGCCATTCTCCACTACATATATAGCTGGAACCATGGGTCCCTCCACATATGTTCCCAGGCTAGCTGTTTAGAATCTGGGAGCTCTGAGCTCTGCTTGGTTGGTATAGTTGCTCTCCCCATGGGGCCACAAGCACCTTCAACTCCTTCCATCTTCTCACTAACTTCTCCATTGGGGACTCTGTGATTAGTTCAATAACCTTCGAGCACCTACCTCTGTATATGTCAGGCTCTGACAGAGCCTCTCAGGAAACAGGTATATCAGGCTCCTGTCAGCATATACTTTTTGACATCCACAACAGCAGCGTTTGCATTTGGTGATTGCATCTGGGCTAGATCCCAAAGTGGGGTACTCTCTGGATGGTCCCATCTGCAGTCTCTGCTCCACATATTGTCTCTGCATTTGCTCCTATGAGTATTTTGTTATTCCTTCTAAGAAGGACTGAAGTGCCCACACTTTGTTCTTTCTTCTTCTTGAGCTTCACGTAGTCTGTGAGTTGAATCTTGTGAATTGTGAGTTTTTGGGCTAATATCCACTTGTCAGTGAGTGCATACTATGTGTCTTCTTTTGTGATTGGGTTAGCTCACTCAGAATGATATTCTAGTTCCTTCCATTTGCCTAATAATTTCATGAATCATTGTTTTTAATAGCTGAATAGTACTCCATTGTGTAAATGTACCACATTTTTTGTATCCATTCCTCTGTTGAAGGACATCTGGGTCCTTTCCAGCTTCTGGCTATTATAAATAAGGCTGCTATGAATATAGTGGAGCATGTGTCCTTGTTATATGTTTGAGCATCTTCTGGTTATATGCCCAGGAGTGGTATAACTGAGTCCTCAGGTAATACTATGTCCAATTTTCTGAGGAACTGCCAGACTGATTTCCAGAGTGCTTATAATCTCACCAACAGTGAAGAGGTGTTCCTTTTTCTCCACATCCTCACCAGCATCTGCTGTTACCTGAGTTTCTGATCTTAGCCATTCTGATTGGTGTGAGGTGGAATCTCAGGGTTGTTTTGATTTGCATTTCCCTAATGACTAAGGATGTTGAACATTTCTTTAGGTGCTTCTCAGCCATTTGATATTCCTCAGTTGAAAATTTCTTGTTGAACTCAGTACCCCATCTTTTAATCAGGTTATTTGATTTTCTGGAGTCTAATTTCTTGAGTTTTTTGTATATTTTGGATATTAGTCCTCTGTCACATTAGGGTTGGTAAAGATCTTTTCCCAATCTGTTGGTTGCTGTTTTGTCCTTTGACAGTGTCCTTTGCCTTACCGAAGCTTTGCAATTTTATGAGGACCAATTTGTCAATTCTTGATCTTAGAGCATAAGCCATTGGTGTTCTGTTCGGGAACTTTTTCCCTGTGCCTAAGTATTCAAGGTTCTTCCTCACCTTCTCTTCTATTAGTTTCAGTGTATCTGGTTTTATTTGCAGGTTCTTGATACACTTGGACTTGAGCTTTGTACAAGAAGATAAGAATGGATCGATTTACATTCTTCTACATGCTTACCTCCAGTTGAACCAACACCATTTGTTGAAAATGCTGTCCTTTTTCCACTGGGTGGTTTTAGCTCCTTTATTGAAGATCAAGTGATCATAGGTGTGTGGGTTCATTTCTGGGTCTTCAATTCTATTCCATTGATTTTCCTGCCTGTCTCTGTACCAATACCATGCAGTTTTTATCACTATTGCTCTGTAGTACAGCTTGAAGTCAGGGATGGTGATTCTTCCAGAAGTTCTTTTATTGTTGAGAATAGTTTTCCTATTCTGCCCAGAACAACATCAAGGAGTGTTGTTCTGAGTGGCTTTTAGTCATACAGTATTACTCTTACGTAGAAGTTTTTAATCAACTTTAGAATTTACTCCTTTAAGGAGTGAGATCAATGGTTCATTCCTTTGCATGTGGATAACTTCTACCAGCCACATAAATCAAGACACTGTTCCTTTTCCATAGTGTATTCTTGACACTTTTGCTAAATGGCCTTAGATAAGTCTCCTGCAGTTCTGCTTTGGCTATGGGTCTCTGCATGGGTTTCCATCCAATGCTGGATGAAGCCTCTCAGGAGACAGTTATGCTAGGTTCCTGTCTGCAACTATAGCTGAAGATCGTTAGAACTGTCAGGGTTTCACTCTTTCCAATCAGATTGGTCTCAAATTGGCCAGTCATTGATTGACCATTCCCTCAGTCTCTGCTCCATCTTTATCCCTGCACATCTTGTAGTCAGGAAAAATTATGGGTAGAAGGTTTTGTGGGTAGGTTGGTTACAATCCCCCTCTTTCTACTAGAAGTTCTGCCTGGCTATAGGAGGGTAGCCATGTCAGTCTCTATATCCTGAATTGCTAACAGTCTCGTCTAGGGTCACCTCACTAGGATCCTCCCCCATCCCAGGTCTCCATCTTGTCCCACAGATGCACCCCACTGATTTCCCAAAGAACCTAAAAGTCTTAAAACCTAAAAAGATAGCTAACTTGAATATCTATCTATCTATCATCTATCTATCTATCTATCTATCTATCTATCTATCTATCTATCTATCATTTAACATTTTCTTTGATTGAAGTAGCTAATTTCTTCTATCTTCAATACCTGAAATTCTGTCTTCTATCTCTAGTACTGTGTAGGTGAAGCTTAGCTCAAGTTTTTGCTTGACTTTCTAAATTTTTCATTTTCTGTTTCACTGCAATTTGAGTTTTCTTAGTGACTCTATTTCTACTTCATCTTTAACTGTTTTCTTCCTTTCATTCCAGTATTTGTGTTTTCATAGATTTCACTAATGAATTTATCATAATCTCTTTTTGATCCATGAACATATTGGTAGAGGCTATTTTGAAGTCCTGATCCTGTGCTTCATTTATGTTGTATTTCTCAGGGACTATGGTGTATGATATGGATGCTATGTTTTAGTGGAGATATATTTTCCTGGTTGTTGTTAGTTGTATTTATTACTCTGGCATCTGGGCTTGAGCTTATTGTTATTATTGTCATTATCGGTCTCGTCTTTGTTGGCTGGGTATTCCATCCCTTGCTCTTTGTATCCCTGGATCTTTGTAGTGTTATGACTCTTGATTGCTTGTTAGGGAGTGCTTGTGATTCCCTGACATCTATGGCCATTGAGTGTCCTAGTTAGAATGTGTTAGATCTAACTGAACAGAATGGGCATGGACAAGAGTGTTCACAGGAATGAGGAAAGCTGGGTCAGCCACTAGTATCTGTGGATTTTCCAGGGAGCTAACTAGAGAGGGAGGCTAGACTCTTGCAGTTAGTCCAGTATACAGCTGGGGATGAGATGGGAATTAGAAACACAGGGCAGGAAGGAGAGTGAAGATGGTCTACCTGATTCCCAGCATATATACTCAGCTGTTACCAGATCCAGTGCCTTGGACAGAGGGATGGACTGAGAGAGAAGACTCGGTCATTTTGTAGGTCTGAGGCTTCCAAAGGGGATACAGTCAGCCCTGCAGCACATTGCCATTATCCATTCATTGCTTGAGGGACAGTTCTGTTGTTCCTATTTCATAGTTATTGGTAGTGGAGCAGCAATGAACATAAATGAGTACGGAGTAGGCACCCACTCCTTTGGGTATATGCAAATGCATGGTATAACTCGGTCATATAGTAGATTTATTTTAGGGTTGGGAGGGATTTTCCACACTGATTTCATAGTGGTGGCATCAGTTTGTAGCCCCACCAACCGAGAATGAGATTTCTTCTTTCTCCTCACTAGCCATACTGCCATTCTGACTAACGTAAGATAAAATCTCAAAGCTGTTTTGATTTGCATTTCCTCAGTTGCTGAGTGTCTGCCATGAACAGACACCATGACCAAGGCAGCTCTTTGAAAAAAAAAAAAGATTTATTTTATGTATATGAGTACTCTGTCACTGTCTTCAGATACACCAGAAGATGGCATCAGATCCCATTATAGATGGTTGTGAGCCATCATGTGGTTGCTGGGGATTGAACTTAGAACTTCTGGAAAATCAGTCAGTGTTCTTGACTGCTGAGCTACCTCTTCAGCCTAAGGCAACTCTTGTAAGAACAACATTTAATTGGGGCTGCCTTACAGGTTCAGTCCATTATCACCAAAGGGGAACATGGTGGCATCCAGACAGGCATAGTGCAGGAGGAGCTGAGAGTTCTACACCTTCATCTGAAGGCTGCTAGCAGAATACTGGCTCCCAGGAAGCTAGGATGAGGATTTTAAAGCCCAGACCCACAGTGACACACCTACTCCAAAAGGGCCACACCTTCAAATAGTGCCACTTGCTGGTCTAAGCATATACAAACCATCACACTAAGAAAAATAATTTTCTGAGGTATTTCTTAGCCAGGTTTGCAATGTATTTGAGAACCCTGTTTAGATTCAGAACTCCATTTATATGTTTGTATTTGGGTCATTTGTTTTCATGTTTCCACTCTGTGGCCTTCCTCTGCCCTTGACTAACTGTTTCTTTATCTGTGCAGAAGCTTTTTGGATTTATGAAGTCCCATTTGTCAATTGTTGGTCTTACTTAGTCCCTGAGCACAGAGTTATATACACCTATATCATATAGAGTACTGCCTATGATTTCTTCTAGTAATTTCAACCTTTGAAGCTTTGCTTTTGAGGTCTTTGACCCACTTGGGGTTAATATTTGTGTAGGATAATGGACTTTGGTCTCGTGTTCTATTACACTTAGACTTTTTTTTTGTCCCATATCCACTTGCTGGAAACACACTGTTTTCTCTACTATATGATTTCATCATCATCACATATCAGGTGTTAGTGCTTACATGCACTTGTGCAGGGGTCTTCTGTTTTGTTCCATTGGATGTAATGTCTGTTCTTGTGCTAGTTACATATATATTTTATTACTATAGCTCTGCATTTAAACTCTGCAGAGGTAATCACTCTGACATGCTTTCTTTTTGCTCAATATTGCTTTGTATATCCAAGAATTTCACATGAATTTTAGAATTTTTTTCCATTATTGTGAGCAGTGTTCTGGGAAATTTGGTTGGCATCACATTGTACCTATAAACTCCTTTGGCAGAGCAGCCATTGTTACAATATTAAGCTTTTCACAACATGAGCTTGGAAGGTCATTCCACCACCTCTTCCCTTAGAGATAAAGTGTTATTGAGAGTTCTTTCACCTCTGGTTGCCCTGCTAATTAAGGTCTAAGTCTACCATTTTCTGGATAGCCTTCTGAGCTCGGCACAATATGGAAGACTCCCTTCATTGGCAGGGCTTCTCCTCTTTGACTTTGTCTGAGGAGTTCAAAACACCCCACAGACCTCTACCGGCAGAATGTCACATAGACTTGGTTAAGATTACATATTCAACTTCCTTTCAATAAGGACCAGTTCAACCAGCCCCTGAGATTCCTAAAATGCTTCCCCATGCTAATGAGACATTTTGGTAATATAAGCCTTCAGCCACTGATCTTTGCCCATCCTAGATATACTCTCTTTTGTTCCTAAAATTGTATAAGCCTTGAATCACCTCAAGTAAATTTGATCCACTCACAGGGCTTCTGAACCTAAATCCCACACCCCATCCTTCCCATCCCCCAGGACAGCCAGGGCTACATATTGAGTGAGATCTTATCTCAAAATAATAATTTATTTTCTTTTCATGTTAGTCTTGTACACCCATTAAATTATGTCACTCTGAATTACAGGGCTAAATCTTAATTTCCTTGTCATGAGTATTCAAATATTTATTTGAAGTCTTATTAGCATCATCACCTGTTTACCACCTGTTGACTTTTACCACCTGTTGCTATTACATAACTTATTGCTATCAAACACTTGCTGCTTTTTTTTTTGGTCCTATTCTTCTCATTTTCTTATGCATTTTCTGCCCATTCCTTTGATGTCATTGGGTGATTTGTATCATATAAAACAATATAATTAACTGATGCTTGTTACTGAATTTAACTACGTACCAAAACTTCCATGTGTAATATTCCTGAAGTATTATTAATCATAACTTATATAACAAACTAATTTTTATTTGACACCTATTTTTAAAATGAAGCTATGAAATTATCTTGTACTGTTTGGAAACAATTCTCTAAGTTATATCATGTATCTTGTGTTTTGTGATGCTATACAGTCTTTAATTTCTTTTTGATACTTTAGACAGTTTAGAACTAAATGTTCTGTTTAAAACATTTTTATAGAAATGTAATATGGTAACTATTTTATTTTTGCTTAGTTTGTCAACATTTGATAGAGGTGTTAAAATATATTGCTGAAATTTTATATTTTGGTAATTTCTTCTTTTATTTGTAACAGTTGTTCCTCGATGTGCCAAGTAAAATTTCATAATCTATGAAGTGTCAGATACAAAGCTATTTGTATTTTACTGTTTTTATATTTGGTGAAAATGTGCTTATCATTTAACTGTTTTATTTTTTTTTATTTTCTTTTTATCCTGAGAGCTAAAATTATTTTCCGCAACTTTCTAGATGGATAATTGATCTACAATGTTTTGCACTTATTTGAAGTATACAATTTGATGTTTAACACGTGTCACACATGGTTTCTTTAGGTCCCTTTCCTTGTGCCTTTTGTCTCCAGATTCTATCGCTTCTTACAAAATCTGGGTGCAAACTGACTCCAAATGTGGCTTCTAGCATTACAGTCACATATTGGAATTAAAAGGGATGAGACAGGTTACTGCATTAACATTAGTTTTTAGTTTTTACTGGATTCAGCAAGCATGATGGTGATAAATCTTGGAAGAGGGTTTAAAGAGGGTCTGTGTTTGCATTTTCAAGTAAATAAGTAGCTTGTTTCCTTGAGTTGGATTTGAATTTCAGTGCCCTGGAATTCCATGTGATGATTATTCAATACCCAATATTATTAGAACCCAAAGATTTGAACCCTCCTTGTTTTTACTCTTCCAAGTCCTACAAGGATCTCATTGTTAGGGAAATGAGTAGCAATGTGGTATCACTTTCCCAGACAAGTCAATGAATAACAGTTTCTATAATGGATGAAATCAATTAGGGCCTTCTGTTAATCAGGTGGCATACACTGAGGCAGAAACAATGCCTAATTAATAGTGAGTGTGGGTGGTGGCAGGTGGTTTCTTTGTCACTGAGGATTTGGAACTTCTGATGCTGATGTAAAAGCATGTTGCTTTGAGGATGGACTAGAGGAGGGAAATAAAATATTTCCAGGGCTTTTTTGTATTTGTACTACCACTGAGAGATATCACCAGACTGTTGTTGAAGAAATAGGTAAATATTCAATTTTTTTTTTTTTACTATTTAAAATGTGATTAATCTGTATTTACATTGTGCTAATTCCTCCAAGAGACATACAAATTATACTTTGATAGTCTGAAGAAACTTCATAAATTCATATGTTGTTTGCATTTACTTATGTATCTGAAAAAGAAACTACCAAAGTTAAAAAGAGAATAACTTTGAAAGCTGGCTGACTGGCATCACGATCCATCAGCTTCTAAATCAGTCTCTTTATGATTGTCCTTAGACATGTGATGTTATACTTTTATCACCATTGTAATGTAGTGAGGACCAAGAGCAATTTTAATTTGGAGAAATTACAAGTGTGGCCATCATATAGAAAGAAAGTTGTTTATATATATATTGTATTGCCTCCACATAAGGGACTCAGTCTTCACATTTTACCTTTTAGCATAGTGCAAACATGAATAATGTTTAGATTTAAGCAGCACAGGCAGACAGGCATATATCTATATCTATAGATATAGATATAGATATAGACATATATATTTATATACATATATATGTATATATATATATATATATATATATCTTAGTATTAATCTTAGTATTAATACTTAGTATTTTTTAGTATATAAAATCTTAGTATATAATCCAATCTTAGTATATAATCTTAGTATTTTTTTGTAGAGTGGTACTGTATGATAAAAGTAGATCTCCATGAGTACTTATCCCCAAAGTTAAGGAAATGGAGAGAGAATGTGGAAACCTTTCACCATTTTTTCACCTATGAGAAGAGTCTTGCAACAACTTGCACCACCCCAAACTGGTGAATGCAATCATGACACCTTGAGTTCTTCAGCGAGCTGGCACATTCTCATTGCAGTACTGCTTTTGATGTTACCAGAGGTGGAAACTTAAAGCATCAGTTGACTTGTCTTTATTTACCCTAGTCTTGATTTGAAAACTATAATCAGACAAGAGGTCTTTTTAAAAATCTCATGCATCTCTATGGGGAACTGGCTAGAAAATCATTCTTTGAAATTTAAAAATGCAGGCAAACAAAACCACATAGTTGTTGTTTTTTTTTTTTTTTTGAATTTTCACAATCTGCCTGTTTTAGGTAGAATCCATTACTTTAGCTGATTTCAAAGGCAACATCATCATAACCAAAATTAGATACTATTTTAATGAATGTACAGAGTAATATATAAAACTTCACATTTGTGTTATTCTTTGCCATTCTCCCTTTATCACATTATAATGAAAGGTTTAATGTTATGGAGATGAAGAGAATCTTTCTGGAAAGTATTATTTAAAATTATTTTGATGTGTATTTGTGGCTAAGCACTCTATGAAAATTTATTCTCAGTTGACTTTATACTTTATCTAGTCTGAGATTCCAGCCCACTGGATCATGACCACTGGATGGTGTCATTCATATTTAGGAAGAGTCATTTCTGCTCTGTCAAATTTTTCTGAAATCTACCTAATTAGACAAATCCAGAGGTGTGTTTCCAGATGACCTTAAATCCGGTCCAGTTGACAATGAATGTTAGACATTACAATGTATCAACTAGACACCCAAACATACAACTGTTCAACATAATATCCCATTCTCATTCCTAGGGTCTCATTGTATGCCTGCATGCTGCCATGCTTCCTGTCACGATGGTAATGGACTCAACCTCTGAAACTGTAAGCCATCTCCAATTAAATGTCCTCCATAAGAGTTCCCTTGGTCATGGTGTCTCTTCACAGCAATGAAAACCTTAACTAAGATACTAGTCACGTTAACAATGCCTATTACCAATCACAACCATTTAATTCCACATTTTTTTCTTTGGGTTTAGTTAGAGAAGATGCACCTAACCCTCAAGAGACTGGAGGCCCCAGGGAGTTTAGAGGTCTGGTGGGGTGTGGAGTGGGAGGTGGAAGGTGGAAGGTGGGGACATCCTCCTGTAGACAGGGTACATGGAAGAGGTATGGGGTGTAGAACAGTTGGAGGGTGGACTGAGAGGGGCATAAAATTTGGAGAAAAATAAAAAAAGAAAAACCTCTAAACAAGCATTTACTTCACATCTTGTCTTTCTCTTAGACTCTCTGTTAAGTAGTAGTCTAATCAAGAAAGTAGTAGTTAGTTTAATTTTTCAATTTGGCATAGCTCGGACTCACTCAGTTATTATCTGGATCAGAGTGGCCTACAGGCGTGTCTGTGTTCTATTGTCAACTGTGTTAATTGGAGTGGGTAAACTTGCCTATTGTGGGTGGCATTCTTCTCTGGTTTGGGGCCCTGGACTGTAAATGAATCTAGAAAGCTATGCAAATACATAAATAGCATTTCATGCATTTATTTCACTCTGCTCTTGTCTGTGGCTGTGTTGCGACCATCTCTGTCAAGCTCCTGCACTGATGGACTGGAACCTGAGATTAGTTGTCTTGTCAGGATATTTTATCAACCTACAGAAATGAAACAAGAATAACAGATTGAAACATGTGGCTTTCTCTGTGACCTCTTTCACTTAGCAGTGTTTTCAAGGTTCATTTATGCTATCAGTAAGTCACCCCAATATCATGGCTTATACTTGTTCCAAGAATGGATGGGTATATGGGTTATTTGATGTAGTTGGCATTTGTGAATGCTGTACTGATGTACTTTGGTATGTGTGTATCCTGAATGATTTTTAATTCTTTTACCAAAAAACAAGGAATAGATTTGGTTGCTAAGTGCATTTGGTAAGTATATGTGCATACTGTTGAGGACCCACCAAAATTACTTCTAAAGTAGATCAACTTAGCATTCTCACTAACAGTACATGAAGGACCTGATTTACTTAAATCTTTGTAAATAGTTAATTAATTTGTGTGTTTGTAAGGTGCAAAGTGGCATCTGTTGTAATTTAGATGAAAAGTTCCTGAATAATTATCACTATGATTTGCACAGTGTACAATAATATTTAATAAAGTTGATGGCTCATATTGTTTCCTATAACAAAGCAACTAACAAACTGGACAACTACAAGTAATAGAAATAGATGGCTACAAGTAATAAAACTATTAAAATAGTTTTAATATTCTAAAAATTAAATGTTAAAAGTCAAGCTCTTAGGAAGGCCATGTTTTGTACAAGGTCTTTACATGAATCTTTTGTTCAATCAATTGGCTTTGGGTGATTTACTGGAATTCCTTGGAGGGAAGATACATTTTGACAAGCATCTGTGTCCTGAAAGTATCCTCCATGTCTGTCCCTACATGAATGTCTCCTTATAAAGTATATTGAACTAGAAGCCTAGCACCTTTGGTATCAACTCGTCTTACCTGACTATAATTCCATCAACTGTTTTCAAATAAAATCACATCCTGAAATACTGAGATTAGAATTTCACATCATCTTGGGATGTGTTTAGGGAGAGACTGATACAACTTGATCCAATAATCAGATTTGATTGTCTCTGTAAACCTATCTTCTGTTTCAAATGCCTACAGCATAGAGAAAGAAGTGGTGAAATGAGAATTCCTCATCTATTGCTTTATATCTTTCAGCTGCATGCTGTTCACAGATGCCCTTGGAAACATATATAGATGCTCTTATTTTGAGTTTCAAGGCATGCTGAGTTTTTATCTTTTTTTATTGGTTATTTTATTTATTTGCATTTCAAATATTATCCCAATTCCTGGTTTCCCCTTTGAAAACCCCTATTCCATCCCCCTCCCTCTTGCTTCTATGAGGGTGCTCCCCCACCTACTCACCACTTCCACTTTACCTCCCCAGCATTCTCCTATACTGGGGCATCAAGCCTTCACAGGACCAAGGGGCTCCCTTCCCATGATGACAGATAAGGCCATCCTCTGCTATATATGCAGCTGGAGCCATGGGTCCCTCCATATGTAATCTTTGGTTGGTGGTTTAGTTCCTGGGAGCTCTGGAGCATCTGGTTGGTTGATATTGTTGTTCTTCCTACGGGGTTGCAAACCTCCTCTTCAGCTCCTTCAGTCCTTCCCCTAACTCCTCCATTGGGAACTCTGTGTTCAGTCTAATGGTTGGCTGCGAGCATCTGCCTCTATATTGGTCAGGTTCTGGCAGAGTCTCTCAGGAGACAGCTATAACAGGTTCTTGTCAGCATTCACTTCTTAGCATCCATAATATTCTATTGTTGGTGTATTATTATATAACTACCTGTAAAATCTATTGGTTGATACTTGTCTTTCATTCTATTTCTTTATCTGCTTTTAACTGCCATTTTCATAGATTATCTTTTCCCACTGACTTTTAACCTATCTTTGTCTTGGTATGAATGAGCCTCTCAGAGACAGAATAAGAGGCTCAGAGTTTGACAGTCCATTTTGCTAGTATCCTTTCACTGGAGCTTTAAAGAATTTCATTTAAAGAAACTATTGATAGGAAAGGACTTATGTTACTTTAGATTATGTGTATATCTTTAAAAAATAATATCTGATTTATTTCCCATCTCTGTAACTGTTACAGCCTTACTAAAGCAACTTAATAGAGAGCCACATATTCCTATTACAATTTATTTAAGACCCAATATTATTTTGCAATTATCCAACTATCTGTATGTCTCACCTACTTATTCTATTTTTAATTAGCATATAACAGGCTTTATTATGGAAGTTCCATAGTTCTTTTGGTTGACCTTTCTCCACCACTCATGACTGTCATTCTCTACTACCCTAAATGTATGTTTAAATCCACACTGAATGTAACTTTCCCCTCTTAAGTGTTATATTCTATTGCATTTCTTATGCCTCACAACTACCTCTTTTTCCATTCTCTTGGTCCCTTTTAGTTTCGTGACATATAGTCACGTTCTTTTTCACAAATCTACATATAAAAATCAGAAGCTAGGATCCCCATGAAAGAGAACATACAGTACTTCTGAACCTGTGTTAGCATATATGATATACCTGATATAACAATTCCTAAAATCCGTCAATTTTTCCAGATTTCTTTCTTTTATGGATGAATAAATTTCCATAGCATACTCTTTTGTCCATTCATCTACTGATTAATGTCTAAAATGATTACATTTCCTTGCTTTTGGATAGAGTGGTCATAAGTGTTTGTATCTCTGTTGAGAATACAATCCATTGGAAAGGTTCCTAGAAACAGTATTGACAGGTCATGGTCTAGTATTTGTCTTTTGACATATCTGGACAGTGATTTCCATCGAAAATGCTCCACTTTGTATACTCATCAGTGTATCTAACTTATTTTATTGATAACAGCCATTCTGACGAGTGTGAGACTGAATCTTGAAGAAGTCTGAATTTCCTTTTTCTGCATGCCTGAGGATGATGAACACTTTATTTATTGTTTAATTTACTTATTTATTATTGTCCATTTGTTTGTATTTTTCAGAGCACAAACTGTTTAGTTTACAAGCTCATTTCTTGTTCAGCAATTTGGGTTAATGGTATTTACAGTTTTCACTTCATCAGATATTCTACATATTAGATCCTGTCTCCTCATGCTGACAAAGACCTTCATTTCAGATATCTCTTCGCTATGCTGTTTCCTTTGCTATCAGTAGTTTTGATAAAATCTCAAATGCATGGGATTTTATTATTGAAAATTTCTTTTTAATATTTTGAGAGTATGGCTGTGCAATCCAATTTGTCAATTCTTAGGGTTGTTTTCTAAGCTAATTGAATCTTGCACTTTGTTTCTGCCTATGTTGATGCCTTGAAATGCGTTCCCTATGTTTCCTTATGTATCAGCTTTATAGATTTTTTCTTTACCTTTTTATTTATTCTTCTCCCATATATTACATCAATACTGTAGTTCCCAGTCCCTCGCCTTCCACCAGTCTCTCTCCTCCATCTTCCCTTTTCCCTGGAGTCCCACTTCCTACACCTCCCCTTGGAAAAAGAGGAGGTCTTCAGGGACATCAACCAAACACAGTATACCATACTACAAAAAGACAAGGCATATATTCTCACATCAAAGCTGGAAGAAGCAACCCACTAGGAGGAAAAGGATCCCAAGGACAGGTACGAGTTAAGAGAGAGCTCCCGCTCCCACTGCCAATGTTTCTACAAGAATACCGAGCTATAAAATCATAACATACATGGAGAGAACCTAGGTCAGAACCATGCAGGCTCCCTGATCTCTGTGAGCCCATCTGAGTCCTAGTCAGCTGATTCTTTGGGCTGTGTTCTCAATTCCTCTGGCTCCTCTCTAATCCTTCCTCCCCCTTCTCTCCTGCATCCTCCAAGCTCCACCTGACTGTGGCTGTGGAACTCTGCATCTGCTCCTATCACTTGCTGGATGGAGTCTCTCTGAACTCTCTGATGACAATTATGGTAGACTCTGGTCCTAGCACCTCTGCAGGAAGGACAAACTGCAGGCCAGAGGTTTTGTGGCTGGTTTAGTGTCTCTATCCCTCCACTTGAGGCCTTCTCTAGTTACAGAGGATGGCCAGTTCAAGCTCCCTGTCTCTCATTACTAGGAGTCTTGCTAGTGTTAACCTCTTAGATTCCACGGAGTTTCCATTGCACTTTTTACCCCCTATCGAAATGATCCCCAACTCCAGTCTTTCTCAGTATTTTCTCCGTCCACCAGATCATTCCTATTCTCATCCCCATCTGTCCCCAGTGCACCCAAGAAATCTGTTTCCCCTTTGCAGGAAGATCCTTGTATCCCCCTTAAGCACTCCTTGATGCTCAGCCTCTATGCTTCTATAAATTGTAGCATGATTGTCCTTTACCTTACAGAGAATATCCACTTGTGAGGATATACCATGTTTCTCTTTTTCAGTCTGGGTTACCCACTCAATGATCTTTTTCTGATCCATCCATGAGCCAGCAAATTTCATGATGTTATTGTTTTTCTAATAGCCGAGTAAATGGAACATTTGCTTTTCTTTATCAATTCTTTGGTTGAGGGACAACTATGTTGTTTCTAGCTTCTGGGTATTATAAAGCTATGATGAACATAGTTGAGCAAGTGTCCTTGTGGTAGGATGGAATATCCTGGGTATATGCTGTGGACTGGTCTGGCTGGGTCTTGAGGTAGATTGATTCCCAATTTTCTGAGAAACTGCCATACTGATTTGCAATGTGGTTGTTTAAGTAGTCCACTACTATTAGCAATCGAGAATTCCCCTTGCTCTATGTCTTCACCAGCAAGAACTGTCATTTGTGTTTTTTATCTTAGCCATTCTAATAGAGAATCTCAGTTTTGATTTGCATTTTCCTAATGTTGAACATTTAAGTGTTCCTTGGCCATTAGATTCCTCTGTTGAGAATTCTGCTTATATTTTATATCTGTACTGGGTTATTCAGTTTGTTGATGTATAGTTTTCTTGAGTTCTTTACATATTTTGGATATTAGCCCTCTGTCAGATGTGGAGTTTGGGGAAAATCTTTTGCCATTCTGTAGGTTGTTGTTCAGCCTAATCGATGGTGTCTTTTGCCAAATAAAAGCTTTTCAGTTTTGAGGTCCTACTTAATTGTTGATTAGGGCCTGTACTATTTGGTGTTCTGTTCAGAACGTTGTCTCCTGTGCCAATGCATTCAAGGCTATTCCCCACTTTCTATCACATTAACTGTTTCTGGTTTTATGTTGAAGTCTTTGATCTATTTAGACATGAATTTTGTGCAGGGTGATAGATATGAGTTTATTTGCATTGTTCTACATACTAACATCCAGTTAGACCAGCACCATTGGTTGAAGATGCTTTCTTTTTTCCCATTGTATATTTCTGGCTTCTTTATTAAAAATCAGGTATCTGTCTATAGGTTTATGGATTTATGGTCTTAGATTGGAATACAGGATCATTCTTTCTATTTTTATGCCAATGCAACGTGGTTCTTATTAAAATTGTTCTGCAGAACAGCTTGAAATCAGGGATCGTGGTATCTCTGGATCTTCTTTTATTGTATAGGACTGTTATCTTTTTTTTCTTCATATAAAGTTGAGTACTGTACTCTAAAGGTCTGTAAAATATTAAGTTGGAATTTTGATGGGAATCATGTTGGATTTGTAGCTTACTTTTGGTAAGATGGCCAATTTTATTATGTTCATCCTACCAATCTATGAGTATGGGAGATCTTGCCATCTTCTGATATCTTCTTCGATTTCTTTCTTCAGAGACTTGAAGTGTATGTCATACAGGTCTCTGACTTGCTTGATTAGCAAAATATTTTAGTATTTACTATTTACTATTTATTTAATATTTATTCTAATATACTTTGTATTACTTGCAGCTATTGTGAAGGAAGTTGTTTCCCTGATTTCTTTCTCAGCCCTTTTGTCATTTATATATAGGAAGGCCACTTTTAAATTTTTTAATTTTTTTAAATTTTGAGCTAATCTTAAATATGTATTTTGTTATTTAACTGAAGGTATTTATCAGAATTTATGTGGACACTCACTGGTAGAATTTTTGGGGTAACAGATGTATACTGTCATAATAACTGCAAATACTGATACTTTGACTTCTTCCTTTCCAATTTGCATCCCCTCACTTTCCTTCAGTTGTTTTATTGCTCCAGCTAGAACTTAAAGTACAATATTGAATAGATATGGAGAGAGTGGACAGATTTGCCTAGTTCTGGATTTTAGTGGAATTTCTTTGGGTTTTTCTCCATTTAATCCACTGGTATTGGCTATAGACTTACTATAAGCTGTCTTTATTATGTTTAGGTACTTCCGTTGTATCTCTGACCTTTTCAAGACTTTTATCATGAAGGGATATTAGGTTTTGCCAAGGGCCTTTTTAGCATCTAATAAGATCATTCTGTGTTTTCTTTCTTTGTTCATATAATGAATCACATTGACAGATTTTCATATGTTGAAGCATCCCTACATTGCATCTCTGTGATGAAGCCTTAGTTGATCTTCGCCAATGATCATTTTGATGTGTTCTTGGATTTGGTTTTAAAGTATTTTATTATTTTTGCATGTATGAGGGAAATGGTTCTGTAATTCTCACTGTTGAATCTTTGTGTGGTTTGGGTATCAGAGTGATAGCAGTCTCATAAAATGAGTTTGGCAATGCTGCTTCTGTTTTTACTTTGTGGAATAGTTTGAGGAGTGTTAGTGTAAACTCTTTCAAAGTCTAGTAGAACTCTGCTAAAACCACCTGGCCCTGGGTTCTTTGGTTGGTGGGGAATTAGAGAGAAAGAGAGAAGAAAGATGTAATGCTTCTATTAATTCTATTGGGTCTAGTTGCTGGTGGCTTAATTATAATTTTTGCTTGGTTGCTATAAGCCTATTTTCCAAACTTACAGCGAAACAGATACTGGCAGTTTTGTCAGTTTTTCTAGTGTTTCTATGGAGAGGTGAATCTCTTGAATTTCTTACTCTTACTTTACTATATTAGCCATCTTCTGGGTAATATACCAAGATTTAAGAATGGCACATTTTTTTCCTATGTTACACAGTGTATTGTATTATTTTTAAAAACAATAGATTTTCTGACTATATGATAAAATATATGCATTACTTTCAATATATGTTAGCAAAAGGAATGAAAGAAAATCTGTAAATACTAGCTCTTCATAAGTTATATATGGAATCTGGAACTACCTTGGAAGTACTTGGTACTGGAACACTACCCTTTCCCAACCATTAGAAAGTATTATTAGATTTATTACTGATCTGATATAGCATCTATTTGCAAAAGTATGAAAAATATGATGGTCTGGCTAATCTGTATGTTCCTATGGTCAGCCTTTCTTGAAAAACAATGCATAATGTCACTTACTGTAAAACAATGATAAGCCTTCATGAATCTTTAGGAATCAAGGCAGGATTCTGTTAAGGTTTCTGGTTACTGCCTATAACTCACCCTGTTAAATTATAATTGATAAGGAATATTTTTTTGTAAAAGAAATTTGCAGCTAGAACATAGTATTCGGTTGGTTTGTTTGAATGCTAACACAAGAAACACCATGCTGAAGACAACACAAAAGATGAGCGACAGATGTCACTATAAAATGAGGCTCCTTGAAAGGAGGGGGGGTTTGTTGTTGTTTTGTTTTCTTGTTTTTTGTATCAGGACTGCCCTCTCAGGAGAAAAGTAATTTTTAAATTTTAGTGAGAGGTTGTCAAATATATGATGGATCTGAATGAAAATTTTCAATACAGTGAATAAAGGTTAAAAGTGATGGACCTATGGAACTGCAGTTAATAGTTGGTAGGAAGGCACCTGATGAAGGCTGGGACCCAGACGTCTTCTGGAAGAGCAGTAAGCACTCTTTACCTGGTGAGCCATCTTTTTTTGCCCCACCTGTAACATTTTAATTTATGAAATTATGAAAAAATAAAGCTTGAACTGTTTTTTTTTCTATGTGCCCGTGTTCGTGTACGGACATACAAGTACAGATGCTAGGAAGGCCCAGAGGCACTGGAGCCCCTTGGAGCTGGCCCTCCAACAGCCTTGAACAAACCTGTAATTAACTGACTTATTTTTAATCTTAAGAAAAATTTTGGCTGAAAAATTTCTTAGTAAGAAAGGATAAGGAAATGTCTACCTTCCAACCTTTATTACATGGGCTAGGGTGGCCTGGCTGTGGTTATGGTTATATACTATTAGTCTTTAAAGTGAGATTTGACATGTTTTGTCAATATGATTTAATTAGCTGTATACTAATTAGAAGATAATTTTGAGATGTAGGGAATGACAAAATTATTTTAAGGTTTGGCAGCAAATTCGATTTGCACTCTGAAGTTCAGAGTCAATTCAGTTTCGCAGCTAGAAATAACAGATGGATACAACTCCAGTTCAAGTGATACCTAGGGATAGGCATCAAACAGATGATTATGCTGACTTTCTTCATAAATGACAATTCAATGAGGAAATTATTAAATCTGTGAAGTGAACTATGGAAATTATGCTTTAATAACAGATAGCAGAGTATATAATAAAGTTAATATAGTTCTAAATTATTATGTAATTTGAAAAAATATTATCACGTTTTGAAAGACAACATTCTCCTAGGATACAGCTGAATAAACATGTTCCATTAAACCTTTATAGCTCCCACCTTCACAGAAATTCCTATGTACAACATAAGTGCACTCAACGGATAACCCAACTCCTATTTGTGTTTATAGAGCTGGGACTGCCAATGGATAAATCACTCCACACTTTTGCTATTCAGATATTAATGAAAGTTAGTTAAAAAGCTTTTTAAAATGTTAAAACATACCGACACAAAGAAACCTTTCCTGAACTCATCTTCCAGTTGCAGTACAGAGTTTAAAAAAAAATGATTATAAGTACAACTTATATTTTGGGTTTTAGCTGGTTTATACTATCTCTGTAACTCACAGACATGTTCTTGCATTTCCTGTCCGTTTAAAAGATGTGAGGAATAAATACCTTGACATACATGGGTATACTATACACATTTATGTTCGTTACAAAGTAACAACAGTTATACTCCTTCTGTATTTGGTTATCAAAAAGCTTCATTTGAGTCATTCTGGGAAAACTAAGAATTCACAGGGATCTAGGTCCCTGCATGTTGATAAGGCAGATACTTCTATTAAACAAAAGTGACCACAGAAGACTATAAACAAAAGTAACCACAGAAGACTAGATTGGATGAGTCAGAATTTGTAAAGGGCTTCAAAAAAAAAAGGGTGAAATAGTGAGTGACAGTCACGATGTCGCGATGTGCCATTTCTACTGCCTGATTCCGTTGGAGGTACGGTGACATAGTGCATGGTGAAGTCTTAGGTTCCCCGAAAGTTCCTTTCTTTAGGCTAAGGATCTGAACTGGCATTAACATTTATCCAGCTCTTTGTCCTATATATTTTTTATGATCTAGTTGTGAAGAAGAATAACAAAACACTTTTGTACCAGTGTACGTCCTTTATAAGTGAAACTGAAGAAAGACTTATTGTCCACACGACATATTTCATGCATATGCTCTATCCTTGTACAGTACTAGCAATTCTTTTACATACATTCCATGGATTTCTTTACTAACACGTGGATTCCTTACTTAGGAGCATACACAGTTCTAAAACATGAATTCATAGTTACAATGTCATTTATTTCACTCCTGTGGCATACATTGAGAATATTTAAAAACACTTGGATAGTCCATTGCAGATTACGGAATGTTACACATTCATTTCTATAAATTAAATGTTTTAGGAAAATCCACAGTTTAAAAAAATTATACAAGAATAAGCTAGTGTATCACAATCAACAGAGAATGAACCTCAAGAATTCCAAATAATACAATGTCAGGAACAGCTTCTCTTCACAGTAAACACTCACTTTATGCAAATCCCATTTGGCTTCATTTAATTAAAAAGCTGAAAAAGAAAAGAAATTATTACATACTGAGCAAAAGAAAAACACAACAAGCTATTTGTTCCATTCTAAATTAGCTCACACAAATGTAAAAAAAAATACCATAATTACATTCAGCTAATTGAAACTGCTATTAGGGTCTGCTTTTGAAAGGAGTCCCTGTAATGGGGTCAGGTTTACAGAGAGGACTGGGTCAGAGGTGACAGAGTATGTGTTAAGTGAGCAGCAGCTAGATCAGCAGTTACAATGGAGACATAGGGGACTAAAGGGAATGGACTGAAGTAATATCTGTTTGAGTTTCTTAAAGAAGTTCCTATTTTTCACTACATTTATAATTCTTTTGCTTATATAAAAGAGTAATTACTTACAACCTAAGCTCCTATTACTGCTAAAAACACATCTCCATTAAAGAAAAAAGACTTTTATACTTTTACCTTTATACTTTTGTCTTTTTACAACTAGAAAGATTATAAAAAAGAATGTCATATTTGCAGAATTGAAGGAACTCTGAGATTACACTATTCTTAAATTTACTTGTATGTATATTTTGCCTGCATGTATGTCTGTGTATCTTTTATGTGCCTGGTACCCAGAGGCCAGAACATAGTGTCAGACCCCCTGGGACTGGAGGTGAAGATGTGAGCGGCCATGCTGCTGGGAACTGAACCTGGGGCTTCTGCAATTCCAGCCAGTGCTCCTAACTGCTGAGCTAGCTCCCTAGTCCCCTATGATTACATTCGTAGCATAAAAATTAACTCATGATTTAAAGATGTTACCTGTTCACTCTGGGGTGCTTTTGCCAAACCAAAATACTCAGTATTTAATTATTATTATTATTATTATTATTTTTACAATAATCAATTTAAATGTCATTATGAAATGACACATGTCATCAAACTAATTTATTAAATGTCTTACTTTAAAAGGTAAGTCTAGTAAACACTGCTACTCTTGGCTAGAGGACCTCAGTTTAAGTTCCCACCTACCAAATGGTGGCTTAACGCCATCCGTAACTCCCATTCCATTGGATCACATGCCCTCTTTTGGTCTACGGTAACTAGGCATGAATGTTGTGAATATACATGCATGCAGGCAAACACACAAACATATAAAATAAAACCTTTAAAAAATGTTTCTTGGAAGGGAGCCAGCTGTTATTCTCTGGGTAATCATTCAGGATGTTTTACTATATAAAGACATATTGATAGCGATGTTTATGGTCTATTTATTTATTTATTGGTACATCTTATTTCTATCTAGCTTGATCTAATGTATCTCTTCTCTCTTTATCTGTTCCTGGTTAATAATGTTGATACATGGTCAAACAGTGGAACTGTTCTTTTATACGTATACTGAGGATGATGCCTGAATATTTCCCTTGTATTATTTATCAGTATCATGACTGATAACGGTTATCAATATCAATGATGTCAATTTTCTGAAGGAACAAGCTGCTGACTTGGATGCTGCCTCACATCTTGCTGTCCTCAAAAGACTCTCTATCACTGTGGCTACAGGACTATTCATTGCACTGACTGATGGTTGGCTAGTACTGATGGGAATATATGCTCTGTTAACTGAGGTGACAATCTAAACTAGAAGCTAATGAGTAACGGAGTGAATTGTTCATGTGGACACTGAAAAGCATGTGGAAAACCATACAGATAGCCTTAAACACTTCCTTTCTTTTAGCTGAAGGTATGGAGTTGTGTTTTGTTGTCTCTGAACCTTTACTACTGACCAAAGTATGTAAGGGATGCTGAGGAATACTAGTGTATAATATAAAATGGGAGGATGATCTCAAATGATTCCTTATGGTGGCTGTTTTCTTCATATCCAGGATTCAGAAAAAAAAAATGCTCCCCTTGAGAGTCCAGAAGCACACTAGAAAGGTCATCACCTAAAATTCAAAATAACTGCTTATAGAAGCACATGGTTCAAATTTTCTCAAATTATAGCCTCTTCTCAGAGTCACTTTAAACCAGTAGTTAGGAAAGTGCTGTTGATGATCACTGTTGAGTACAGAAGGAGGCACAGGAAGTGGAAGGACAAACCATGGTCCTTATATTTTTTTTCTCTAGACTGAAAGTCCCCAGTATGGAGAATATCATTAAAATGGCAGGAGTGAAAAGAGACCATTTAGCAGCCTACGATGAAGAGGTGGGCTGAGTAGAAGGAGTCTACAATTTCCAACTCCTATGTCAGTTGAGAAAATGAAAACAGGAAAAAATGGGAGATGCCATCATCTGGATGCGGAGATTAAGGGGGGCATGTAGAAATTGAGCTGCTCAAGCAACTACTCAGCTCTGGATCTCGAGGCTAATAGAGTTGGTGCTGAGATAATCAAAAAAGAAAAAACAAGAGGAGTGAGTGCCATGCTACAAAATCTAGGCCTTGGAAATTGAAAGGAAGAGATAGTCAATTCATTGCTAGGGAGGTCGTGGGCTGAAGATTCTGAGAGTCTCTGGACTCTCCTAAGGCATGAGATGCTGGAAACAGTGCCCCACCCTTCCTCTTCTGTCTTCACCTCTTGACCTCTTCCTGGTGTTTTGAAAACACAGGATGTGCACAGTGCTTTCAACAAATGCATTCTGTACATCTTAAAAGCTACTTAGGTATTGAGATGTTTAACTGCATTTTTTTTCTCATTCACTGCTCTTCATGTTCTCAAGCCAAGGGAAGAATCAGGAGCTCCAGTGGTCAGGTAGACTCTCCTATAAGAACCCCTTATGTGGTAAATGGGAAACTGTCAGGTTTCTCATCAAATTGATCAGAGGAAAGAAGGACCTCACTTCTCCATTAAGTACAAAACGGGCTGGATTCTCATCTTTCTTTTTTAATGCTGGAGGCAAGGAATTACTGTGTAGCCAAGACTGGCACTTCCAGCGTTCATCTCCCAAGGCAGGTATGTACCACAACTGACCACTAGTTGACTTTTAACCCCTTGGAGCTAATGCTTTCACTGATTCATGTGGCCATTGATGTTTATTGCCCTTAGGGAGATCTCATTGGCCTAAAGTCCTGAGGCTCTTTCTTTACTAAGAGACTATAGCACCCTGGAAACTCTTCAGTTCTGAAACAGCTTATCTTCTGACAAGGCCTTACAAAATTCTGGCTTTTCTTAGTAATAAGAGACTCAAGAGAAGATATTACTCTATGTATAGTTACAGAAGGCAATAACTTCCAAGTTTAACTACTGACAAGGTCAGTTATCTACAGAATTTTTACAGAGAGACACACTACGTAGGAATTTTGATGACCTGACTATTACTAAAGCCTAGGCACAGGTAAATACTTTACTTGGACCTCCTTTCCTTTCAGCACTGCTCAATGGGGGAAGCTCCTGGTGCAGTAAGGAAGCTGCAGTCTACTATAGAAATAACTCTAGGATACTACTGTTCTGAGATTTTTGATTTAAGGATGTATAGTGAAGAATCCAGACACCATTCTAAACATTGTATTAAATTATTTTGGACTTATTTTTATATTAATATTGAATATTAAGATTTATATTGTTAATAAATGGGATTTGCCTACATTTTTTACTGGGTAGAATTTAATATTTCTGTCAACTGATTCAGTTTTATATTCTGTAAAGTGACAACAAAAATCAGCCAAGGTAGAGGGGATGTGTTCGTATATTATTACTTAAATAACATAGTTTGCCAAAGACTATGGGTATCATTTACTTGGGAGCCTTGTCCTTATAGTAGCAAAGTAAGGCTTGTCAGGCTGCAATCTGGCTTATGTCAGTTGTCTATAAAGTAGCATCTTACTGTAACTGAAGAGATGCATCATGGTCTTTATTTGAAAGGCGGGGAAAATGAAAGGACTTGCCTGAGGGTACAGAGTTTTAAGTGCCTTGGTCCAAATCACATCTTCTCACTCAATGTCCAGATCACTTTCCAATACACCACAAGGAAATACAACAATATGGAAAAAATAATCCTTAAGACTCGATTTCTGTTTGCACATTATTATTATAAGATTTAGACTGAATTCTTAGTCTAGACCAGAGCACCAACAGACATTGACGCCTTTAGAGCACCCCCATGTTTTCTGAATCATCTGTCTGGGCTTTATGCATTCTTCAGAGCTAGAACTCAGCACAAGAAAGGCAGCACCAGTGAATTCTTGGCACTGTCATGCAATCTACACATCAGACCTTTTCTATATTCTTACCGTTCCAGATTTTGCATTGTCCTAGTAGATGAGAGATGGATATCCGAGATGTATAAGTAAATATGAAATATGTAAGCACTATATGCCACAAGTTTCCTCCCCCTTGCTATGCCTGTTCATGCTCATCTTTTCTCTAAAATTTACCTGTCTTTTATTTCTAGTTGCTCTTATGAAGTCCCTCAACTGAATGTCATCACATATTTTAATGTTATCGATCATAACTCAAAATAACAAAAGGCATCATGAACTCCATGTGCTTTTCTAAGATGAGAACAAATTTCTGGGCCGACTGTGTGCTTTTTATTCAACTATCTTTCCATAAATCATCTTAGTTGTATGAGGCAGTGCAGAACTCCAGGTATGTTACTCAACAGGAATCAAGAGCTCCTGGCGTTGGAGAAGGATACAGGCCAATGCTCTCTACTCTGCTTTAATGGTGCTTTTATATTACCCTAAGGTGGGCAATGTTTTTGAGAAAAACATTCAATTGGAAAGTATATGTTAAGTACCTACTATGTGCACAGACCTTTGTTGACAAAAAATGTGTCAAGTTCTATTTCCCTTAATATAGTCTTCTACAAAGGAAAGAATGAAAACACATGGGTGATTGTACATAAAAACGGAACCCAACAATGCAATGCAGTGAGGTGATGAGTGAATGCTAAGATGCCTGGTGCAGATGAAGAGAGGATAAGTGAAGTCATTGAGAACCGAGAGCATGTCACAGACTATGGAAGTATTCACACATGACTCTGAGGTAGGTATGTAAGGTGATCTCTTCTTGCTAGAACACTGGGGTTCCCAGTCTCTCTAGACCAGCTTTCTTCTCACTGACTCTGCTGCTTAGCACTAACTCCTCCTGTGTTTTCATCTAACCTTTTGAATTCAATAGTCACAAACTAATTCTTAGGGATGATGCCCATTATTTTTGTATGTATAAGCACATACAAAAATAGCTAATGATAGCGACATGGGTACAGAAACGAGATACCTTTAGCTACTTGTCTCCAGCCCCCTAAAACAACTACACCAAAGCTGAGGGAAAAATTAGAAGGAAGATGCTAATTCTAAGACTCTAAATTAACAAAAAGATCTTAGATATTTCAATCCGATCTTATGCAACTACAGAGTAGGAGCTCTTATGTAAAGTGCAAAAGCACACCCAGAACTCGCATCCAGATCTTCTGCTTCTAATTACCATTTTCTCACGAGGCTACTTCTGTTGCTCAGAGCCCGTTAAAAAGACTGATCAGACAGTTGAACACACAGTGGTGGAATGAATACAGACATCTAATGCTCTCTCCTACTGTAGTAGGGACTTTGATGATCCACAGATGTTTTTAGAGACGTCTATAGAAAATACATGTATGTCTGATTGCCAATAGAGAAGGCTGAGAAGATAATTATTAATTATCTCTAAGTGGATACCAAAATCTATCCATACCAGCACTGTGTTCTTAGAAAACCCAGTAAAGGATAAGGTCAATTTTTATTCAATATATAAAATTAAGTCAGTGCTACCAGCAAAATAAAATGTCTTCTGAATTATGTGTCAAATGATAATTAAATAAAATATCTAAGAATCTTGATATTTTACTGGCAAGTTTCAAGGGACTCTGGAGCCCAATTAAATTCATCAAAAGGTTCAGTAAAAATCAGTTCTTCACTCAGATGAATTATGTAAAAATGAACCAAAGCTACTTGGTGTGCACAGTGAGGAAAACTCCATTTAGAGAAAAGTAAAATATGAGTGTAAATATTTATACCAGAATTAATGATAATTAGCATTAAACATTTATTGAGTAATTAATTACTACTATTACTGGTGTTCTATGCTATTTACATATATAATCTCATACAAATAAAAATGAGGTCCATAAAACTTTCTTTATAAATAAGAACACCTAGAAAAGTTAAACAATTTGTGGTTTCAATCAGATTGGATTCAGGACAGGTCTGGTTATCAAGGCCTCAAAGGCGGTCTGTGAATTTAATGGTAGTACGGAACAGGCTGGTGGTGTAGCATACTCTCAGTACTAAAATGAAGAAGCCTTAAGAAAGCACGGCAGGGCCTCAGTGAGAGAAGAAGCACCTAACTCTTGAGAGACTGGAGGCCCCAGGAAGTGGGGAGGCCTGTCGGGGTGTGTCAGGGGTTGTGGGGATGTGGGGACATCCTCTTGGAGACAGGGGAGGAGGAATGGGATGAGGAACTGTCAGAGGACAGAACAGGAGGAGGATAACGACTGGACTATAAAAAAGATTAATAAAGATAATAAAAAAGAAAGCATGACAGATACATAAGTAGATGTTATACTTCGGGCAGATACATATATGAAGAAAAAGAAAATAGAAATTTTGAACTTTGTGTGAAAAAATGTGTGGGTCAACTTCAGATTATTGACTTGTATTTTAATCAAGAAAGGATCATTTCATACAGAGGAAATCAAAGGTTATGAGTATATAATGGAATGAATTAAAAATTGTGAGAAAAGAAGGAAATGTTGAGGCTCTCAGTCCTGTGGAAGCTCGATGCCCCAGTGTAGGGGAATGCTTGAGGGGTGAAGCGGGACTGGGGGAGCACCCTCACAGAGGCAAGGAGAATGGGGGAGAGAGGGGATGGAGTGCAGGGTTTGTGGAGGGCTAACCAGGAAGGGAGATATCATTTGAAATGTAAATGAATAAAATGATTAAAAAAAGAATGAAATGTTAGAATAGAATGAAAGCCAAATCATGCAGGAATTCCTAAAGAAGATTAGAACATAAGCCAAGAAAGTAATTTCTTAACTGAAATACAAACAAGTAGGCTGACCCTCCTCCTCACTGCAACAGCACAGCACAGGTCTGAGTGCCTGGAAAGTCTGCCTTCTGCTTCCTCGCTCTGATCTCTTCTTGTTAGAACACTGGGGTTCCTAGGCTCTCTTGACCAGCTTTATTTCCACTGACTCTGTTAATTTGCACCAACTCCTCCTGTGTTTTCATCTAACCTTTTGAATTTCATAGTAACAAACCAATTCTTAAGGATGATGCCCATGTCTTGTGTTATTTTAAGAGAATTCATCTACATTAGCAATCCCAAGAGTCCAACTCTAGAATAGTGGAGCCATCACAGGGAATGAGTCCCCTTATACGGTGGAAGCTCAACTCACATTGGAAATAGAGTAAGCAGACAGGGACTTAGATTCAGATGGTCTGGTCCTATTATTAGAAGTTTGCAGCATCCCAAAGATGCTGCAACTTTAAAGAAAATGGAGGAGTAGATTCTATAAGAAAATAATCTTGAAAATAAGGTATTGATTATTAAAAATAAACAGAGAGAAGTGATTATGTCAAAGTATGTTACCTAAAGATCATTTTGTACCTATGTAGATACACATGTACATGCATTCTAAAATGAAAATACATGATATTAACAAGAACTGTCTCTGCACAGTCTATGATGCTGAACAAATGCTGGGTGCTCAGATTTGTCTTAATAACAACTAGTGATTTAAATACTTAATATTAACTCCAACTAACCACTAAAATACTTATACTGTTCCTTTAAAATAAAAACATCCATATTAGTATAAATTATATTACCTATATGGATAGCCATGGTACTTTGAACGAAATATTGAAAGTAGAAAACTGAAGAAGAAGACCACCAGGCCCAATCCCACGAGGCAAATGACTAGAAAAAGAAATAACACTGTTAGGGTCTTAAAACACATGAATACTGGTGCTTTTGAAATATATCCAATTACAAAATACTTACATGCAACAGTTCAGACACATACAAGGCCCAAAACCAGATAATTCACAATACAAAGTATTCATTATTTTCCATATGCTTCTCAATGAAAATGTAGTATTTGAGGCATGAAAACAATAAAATTGACTGGCCGAAGACTTGTGGTGATTTTCTTCTTTTATGGAGTTCTATAGAGTTTTATGGATGCCATGTGATCATCACACAGAAATGCAACTCTAGCTATTGGTTTCACGGCTGCCTCAGTTAGAAATACTACATCTCAACGAACAAGAGACTAGGAACAAGATTCTGTGGGTACCAAACTATGTTCTTAGAGAAACCTGAGAAGAAAGATGCTATTGCAGAGCAGGTGATGGTGTCAGAATGCTGCTGCTGGGCTTTTTAAGACTGAGCAGAGAACCACATTCCTGCAGAATGTGCTGTGGTCCCGGTTTTCAATATTGTTCTGTAATACTGAAAGATAACAGCAGGGAGATTGCTTTCTCAGTTTTCATTTTCTTCTACTATGACTGGGAATACTGGGAATAGATGACTAATGAGACATTTGTTCGCCTATGTGTGTGTGTGTGTGTATAATACTTATACATATATATATAATAAACAATGTTTATATATAATATTTAAATAAGATCCACTGCTATTAGTAAAATTAAAAACTGCTTCTAAAATTTAAAGTACATTAGCTAACTATATGCAAACACATGTAGGATAAAAACATAGTACTTAAACCTGTCCTATAAAATTATACAATAGTGTTACCAAAATACTGGTTATGAATAAAACATTTGCAGGATAATTAATATACATTTGTTTGTCTGAGGGAATATTAGGAGTGAGATAATTAGGGAAAAAAGGGAAAGACAAAGACATTAAAGACATTAAGTTAGAAGTACATGGTAATCAGATAGCTCTCTGCTCTACAGTGAGAAAGAGCCTCCTCTTTTCCTAGTGCATGAAGAAAAGCAGGTCTGACAGCAATCCTGAAAGCAGGGAGTAGTAAAGGCACTGTAGTGTGAGTAAACAATCCTGATGTGCTGTAGTGTGAGTACATGATCCTGATGTGCTGTAGTGTGAGTACACGATCCTGATGTGCTGTAGTGTGAGTACACGATCCTGATGTGCTGTAGTGTGAGTACATGATCCTGATGTGCTGTAGTGTGAGTACATGATCCTGATGTGCTGTAGTGTGAGTACATGATCCT
>NW_021604630.1:14852059-14897378 GCF_004785775.1 Grammomys surdaster | reverse complement strand
TTTTTTTTTTCCAGAAATATCGATTGCTGTTTGCAGTAGAAATGATCAAACATCAGGAGCATTTAGTAGAATTCAGCCACAACTTCTGTTTTGACATCACTGATCTGTTAGCTTCACATGAATACTCCCCAATAATAAAGTAAAATACCATTTCAAATGCCACATATTATCCAAGTATGGCTGATACCAAACCAGCTTATATAGTTTGTAATAATTCCTTCCAACTTTCTAAGTAAGCTTAGAGCTTTTTATTTCATACATTCTCAATAGCACTTTCTACCACATTTTTTTCTTTTATTTTCTAATGGTTCTGTTTAGAAGAGGAATAGAACAGTGGAGAATGAGGTTCCACATCTGTGATTAAGCAAACAGATGCACTAGTGTGATTCTATGTAGTGAGATCAAAATATTGCTACTCTAGAATCTCAGGATGGGAATGGAAGGGCTGTGATGTAACCGCAGGAGAGAGGCCTCAATGAGGCCCACACTCTGCTGCATGGGCAACAGAGATAATCTCAGGGGTTGTACAATTCAATACCAGAAGCAGACTTAAAGGGAACAGGCGCTACAACAGCCCATCTTTGAAGATGGCAGTTCAAGGCAATGTTTTCATATGTATCAATTTATCTCAGATGTGAGGTTAAACAACCCATTGCATACCTCACTATAATTTAGATCAGAGGATAGAATAGTAATATATAAGCACATGTAAATGCCTTGACCATCCCAAGAGCAGCATCCAAAGACACAGCATTTACTGACGTCACCATGCTTAAGGCAATGAGCCTCAGTTCTGAGTTTCCTTATATTAGTAAAGAATCATCAGAGGAACACTGAAGCCAGGCCAGCTCTACACTGTCTCCTCACATTTCAATACTTCATGCTGTTAAGTACTCAGAAGTCTCTATGGCTCTTTAACACGCAATACTTAATAATACTGTAAGGAATTCAAATCTAGATTATTTTAAATATTTTAACTAATATTCTTTGGGGACATAAGTGCTTTTTATATCAAAATTTAGGTGAAACAAGTTCAAGGATTATAAAATAAAATGAGAAGCTGCACACTGTAGCTATATTTGCTGAATTATTTGCTTTAGAAAACCATGACATTAACCGTCAAAAGCTATGTGACAGGAAACCCCTCCTCAAGCTCTTGTGCATTCCTGACCCACCATTATCTGGGCAGAAGACATTCCCCAGACACTCTGTTCTGCTTGTAGCAGCATCCATTAGTTCTTTCCCACAATCCTTTGAGATGGAACAGTCCCATCAAAGGATAAGTTTCCTTGCTTAAACTTTATCTGACATCTGACAGGGTTGTAAATCAGATGAAAGCAATAACAGCTAAGTCCTTGGAAAAGGCAGTTCTTGCCTTTCCTGGAACAGAGACCCCCATGTGCTCCTAAATGTCAGTAAAAGATGTGAGGTAACTGGACACTAATCAAGTGTCTGTGCACAAAAGATGCTTCGGCAGCAGCTCCCACTTCTGCCTTGGCTTCCCTGAGATCCCTGAGTTTCATGACATAAAAATATATTACTGCCAATAAAATCTCTCAAGACTGTCCATCTGTGCAGTGAGGATGTCCCAGCAGAGACTAACTGTAGCAGAAATGGGCCAGAGCAGCCCTGACAGAGTGATGCCACCTCCCTCTCTTGTGCATGTACCAGGCAGAAAGCACCCAAATGACATTTTGGAAGAGCTGTTTTTTAAGTTCATTCTCACATACAGTCAATAAAGAAAAAAGTAAAACAAAACCTTAACTCCTGTAGCACAGACTCCTTCTTAGGGAAGCCTGTGTTTAGGAAGGGCTGTTCTGTTTCCCCTCTGAATGAAATATATCCTAAGAATAAAACAGAACAACAAATACAGCAACATCAACTCACTCCGTCTTTTCCCGACATCCCCTTTGGAAGTTGCTGCTTCATTTAGAAGAACCATCCCCATGGTGATAGCAGCATCTACAGTAGTTGTCAAGGAAACCACAGACAGGTGCGAATAAAATCTGCTATTCTTTTTTCCTGGATCTAAATATAATGTTCCAGAATGGATAAAGGACAAATGTGAACAGGACAATCAATTCTTTGTATATTGCAATTACCAATCTTTGAGTTTGCCTTGATTTTTCAGACTTTCATAATACATATGAATTATACAGTTTTTTAAAACCAGTTATAAAATTTCAGTTTTCATAAAATATACACAACTTTAGTTACAGTAACACGCATTATTGGCAATTCGAGACTATTAGAATATATTTGTCATGATTCCTTTTTAATTTTTCCATTTTCATAGCATCTCTCTGCATATACATGTAGTTTTTCTTGAATTTCAAAAGTATTACTTCATGACTCTAAATACCTGACTCATGTAGCAAAAACAGTCACTTATATAAGCCGTACATAATCAAGCAAGCATATGACGGTGCGATCTAACCAACTGAGAAGGCCCTTGACCCTGACATTTGAAGCATGAACAACAGCCATGCTAGTTGCTATCTGTATTCACTGTCAACTTGTCTAGGTTTACAATCTCAAAGAGACAGCCTGGGCTGCTGCACATCTCAGAGGCTTACTGGAAGGGAGAAGATCCACTATGCATGTGTGTAGCACCGCCCTATGAGCTAGGATCCCAAACAGAATAAAAAGGAAAAGAAGTAATGGAGCTGGCCGAACACAGTGCTAATCTCTCTCTGATACCTGAAGGCAGATGCAATGTGACCACGTCTTGCTGACAGTTCCATGTCATAATGGACTGCATCTCCTTCAAAAAGTGAGTTAAAACAAACCCTTGTTTAATGTTGCTCTTGTCACATAGCTCATCACGACAACAAGACAAATGACACCACTCCTCTACTTCATATGTGCTTACAACTCATGGGTTTGCTCAGGCCATGGGCAAAGATGCCAGGGGTTATAGTGATGGGATCACTCTACTTCACAAATCAATCGTATCATGCTATTAAAACACTTTTAATAATATCTATTCCTAAGATTTTAGAACTCACCAATTCTGGAAATATATAGTATGCATCTGTTCACATGTCAAATAATGAGAAAAACAATAGAATGTTAGCTCAGATTTTCTTCCATTTCTTAATTCTGACTTTCTCGTCTTTATTTCTCCTGTTGCATATGTGAACACAGCACCACCAAGTCTCTTGATTCATCCCTAATCAGCAAAAGTGCAAACTGTACCACTAGGCTACGCCTACGTAAATGGAGGAAGTCAGGTAAAGTTAGGTAGAGTATACATTCCCACAATGAGGTAGTTTACACAGAGATAATATTTATATAACTGAACTTAGCCAGGTATATTACTTGTATCTGAGTTTGTGCCAGGACTCATTACTCAATGTCGGATACTAATACCCAACTCCTCACGTTATTCTTTTATGTTCTGATGTCTTCTCTTTATAAATGATTTTCAAACTATTCCAGCTATTATAGCATTGGAACTTTTTCTAGAAAAAATAAACTAGGAATCAAACCACTCTTTGTTAGTGCTGAACATTATGAGAGGTGAGCCCCACAGCCCTGTGGAGTGCTGTCTACCCGACCCTACACCATCATACATCACATGTTCTAACTAAACTTTCAAGACAGTCCTAGCACACAGGCCTGAGTCCACTGAAGTTTGAACATCACTAAAGTCCTGAGTCACATAGCTCTCGTTCTGTTATGAAAACTGTTCTGCAGAGCTGATGTGAGAGTAAGTCTACATTGTACCAATTCATTTCTTAGAAAATGTTTTGGATAATCTACCTATAAGGATTCTCTTAGTCTGTACTCACAGAGTGCCAATGATACATAATGGGAAATGAAGTAAAACTCCTGTCCTCTGCTCACAGGTGGGTTTCTAGTGTTCAGCCTCATTTCTGTTGTCATTATTTAACAAAAAAAACCTTTCATTGCAAATGGATACGACAGATGATGATCCTTAAGGAAGCTTTATTTCAATTTTAATCTTTTTCTCTAGCATTCATTTGTATTCATATATTTATATACAAATTACTTTTACATGTACTACACATTTACATGTACTATTTGATCAAATCTTTATAAATGTTAAAAATATAAAATTTTTAGAATTATGTATGTACTAAGACTAACATCAATATTAATATTCATTTCACGATTATATCTGACAAATAGCTATCTTAAATCTGTCAATAACATCGTAAGGAAAGTGATACAAAACTAATACTCCGATTTTAATGAGCAAAAAGACATATATAAAAAGTTTCAGGGTCAAATGGTACATAAACAAAACCACAGATATAGATTTGTGTTTATGAACACGCTCACAGACATAGTCTCAGTGGAGATTGAATCTTAGTGGTATAAGGATGTGCAGTCTCTTCCATAAAGGGATTCCTAACTATTCATAACATTATGTACTATAATGTAAAGTATAAAGTAACAGCAGGCTTAATATACAAGTGACAAAGGCTTTACCATATCACAAGAATAAGGTCTCTCAATTCTTTTGTGTCCTGAGGCATGGGCCACGGTGAGCATGGTTATATTCTGAGACAACACCAACATTTCTGCCAACGATCCCAACCGACTTCATGAAAAGTGCCTTCCCCTTTACTGTACCACTTCCTTAGAGTGGAGGCCTACTGAGCCACGCCTGGTCTATTCTAATTACCCAGTAACTCTAGCAACCAACTCTTGTTTACTGATCGACTGTGTTCTCTGACAACTTGATACGTGTTTTTTGTATGTTGTTTACTATCATCCCCACAAGTTTCCTATATATACATTTTTCTGTTTTATTTTGTAACTTAATGGGTCATTCATGTGTCACCGGTTTGGAACCCAGTTGACACATAAATGAAGACAATGACAGCCTATCTCCACAAACCATCAGTTGCCAATAGTTCACCAGGAAGAGAACCCATGCCCATGAACTCCTCCCTAATCCATGACTGACTCCAACTTACTTATTAACAGAACCAATATCCATGGACACTATCTAAAGTTCTTAATCTGGACATCAGAATACATGTTTCTTTGGTGACCTCCTTACTTGACTTAGGTATTCCAGGTGTTTCAGATACACACCCTGCACAATACTGAGGCTGCTTACTCCTTCTCACATCACCTTCTCCAACCACTTCAGAGAACAAACTGCTTTCCCTCTCCCTTTTCCTCTGTGTTAACAAAACCACAGCAGGATGAAGAACAGCCTAGTGACAGGGAATATAAATCTGTAGCCTATGACGCTAGACTCATTCTGCTTTCTCTTGGGCATTTAGCCATGCTTTGTATAAAGCGACCTCATCTAATGATGTATTTTACATAAAAGAAAGATATTCATACCAATAATTCTAAGCCACAAATAAACTATTATTGGGAACAATTTTAAAAAGAAAAATTTCAAAATTGATTTCTGAAACTTTTATTAGCTTTAACAAGTGTAAACTAATGTTTAAAGTACTCTGTCCATCCCCTTACCAGTTCTCTCTGGAGTAGGAATACACAGAATTAAGAAAGAATCACTACTGTGAGAATAAAGGGGATGGGGACTTTTAACTGTTGTATGTATTACTGCTAAATCTGTATAGACAACTTCACACTACTAGTGAAGGGTCGTTCTACGCTAAATCTCACCTCAATGCCAATGACCCAGGAAGTGAAACCTTGGAAAATTCCTGGCACGGCGTGATGGATGATCTACAACCAGCTTCTCACTTCTCACTACACATGCCTCATAGTTGAGAAACTTGCTACTTGGAGGAAATTATGGTTGTTTTGACCAATAAAATGTATTTCTGTGTTCCATTTGTGACTAGTGAAATTCCAAGTGGAAAAACAAAATCTCACACTTTATGTGTGCTATTGCATCTAGTACATATCTAGTACATGTAGACGAAAAGTAATAGCCTTTTGTCCTACTGTTGATATCAGATATACATTTGCCCTGCCATTAAGATGCCATTAGAGGAAAATTATATAAATACACACACTCCCACCCCCACAACCACCACTCACACCATGCTACAACCTAGGCAGAGATAATCAATCTAGCTTAAAATCAATACTTTGACATTAAATAGACAAAAAGAAATAGGAAAAAGACATTTAATATCTGTAAATGTTTCAGCATAACAGAAAATATAGTGTGACAAAATAATTACATATGAATTAGAAAATTATTGTAAGAGTTAATACTTTAAATGTCTTGAAATGTACTGCCAGAAAAATAGTGATTCGTTAACACAAATCTCTTCCTTACCTTTTCATCCCTTGGTATTTTAAAGGATACTCAGTACTAGAATGATGTGTGACTCTGCCACAAACTGAGCCTGGCTGCTTCCATGGATGTAGCTCTGTAAAGGAAGAAAACAAAAGCTTACAAATGGTGGACAGTAATTGTTTCACAGTTTTGTCAGGTATGTAACCTATACAGTCACCTACCAATTAAGTTCCTATTTATAAATCTTTTGAATAAATTGTAGTTAACTGTGAATACATTGGATGTTATCATAAACTATAGAAAACAACCTGATATACAAAAGTTATCTCACATGTATAAACTTAACAACTTTACCACACACACAACACAGACAGCAGTGGCGCTACAAGAGTTCCTTGTAAAGACACTGGGCAGCCTAAGTTAGCTATCACACTAGTTAACTTTGCTGTTTATTGCTTTAAAATTGACCTGCAAAACATCCATTCATTGTTTCCCACATTCCTAATATTTGGAAGAAGGAGTTAACCTTACAAGGCGCACATCTCTAACCCTAAAGCACTCTCTTATCATCCCTTATGGATGCTTTCTGCCATGCGCTTATTCTCTTTAATATTTTCAGTCAGCATACAATACATACAGCCTTCATTATGACCTTCTCATATATATATCACTGTACTCTGCTCTGACGAGCCATCCCAAATGGTCTCCCCTGTCCTCTCTACCCCCTATCGCTCCTGTCCCCAAGGAGTTACCCTTTCTAGAGAGTTGTTTAATGGTCCTTGTCTCAAGTTTTCCACACTGAAAAAAAATAGCATACTGCAATACAAATATGAATCCTCATTTTTATATCATATATAGTACATGATTGTATTTGAGTCCTAAGAGGTCACCTAGTGTATTCTGTTCAATCTTATTTTGCAACAACAAACAGCAGAGCTCACTGTGTGCTAATGAGGAGCAGGCTTAGGAACCAGTTATTCCTTCCTGGTTCACTCCTGGATAAACCATAAAATAAATTCAGTATTCTTTCATCACTCAAATCAAGAGCTCAATCAGATGCTTCTGCAAGTTTTTCCGAAGAAACATCTGTATTTTGTCGTCAGTGTTGGTCTTGGTACTCTGTATTGTTGGTGGTGCACACAACATGTGGTGGGTGGAGAAATGATGTTAGAGACACCTGTGCAAGTCAGAGCACAGCTCTATGGAGTCAGTTCTTTCCTTCCTCCTCCACCTTTGTGTCGGGTCCAGGGTTCAAAAGCAGGTCTCCAGACATGCTCTTCAAGAGTCTTACTTGCTGAGCTATCATGTCTATTCCATATATATACATATGTGTGTGTGTGTGTGTGTGTATAAAATCCTGATCTAAATCATCTTTGTTTCTCTGTCTCACTCTAAGTATTTCACAGTACATGGCCTTATCTGTAGGTGTGCTGCTATCTTCATTCTTTAAGCACAGTCTCAGAAAGCCCTTTATCAGTCACTTCTCATTTAATATACTTATTTCTAAAGTCCTATCATTTATATTCATTTCTGACTCTATTTAACGTTCTCATATGGCCACTATTATAACTTTGACAAAATAATCTCACTGATGATCATATAGGCCTGGATCCTCACAAACACATGAAAGTGGTGAAATTATTAAAAGAAAAAAAAAACCAGCAAAGCAAATAAGATACTAAAAAGTATTGTTGACATGTTTGGCTACAATTAAAGCAGATGGTTTTATTTTATTTATTTTTTTACTAATTTAATCATAGTTATAACAGTTATATCCACAAGAGTATAGTACTAGCTACTATTTATGGTCTGCTTATGCTGTTCGAGGTACTTAAGAATTCCACATGAAACATACAGAGAAATTTCAGGAGTCCTATAATATTAGTAAACTGGTTTATTACAGCATTTTATAGATGAGAGATGAAGAAATCTTTGGTCTTTGTGATTCAAAACTTGGGCTTTTGTTATAGTATGCTGTTATTTGCTAAATATGTGATAAGAATATATGATTTCCTATTTTAATCCTTTAACTAGCAAAAAAAAAATGTAGTTACATGTCATCTCCTTATGATAAAATGGAACTTAGGAATTTAATTTTTTGCTTCATATTGTACAACTAGTAAATTTCTACATGATACCAACAAAGATTAAAATATTTTTTTGTTAATAACCCTTAATTGGCATTCAGGTAAGTATCATTGGAATTTAAAGGAATTAATGTCAGTATTTATGCAACTGCCTAAAATACCTGAATATATCAGTTTAGGATAATATGCCCAAACTTATGTAACAACTGCATGACACATTGTCTATTCTAGAAACATAAAATGGAGAGAGATTAAGGCATTTTTTAAGCGAGTGGTTAAAAACGTTCCTGCTTGTTCTAAGCTATAGAATCCTCTCAAATCAAACGGTCTGTCGGGGTCACTGAGGAGCGACCACTACCAAACCCTCAAATGCATTGAGAAGGAAGCATTTCCCACACTTGCCTCACTTCATCTCTTTCTAAACTGCTCCACTGGATCACCTCCTCCTTCGTGCTGATCCCTGGATCCTCTTCCTCAGGGTTCATGGCAGCCTTGTTGTCAATGCTCAGCTACCTCCAACCTCTGGGGTGGCTCTTCTGTATCAAGGCATTCTCACCCAAGCTAAGCACTTCAGCATGGCTCTCACATTGCACTCTGACTTCATCCTGTTGTCATGAATAGACACTAGCCCCTGGTGGGCTGAAACTTACAAGGACTAGGCACAGATTTCCCATACACTTTCCTTTTTGCTCCAGAATGTGCAGTTTCTCTTGTCTCAGAGAACAGCACCTTGATTTACTCAATTTTTTGGGCTAAATCCTTGAAATCATTCTTGCGTCTTTTTTCCCCTTTCTCTCCTCTCTCCCATGCATCAAGTCATCAGAAAATACCACGGGCTCCACTTTTAAAGTCATCCCAATCCAGTGTCTGTCAGCACTTACAGGAGGAACTGGCAAAGGTGCCTAAGGAATAAAGTGCAAGATTTCCTGTCAGTTTAGTAATCATCACCCCTTGCTGAGATTACAGAAAGCCTCCTTCATTTCCTTTGCCTCTACCCTATCAGTCTATTTGTCAGTCAAGTTAACCCTGTTTAAAGCACATCAGATCCTATCAGAATTCTCCAATGCTTTCCAAAATGCGTGCAAGAAACATCTAACCACAGAATGCACTGTCTGTTTCCAGTCACAGTACCAAAGACTTGTGCTTAACGTTATTTGTATGTACTAAAGTAAAAAAAAAGAAAGAAAGAAAGAAAGAAAGAAAGAAAGAAAGAAAGAAAGAAAGAAAAAGAAAAATGAAAACAAAAGAACAAAGCACATGTGTTTGGCCCTTAGAGTAATCAATTCTCATAATGGACGTATAGCATCTGTGGCACCACAGAATGTTCTGAATCTGTAACTATGAACCTTGCCACAAACAAGTCAATTAAACTCAACTATGTCAACTTTAGGGAAGAGGATAGAATATACCTTAATAGGCGCCCATAAAATTAAGTACAAGAATGCTCTATTACGTTATTAATATAGTATCTGTCACTCTATAGCAACAGAAAGAGAGGAGAAATAGGGGAAAAAATGCAATGACCATGTCCAGTTTAACCAGAACAACTGGATAAATCAAGGTGCTGTTCCCTGAGATAAGAGAAACTGCACATTCTGGAGTATACTGGAAAAATACTCAAACGGACACCACTACATTAGCTTCTACCATGTAAACATCAAATAAACGTGGTTAAGTACTTACGATTAATCAATTCATTGTATTTTTCATGTGAAATTAGTTGGTTGGGCTGATATTATGAAAAGGTGATACTGAGAATCCTGAACAGCCACTTGATCTTCATCGATGGTTTTTATTCTTCAACATTACTTTAAGGCCAGAAGCAACATGGTATTTTAGGATTTAATTAACTAGCATGAATTTGTTGTTGTTTTTTTTTAATGAGTAACTAATAGGCATTCCACATTTAAACTCCAAGAACATGGCTAGTAAAGTCTTCCAGGGAGAGCAGTGGCTCCCACTAAGAACCATGTGGCAAACAAAGAAAGAGCAAAGAGGAATATGAATCCAGACCTCTCCAGAAACCTCACCTGACATCCTTTGTCTGCAGATGGGCTTCACTATGACTATGACTACAATTCAGATTAACCTACCACACACAGATTTAAGCTGGACCTAAAGATTTCTATTTAATTGATGCATGGATTTTAAACTTAAAGAATATCAAGTCATGATTCTTTTAAAGCTAACACAAGGTGTTCATTTACATATTCTCTCATGTTGAAGAAAGAAATAAAATTAGCTAATTGTAATCTATTCTGAAAAGTATAGTTAACTTAGGTTTATAAAGATAATGACTTTGAATATCTTTGTAAAAAAAAAAGTGTAATATATTTGCTACTGCACATAATTTCCCAGACACAGAAATTCTGGTGATGCAGTATATTATAAATGTTGTTCACTTAAGTGAGTGTACTGAATACATCAAAGAATATGGAACATAAAATTAAAAGAACAGTTCATATAAATCATCCTCTAAATGTACACTATCAGGGTTTATTTAAAGCCTACTTATACAGAATAAAAATTCAGCAGATTTAAGTCTGCCAAGCAAAATGTAAAAATACATAATGGGATTATACTATTTTCTTAATTTGAAATTACTTATTCCCTTAGTCATAGGATCAAATGGAAAAACTGTTGTCCACTGGCTTATGTGTATTATTAGACATGTAAAAGTAGGCAATGTCTTGGTTAAATTGTTTTCACCACGAAAAAATATCCTTTAAAGTTTAGTCAAGCTTCTCTTTAAGCTGGTATCACATGTGCAAATAAAAGATGAGATGTCTTAAGAGTTTCAATAGAGTCTGTTTAGTTAAACATATTTTGGAGCAAAGTTAAACATTAACCTGAAGAAGAACCAAAAACACTGGAAAAAATTATATTCCAGCATCTACTTCCTTTCCTAAATTCTTTACTAGAAAAATTAAGTCTGTTTAAACCAGTTTCTAGGTATGTGATTTTCATTTTTTCACTTGTATACATGTATTTTATGATTAAAGACCTCTAAAATATGAGAGGAAAACAAAGCCAGGTATGTACCACATGGCTCTAAGCCTAGTACTCAGGCTAAACAGAAGACAGCTTGAGGCTAATCTGGGTTACACTATCTCAAAACCAAGCCATGGTCAAAGTCAAATGCTAGAAATAGACAATGCTAGCTGTTACTCAAGTAATAGATCCTCTTATTTTAAGGTCAAAAATCACAGAACACCTTTGCTCCTTCCCTCTCTCCCCACTCCTTCCCCCTTTCCCTTCTTCTGTTGACTGTTTGAGATAGGGCCTCATATATCCCAGGGTAGCTAGCCTTGACCTCACTTCACTACGTAGAGGAGATGATGACCTTGAGCTCCTGACCCTCCTGTTTGCATCCCATGCGCTGGGATTGTAGGTTTGTATTATTGCATCTGGCTTGTTCCTTCCTTTTCTTTAAAAACAGCTTATGGTAAAATGAGCCAAGAGCTGGTCAAATTCTAGGAAAATACTGTTGGCATTCCTTCTCACCCTCTTCATAAACTGTCTAATCTCTTAGAGTTTTTAGTACACCTTACATGTCATTTCTCTCTTCATCTTTGGAGGCATCATGTAAAGTACTCCAATGAATCCCAGCACCTGTTACATTCCTGCATTACTAACCTCCCAACACAAGCGCAACTTAGACTTGACATTAGACTCAAAAGCTAAGAATATCAGTTATCCAGCATGTGATTTTAAGCTCTCTTTCTCAGTATAGAAATTGTTATGATAGCCAAAAGAGAAAGAAGGAAGAAGAGGAAGAGCAGGACAATAATGGAGGGAGGAAGGGAGGGAGGGGAAGAAGGAGGGAAGGAAGGAAAAAGAGAAAGTAATTTGCCAGAATATAAAAAAGAACATAAAACGTAACAAAATATATTTCCATATTTTCTCTGACAACAAATCCGAAATGTTAGTTCTAGCTGCATGGATATGGAAAAATAGGTTGCCTTCTGGGATTTAATCTTAAAGGTATTTGAAATCCTTTTGGTTGCTCAAGAGTTTCTACTAGGAATACCACAGAACTGCTGACCACACAGCCTATATAAAATGTAGATGCTTTTTCTTTGTAAGTCAGAATTGATTACGTTTATAATGTGTCTCAGTTTGCTCAGATTGCCAAGTCAAGTGAACAAACAAACAAATAAACCACCTATGGACCTGGGTGGGAGTCATACAGGCTGGAGACTGAAAACTTTAAGATAAAGGTACCAGTAGGACTGGAATGTAAGGGGCAACGCCCTTGGCTTGGTTTCAAGACAGCCACTTCCACATTATATCTCTCTCACATGAATTCCTTGATGAACTGTCAGGTGTAGGGGTGTGTGTGCATGTGTGTGTGTGTGTGTGTGTGTGTGTGTGTGTGTGTGTGTCTTGTACAGTGGGCCATGGCTATTCTTTCTGCTCATAAAGCCACCATAAGAAGGTCTTTATGACCTTCATGACCTTCTCATCTCTACTTCCTGAAAGCAAGACTTCTAAATGTAGCCAACTGGGGGTTGTTGTTTACATGTCAACTCACAAATTTGTGTTAAGAGAACAATTTAGAGCATGCCATCTGCTAATTCCACTTCAAGACAGCATTCCCTATCACCATCTAGTAGAAATGTAGTTAGACAATGGTCCTGAGGTTCTTCTGAGTGCCAAGTTATACAGAATAAAGGAAATAATATTCTTTCTTTTTCAATTTCTCAAAATATTTACTAAAGGTCGAGAATGGATACTTTTGTTCTGTAGAGACCTGACAGACAAGGGACTGCACAGTATTTAAAACTTTAAAGGTAGCTAAGAACATCTCACTGTGTGTTCCTGCCTAAGGTAGAACCAAACTGAGCCTTTAGAAAAGAGCATGCAAACAAACTAAACAAGTGTGAACGGAGAGAGAAGAGGAGGAATGGTATGAAGGCCTGCAAGCAGGGGGAGCCGAGGACACATCCTGGGACTCCAAGATCACTACGTAAAATGAGCTGCAAATCCTCACTGGTGTTCTGGTGAAAGGCTCCCTTATCTCCTACGAGTTTCCAGTCCTATCCTTGGAGCCTTCTTTGTATTCCTCAAATCACATCACCTTCTCTAGGCAGGATTAGTTTTATAGGCAGCTACACTGCACAGCAGATGAGCTGTAGACAATAACACGGCCAGGTCAAGTCCTTCTGGGTTTGTGTAACAGAAGAGGAACAAACAGGTATTATCTCCTTTCAGTGTTTGATTTCCCTAGCGGTTGTTCATACCGTGTGCTTGAACTTTCTATGCACTTCATTAAATAATTGGCTCAAACTAAAAGTGATAGAAACTATTCATGAAAACTATGATTAACTTCAATTATTTGCCACTATAGTACACTGTAGCTGCAAAGTGTTAGTAACAACCATGAATCTATTGTTACCTAAAAATTTAGTGGCACTTTTTATTAGTCTTCTAGGCTGAACTTATATGACCCATGGTGGAATGTTAAACATTTACCTGGTTCAGGCATATTCCCAAAGGTTCCGTAATTGTGACACTCTACTTGATGTGTACAAAGGCTGATCTTATGAAGTATTTCTCATAAAAAATCTCGGATATACGTACATTAATTTGACATGAGAGACTTTCTTAAAATAACAAACAAAACACCCAAAAACAAACAAACAAACAAACGATGGGTATTTACCCACAGAGTGCGATCTAAGAAACAGGTGGCAGTGGGACAGAATTTGTAATTCATTTTGTTGGAGGATTTCTTGAAAGCAACAATATTGTAAAAAAGATAAAAAAATTAAAAAACAAACAAAAAACCACAATATTGTAACCATGTATTTTAGAAACTCAGAAGAAACATTTTTCTAGTATGCTCTTTAACACAATGAAAGAACTGAGAACTGTCATTGCAAATGAAGGAATTTAAGATTAATATAGAGTAATGGCTACAAATTAAACAAAATCAACTCCCTGACACTAATCAGGGAGGTAATATTGGGGTTTCTATTGCTGTGATGAAACTCCATGACCAATAAGCAAGTTGGGAGGAAAGGGTTTATTCAGCTTACATTTTCATTTTACCTTTCATCATTGAAGTAAGTCAGGAAGGAACTCAAACAGAGCAGGAACCTGGAGGCAGGAGCTGATGGAGAGGTCATGGAAGGGTGTTGCTTACAGGCTTGCCCAGCCTTTTTATGGAACCCAGGATAGCACTATGCACAATAGGCTGGGCTCACTCCTGTCACTCACTAATTAAGAAAATGCCTTACATTACAAAATGCTTTCCACAGCTGAATCTTACGGAGTTATTTTCCCAACTGAATTTCTTTCCTTTCAGATGACATCAGTTTGTGTCAAGTTGACACAAAACTATCAAGTACAAATATCAACAAATAACATTAATGAATCTCCCAAATTTCTGATTCCAGTCATCATGTTTAGCATTCAGATGTTCCACGGCAGCCTAAGAGACAGAGTGAAAATGACAGGAGTCCTTAACCAAGCCCATTATGGACGGGAGCCCACCAGCAGACTGAAAGAAACTCAGCCTCAGCTGAGCTCTTGTCCCAGGTCAGGCACGGTCTAATTCTGGTCCCTCTATGTAAATGTGCTGGCCTAAATATGGAAGTAAAGCACTATCGCTCCTTATAATTTTACCTGAAATATAGTATCAAACTAGCTGTACATGCACTGTGAGTGAAAGAAAAAGGAGAAAACAAACAACAAAGAAACCGGACTGGAGAGAGTTTAAACAGAGTGAAGCTCAAACAGCTGGAAGCCTGTCTCTCCTGAGACAGTCAGTAGAGACAGGCAGGGCTAGAAAACTTAGGGAGAACATAAAGCACCCTGGGCTGAAGGTGCTGGGGACAGCTAGAGAAATAAGCTATCTTTGAAGAATTGCTTCTCCCCTTTGAACAAAACAGGAGGTAGAACCCTGTGAAGCCTTCTGTCTATAGATGAGAGACAAGAGAAAGAAGGCATAATCAGAGTAAGAACATTTCAAGTGCAAAGCGCATGTTGAAAGGTTACTCTTTGAGTCACCTTGCAAAGACTTTGAACAAAAATATTGTTGGTAACACTTTCCCCTATACATACAGATCTCATTTATTACTTTCTATGTGACAAAATTATTATAAGCAAATGCACCATAATTCTGGATGTTTTTAAAACTGATTTATTTATACTAGTTTCAATTAGAAGGCTTAAATTAATGTGGATTGCAGGCAAGTTATTTCTTAAGAGTAAATCTTTTATAGTAACTGTTAGATGGCTCATAAATCATTAGATTTCTATTTCTACAAGAATATAGCAGTGAATGCAATAATCATCTTCATGAAAAGTTTCAGATCCTTATTAAAGGAATTATGATTCTACACCAAGCAGTAAGAAATAGGCATGTTCCTTAACTAATACAGGATTCAGTTTCCTCACCTATAAAATAGGGATAAAAGATCTTATTCATATGACTGCAACAGGACCATCACAAACTACTGCTAAGAGTATTGGTTCCTTAGGTATATAACTGAACATATAGAAACTGAACTACTGTCCAGCAGAAGCTTCACCCACTGATTAGTATTCATGGTGCTGGAAGACACTTTGCATACTACTGGAGGATAAAAGTAATCACTGATATCATCCAGTTATATATCCCGTGACTTAATAAAAGACCTGCCTGCAAGATATATGGAGTCAAAAGTAGCACAGATATTATGGTAGGAATCCACTAGTCTCTGACCAGATTTTCTGAGATGAAGTCTATAAGTGACACTGCTAAGGTGGTCAATAACCAGAGACCCGGGCTTGGGAAAAATCTAATACCACTATTCTGCTACAGATCCCAACAACAAAATGACTCTTGTTAACATATTGCTATACTTATAGAGCAGACAAGCTTCTTCTTGCAGTAAATGTTAATTAACAAAGAGATCTACAAGAGGACAATGTGCAGAGAGTGAGCTATTTTGGGTCATTCGGTCCTAACTGGGATGTCATTATCACAGCCCTTCTATTGAGGCTCAGAACATCTGAAGAGGGGTCAGAACATCTGAAGAGCTATAAATGGTGAATGGCTCCAATGAAATAGCATCCTCTATATGCAATAAATAATAGCAATAGAGTTCAGTCTATGAACAAGATCTGGACAGGTTAAAACCAGATAAATCCCCAACACTAAGTTAGTAAAGTAGATACAAAGTGACACACCTAATCAAAAGGCTCCTTGAAATTAGTGTCTGTTAAGAAGGGGAAAATCAGATTTCTCCAAATATACATCAACCACACTCCAGGGCAAGACCCATGATCAGGAGTAGTTGATGAACACACAAAAGACACCATGGTTTTGTTTTGGTTTTAGGTATACTTTTGGTTTTGTTTTGTCTTATTAATATTTAATTCTTGTTGTTTTGTTGTTTTTAGTTTATCTGTTTTGATAGTTATTGTTTCCTTGTCTTCTGTTTGTTTTTGAGAAAAAGAGAAATAACTGACATTGGTAGGAAAGGAGTTACAAAGGATACAGAGCCAGCGACAAAGGGAATGAATGAGATTAAATTATATTTATGAGATAATTTTAAATACAAATATATGAAAAAGTATATTTTATAAAAACATATGAAATAGAGTACACTGTGTTGGAGACTGTAGTTTTATTTACCGTACAAATTACTGTTTAACATATGAAAGGCACTTGCAATACAATGCGGCTGGACTTTGTGTGGTTTGTCCTGGGAAAGATGGACAAAACTGAGAACATGAAACATTTCAATGTGTCTTTGGAAATAATGTAAGCTCAACTACCTATGTGATTTTTGGAAAGTGCATTATGAAGAGTAGTGAGCAATGTTGAATGACAAAGTGTCAGGGGGAGGAAAGGATACAATTCAAGTTTAAAGAACGTCCATACACACAGCCTGGAGCATGCACTTAGTTTCTGAGCAGATTTTAACAGAGCCACTTGGAAGGAAGCACAGACAGGGCAAATGGAGTAACATCTGGAGAAAAGCCTTGGACAAAATATGTTTAAAGAATAATAATAAGGTCATTATATTGGTAAAAATTTAGACTTCAGAGAAGTGACAAAAAGCCAGAGAGAGAAGATCCAAATTAACAAAATTAGTTCTAAAAAGGGCAACACAACAACAGACAGCAAAGAAATTCACAGAACCCTAAGAACATACCTTAAAGACTTGCAGGCCAACAAGTTGGAAAACCTAAAGGAAATGGATCATTTTCTTGATACACATTACCTACAAATGTAAAATCTAGAATAGATAACCAATTTTAACAGATCTATACTCCCTAGTGAAAAGGAAGCAGTGATAAAAAACCTTCTAACATCAACAACAATGACATGGCCAGGTGGTTGTAGTGCATATTTATAAAAAAAAAAAGTTATTCAAAAAGTTAACACTGATACTCCTCAAAAAATTACATAAATTAGAAACAGAAGGGACACTGCTCAATTCTTTTTATGAGGTCACAGTTACACTGATACCTTAACCATATAGAAACCCAACAAAGAAAATTTCACACTAATATCCCTCATGAAAATACATTAAAAAATGCTCCATAAGATATGTGTAAATCAAATACAACAACAAATAAAAATGATGATCCACTATGATCAGGTAGAGCTCACCCAAGAGATGGGACGTTAAATCAGTACATGGAATCTATCATATAAGCAGACTCAAAGACAAAAGGCACATCATCGCATGCCATGAAGAAAGAGCATTTTCCAAATTCAATACTCCTTTATCATAACAGTCCTAGAGAAAATATGAATACAAAGGGACACACTTTAACGTTCTAGAAGCAACTCACAGCCAGAAATCACCTTAAATGGAGAAAACCAAAGCAATACCACTAAGATCAAGACAAGGTTGTCCACTTTCTCCATACTTACTCAATATAGTACTTGAAGTCTCAGCTGCAGCAGTAGGACAGATGAAGGAGATCAAAGGTATACAAACAGGAAGGGAAGAAGTCAGACTGTCAAACTTAAGAGTTTCTGCCAGCAATGACCTAGTGACTTAACTTTCCGGTTTTGAACACTCTTCATCTCATCAATCAAGAAGTCATCTGGCTTATATATGTCAACGTAAAATGAGAGCGAGCTACTCAAAGCAACTGATTCTGTTCCAGGGCTCAGCATAGTCTGCTTGGAAAATGGGCTTTTTAGTATTTATTCTTCAATTGCTCTACTCCTAACTCACAGGTGACCATGTCCAACAGTTCTCAAAGCCTTGAAAATAACATACCTCCACCGACAGACCTTGAGAATCCAGGACAAATACCTCTTAACTAATGAGTTGATAAACTAACAGATATCCACTCAATACCTGAGAGTGACTGCCTGTACTTTAGTGACGGAGAGAAAAGTGTTCATGAAACAGCACATTTGCATAAAAACCAGTGTGTATTCATAGGATCCCTACTCCTGCAAGGCAGACAGATAATCTGTCCTTTAAGAACTGGGCTGGCAATCTAATGATTATGAATCATAGATCTAAATCTAATTGTCTCCTCCCTGACATGCAATTCCCGTCTTACCTCTGCAAGGTTTCTTAATATTCTCACTGAGTGTCATCATGGAAAGACCTCTATTCTAATTGTTTCTCTAAGTTTAATCTTGATTTTAAGGCCAGAACACATTTTGCCTTTTTAGGCAAAGATTCTCCAGCAGTTTGTCTTATGATACAGCATTTGTTGTTTGTAAAATAGTGATACTTACTGCTTGCACTACTAAATTTCTATTTTAGTCACAGCTGATTTTATATCACAGTCATGTCTATATGAATCTTAAGCCCAGATTTTGATCAATTTTGGAAGAAAAATATAATTTATACAATGTGAGTTTAAATTCTTTGTTTCTTTAAAAAATAACTTTCAACTGCTTGTTTTGGCTTTTTTAACTGCTTATATACAAGATACTTTTATGCAGAGTACAATATAAAATGGTTAAAAAAAGAATGTTTACTTAGATGAATGCAAAATACTTTCTTTTATGTAAAGGGTGGTGGTGCATGCTTTAAATCCAAGTACTCAGGAAGCAATGAGAAATGAATCTCTGTGAACTGGGGTCTCCAGTTAGTACCTTCTGAATATTCAATCAAAAGTATATTTCCACATATATGTTTAAAGCATGTTATATTAGCAGTTGGTACTCTTATGTATTAGTATAGGGGAATAATAGCTTTTACTTAATATTTTGCTCACAAATTGATTTTGTTGAATACAGTTCATTTTTAAAAACCTTTTCTTTATAGGTTGAAAAATTAGTTATGAAGCTCTTACTTTTGATACTGTCTAGTAGTAGTATAAACTTCCTTTTGAACATGTTTTTCTAAAGAGCTGACTGAGTCTTCAGAAAGTTGATTAAGTTGAAATTAGCAAATAGAGACAAAGACATTGTACATTTACCATTCATACTAGGAAAGAAATGTGAAATACCTGTTTGGGATTAACATCAGACACTTTAGGATAGCTCATGACTCTTCACTTGTTTATTTCAGAACCATGCTCTGTCAGCCTGGTCTTGAATTGCACACAATCTAGTATATGTATCATGTAGAAATCTAAGGTGATTAAAGACTTTATGGCTGGAAAAACCTGAGACACTGCTACTTTAATTGTTCAAACAACATATAGCAACATAATTACAATAGACTGGCAGAATTCAAAAACAAAAATTCAGAACAAAATTATTTTTCATATTGCTCTATCATTCTGTATATAAAGTTACATCATAGGTTAATATCTCAAATTTTTGTGTTTGAGGAAAGGACTACAGAGCAACGTTAATCTTACTTACAACAATGGCATTGTTTTGGAAATAATTTAATTACCTAGAATAGAGACATTATTTTAAAGCTATACAATGAAATTCAATATAAATGTTGCCTTTTTAAGGGCTTTATATCACCAATAAGATACTGACAGAGGTAAACGTCTGTAACTCCTATGAGAACTCCTATGTAATTCCCTTTACGACAGAGCTTCATCAGGAGAAATTTCATCAGTCATATATAACTGGTTAAATTTTAGTGAACAAAAAGTTCCAACTGAATCTGTAAACTATTATGACAAACAATATAACAGAATATTAATATCCTGTATAGATCGAATAATGTGCTCACAGCAAATTTATATGTTGGTAGTCCTAAGTCCCAAGAAAGTGAGGATATGACTCTAAGTGGACAAAAGGTATTTAAATAATTAGGTTATTATTGTGAGCCCTAATTCAACACGAGGAAGCAGCCTCATACAAAGAGGACAGACAGACAGAAAGAGAAGACCAAGACAAGCACAAGAAGTTATGTCTGCAACCTCAGAGAACAGATGCAGAATCTAACTTACTGGTAAGACTCTGGTAAATAAATTTATGTTGTTGAAAACACTCAGTGAATATTCCTTTTCAGAATGAAAATACTCTTCTGAGTACCTTTTTTTAAAAAAAATGAGAGGACAGTAAGAGAAATGTAAAAAACACGGCAGGATTGAAGATTAGAAGAAGCAGAGCTAATAGCAAAGAAGACCTAATAGCAAAGCAGAACCTGAAAGTTAAAGTTTAAGGCCTTGCTGTTGGAAGATCTGAAGATCTGATGAGTGAGTGTTTGCCCATCCGTAAGATCAGTGAGATTAAGAACTAGAAAACTACATCTAAAGTTGAATGTGAGTGCTGCTATGTCGTAACCCAGGAAGATGGTCAGAAGATCTGATGAGTGTTCGCCCATCCATAAGATCAGTGAGTTAGGAACTAGAAAACTGCATGTAAACTTGAACGTGAGTGCGGCTGTATCGTAACCCAGGACGCTGGGGTTTGTACCTGGTTTCCCTAATCAGGACTACGAGATGAGAGCATGAGACAAGCGAGGGCAGCGGAAGGCTAAGCTGCTCTCCCATCATCTGTCAGTGTGGCTTCCATGCATTACCGCCAGCATGAAGCACTGACGACAGAAGACATACCCACAGTGTATTTTCTAACACATTACAGTCACGCTGGAGGACACTGGAAATTGGTTAGGTCTAACATTATCAAAACACAGATACATAAAGGTTTTCACTCAGAGATATGTTTATGTAAAATGGAATATATTGTCTTAGCTTTTGATAGCTAATTAATTTCATGGTATAGTATGTTTCTTCTAACTTGCCTATAAATGGGTCCATAATACTAAGAAGCTAAATTAGTTTCATTGATGATTTACAAACTTTAAAATTAACATTTATTTATTGTATATGTGTACATTTAGACACACACACACACACACACACACATACACACACACACTTGCATATAAGACAAACCAATGTCATTGTGTGCTAAGCTGAGCCTAGTAAATATGCAAGAGAGAACTGGGCAAGGTGGGGAAGAATGAGAAAGAAAAAGACAGAGGAAGACAGCGCAGGGGGTACACCCATGAACACATGGATAGGAAGGGTGGATGCAGAGATAACAATTATGGAAAAGGAAAGGAGGGAAGCCAAAGAACATCCCTGGAGTGTGCCCTGTGAGATCCACGGCTGCAGCACCTTAGCCAACTGCCAATGAGATTTAAGAACCTGTACAACCAAAGAGGCCCTCATGGTTAAAAAGAACTAAAGTGGCAGTTTTGAAAGCATTAAACCATCACCATGAGTGTGGGTATCCCTAATCCCGTCTGTCTCACTTCTTATTAGAATCTAGCCTAGCCCTTCTGTGTATTCACAAGTCCTACTCCATCATTCCTGTCAAAGCCAGTACCACCAGCGGCCTCATACGTCTCCAAGCAGGTCATGTGGCAAAAGTGAAAGCTCTGAACATGGCACAAAGCTTGCGTTTTTTAAAGTGCTGTTGATGGGACAACCGAGTGAACTTACATCTGAATACAGGGCTGCTCCAAACTATCATTTTCAGCATCATTAATAAAGTACACACACAGTAAGAACAACACTGAAATTCAAATGCTGTAACTCAATTGTAACCCAAAGAACATCAAGTCTGAAGGAATTCCCATTTAGTTAAGAAAAAGGTAATTGGGGCTGGAGAGATGGCTCAGCGGTTAAGAGTACTGGCTGGTCTTCTAGGGGTCCTAAGTTCAATTCCCAGCAAGCATGTGATTGCTCACAACCATCTATAACGGGATCTGATGCCCTCTTCTGGTATATAGGGGTATAAATAAATAAATAAATAAATCTTTCAAAAAAGAAAAAGGAAATTGAAGGTATAGTTTATTTTCATTTTCTTTTAAAACATTTCAGACTTTAAAGTTATATCTATCCAAGTATCCCCTGCTGTAGTACCCTGCTGTTTCCTCTACAACCTGGGGTTCATGGAGTTCAGGAGACACTCCCTGCTCTAAAAGCAAGCTACATAACTGCAAGAAGATACAGTAGTCACTTGGGGGAATCTACATGTAGGAACCCCAGCAGTTTACCACCATGCTAAGGTTCTGGTTAAATAATGGTGGCAGAGCCTCAGGGATGCCTGCTATGAAGAGCTGCCCTCGGTTTCAGGAGTAGTAGAAGGGTTTGTGTCTCCCTGATGGAAAATAATCACCAAAACCCAAGCATACTCTTAGCAGAGATTTCTTAAGCTCCCCATGTATTTGCTGACAGTGAAGTTTAGTTTTGAAGCTACCTTTTGTTTAAAAGATGATTAGTATGGGTGATGGCTTTCTGTTCCAGAGTGCAGAGGTTCTTTGTCACTCACTCAACATCAATGCACACACTTCCCAAGTCCCCTTCAGAGAGTGTACATAGGAAGGAACACAAACTGTTCTTCCTGTTGGTCTCTAAATAGGAACAGTGCATTTCTCAGCACACTATCAACTCCTTCCACTGTAACTCTGTCACTTCAGCTCTCTAGTAATGCAGAAACTAAAGGAGTTTTGAGTTTACAGTTGTCTGCAGCCACTAGAAAAGATATACACATCAACCTTGGCTCTGTGCAGTTTTGCTTGCTGTAATTCATCACTCTAGGTAATATGAGTCTGGTTCTCCAGGGTACAGACAGCATTTTTACTCCTTCCTGTTTAAAAGACACCTGAACAACAGTTTTCCACTCAAACTCTGTGAGCACTGACAGTCACACTGACTTACAGAACCACAAACAAAGCAGGCTGGTGAGGCACTGGAAAACACGAGGAACAAGAAGTACGTTGCCCAGAAGAGTCCAGGAAAAACCCACTTCAAATATTTCCTTAGCTGGTATGAGAGGCGCTATTCTATGAAATTACAAAGAAAATAAATAAAAGGAAAATTCAAAGTACAATATGGGGTTGTAACAAATAGTTTTTAACTTAATATACTGCACAAGCGAGTATACACATACATTGGCACATGCCTGTGCACACACACACACACACACACACACACACCACTGCTAACACACAAACCTTGCTAACACAGCACTGATGAGAAAGTAAGTTCTCTACCATCTCAATGTAGGAGGTGGATCACTAACTACTGTTTAATAAAAATTTGTAAAAGCATTTCTTAAATAAAAGTCCAGTCTTGGTAACATACAGATTCCCTGCCATCTATAAAATGCATATTTAAAAACAAAGCCTGAAGAATACATCCTAAGCACAGCAAAGTCAGTCCTGCGTGGCCATGAGGACCGTCTCTTCTGCACTAACACCGCTGCTCCATAGGGAAGGGCTCTCATCTCATCACAAGGCCATTATCCCGAAAGCCACCCTAACAACCTGAAATCCACCAACAACCTCTTAAATTATCACTGAGAACTGAGACCATATGAGTCAACCTGACTTAGTAATAAGTTTGTTCAAGGAAATCTCTGCCTAACAAAGATAAGAACGTAAGCCAAAGAAATAGCAATAGTGTTTGCTTCAGGAACTCTGTACAAATCAATTTATCAAATTGACCCACACACCTCAGTCGAAAACTTTCTTTAGGAGTGTTGCCTTACAGAATCCAGAAATCACAAATTGGTGTCACAATCCTTTTCAAATCCAAAGAAGCTGCCTACATTCTAAAGCCCACCTAATACTATTTAAGCCCAGGCTCAAAGAACTGGGAAGATTCCACTTCTACTTCTTTCTGAAGCCAGACAAACCCTTCTTCCACAGGATATACACATTGTCTGCTGACAAGGTAGAGAGTTGACCACTGATATGTTCCTACATACTTAACTAGATGACAATAAATGTTTATGAAAATTTCTATAGAATATACAATTTTATATAGAAGTATTTAAGCAGTAGTCAAGTTAAAATTTCTCATACAAACAGCACGATTATATTTTTTATGTAACATAGTTAGCTTGTAGCTCAAATTACCTGTATTTTAAGACTATTGGATTTATTGTCATACACTATAATTCCTTACTAGAAACCATGTGATCCTTCACTTGAATTACTGGCTAATAGGTTAAATTCTAAAGTTATGATTCATCTTCAGCATATTTTAAAACATCATGCTTATTAAAATGTTCCACAACTAAAACTATCAACCCCTGGGTTATAGTAACTCTTCCATGATGTATTACTTATGGCACTCTTGTTCCTAGAGAGCACTTTTCTCCTAGCGTTTTCAGGCCACATTTTGGTTTCTGGCAATTACTGAGTATGGGCAAGGATTGTAGGGATTTGAGTGCACAACTAACTAAACTGGAAATGGCAGACTGGGTCCCAGAGAAAGATCCGGAAGCTGTGATACTATCTCACAGAAGGTGAGAAGCATTTCGAAATACTGAAAGTTACATTTTGAAAATATATACTTACCTATTTAGTAAGTACATAAAATGCACATCTAATATCAGACAAGATAGAAGTGTATTACATATTTTAAAAAAGTTTCCTTTATTGTAAAAATGATTTTTCATTCTCTCAGTAGAAGAGACTATATTGCCTAACACTCTGGGCTCCGGATAAAATTTTACAAGATTTGGTGTAGGAGCCAACCATTTCCTTTATTGAAGAAAGTGTTCTTTTTACAATAATTATCCCTTTTGGAGCAAACTCAAGTACTCCTTTTGCACATTCATGAAGTAGCTCTGCTGTTTCATTATGAAACATTCATTACTGCAAACACAGCTTACTTCACATACTATATACTTCAGTGCTTATTTGTAAGTGTACAGCCAGGGACTCAAGTAAACAAAACTGGTATCTTATAGACATTTAAACATGGTATGTTATATATTAGCTATATTTTGACACAAGGATTCTTTTAAGTCTGACCTGAGTATCTTGGCTAAATACTAAACTTTCAAAATGAACAAAGTTAGGGATGGGGCCACCTACCCTTCTCAAAATTGTAACCCAGAATTGTTCCTGTCTAAAGGAAATATGGGGACAAAGAGTAGAGCAGAGACTGAAGGAAAAGTCATCCAGAGACTGCCCCACCTGGGGATTCATCCCATATGCAACCACCAAATCCAGACAATATTGCTGATGGAAAGAAGTGCTTGCTGACAGGAACCTGGTATAGCTGTCACCTGAGAGGCTCTGCCATAGCCTTATGAATACAGATGACAATGATTGCAGCCAACCATCTGAATGAGCACAGGGACCCCAATGGAGAAGTTAGGGGAAGAGCTGAAGGAGCTCAAGGGGTTTGCAACCCCATAGGAAGAACAACAATATCAACCATCCTGATGGCCAGAGCTCCCAGAGACTAAACCACCAACCAGAGTACACATGGAGGGACCGATGGTTCCAGCTACATATGTAGCAGAGGACTGCCTTGTGTGGCATCAATGAGAGGGGAGGCCCTTAGTCCTGTGAAGGCTTGATGCCTCAGCATAGAGGGATGCTAGGGTGGTAGGGCTGGAGTGGGTGGGTAGGTGGGGGAGCACCCTCATAGAAGCTGGGGGAAAGGGATGAGATAGGAGATTTCTGTTGGAGAAATCAGAAAGGGGGATAACATTTGAAATGTAAATAAATAAAATAACCAATAAAAATTTTAAAAATAAAATAAAATTTACATAATTTTAAAAAATTACACAATTATGAGTATGCAGCCTAAACGAGTAATGTTACAAAGCTTGAAATACTTTTATAAATAATAATCTTTATATTCTACGTAGTCAATGTTGTATTAGTGAGAAAAATTTAGTATATATAATAGTGTTATTTTCCCAGATTACTCTAAGAAGTTAAAAAAAAAATCAAACTAACCAAGAAGGCAAAGTACAGGATAATTTATGAATGTACAGGTAGAAAATCACCATATTGTAAACATAAGTAAAAAGAATAAAACATATGAAATCTATCCTGCCTATGCACCTTCTTAGCACATTTTGTCATTCAACATGTCCCAAGGAGAATTATAACAGTGAAGAACACTCTTGCTCTGTTGTCAAGGTATTTTCACCTCATTAGAGGACATGTTTATGAAACAAGATATAGGATTAAACAAAAGAATTACAGCAAACAAGAGAATGCCAATCAAAATAGATTATATTCACTGAAATATACAAATGACTTTCTTTCAAAAGTTATAAATATGATGTATTATCAGAAAAGGGGGACTCTGGGAATGAAGAAAGGACTGCCATTGCAAACCACAGTACACAACAGGAACCTGTTATGTGTTTACTGTGATCCAGAATTAAACTCATACAATGCATCAGACTCGCTGTTCGATCACATTCTGTATTACTTAGTAATCTGAACATAAATGACTGATAATGGTTTGAAAATATTTAAAAAAGGAAGAAGACTGAGAGGTGGAATTACAGAAGCTTAGAGAAATCCATTGATACATGAATTTGCTCAGTATGATTTATGCAAATGTGAAATTTTCCCAACAGGAATCTTTCTCATCTCCATCACAGTGATATTTTGAAATTTGAATCCTGTATAAACTAAAGCTTAATCTGGCCTACAGCGTAAAGTAAATGACTGTTAACAAATATGTTTGTTTTGATAACATATGTACCATGATACAGAGTTAAAATTTACAGAAATCCTTAGCCATATGAAAACACAAACTATTTTAAGGCAAATATATAAAATTTATCAGAAAATTTCCTTTGGTGTATACAGAAGTAAGAGATAATTAAATACTGACAAGACAGGCTCTAATGCGTAGTTCCCTCAGATTTCACTACTATTATGACCTGTCACCATGGTGTTGTACGTGGTAAGTCTTCACAGAATCTTCTCCATCAGTGATATTTATAGGATCTTATTTTTACCTTTAGAGATATGCATTAAAATGCTTTCCCAGATTTCAATTCCTATACTTATTAGTGACTTATATTTAATGTAATTACTCAGTCTTGTTGGGTAAGAATAATCTATGTTTTTTTTAAGGACAATTGGATTCTATTTCATACATTAATTTTTCCAAACCATGAAATAATTTTACATAATTGGAAAATTTTAAACAGTGTGAAGAAGTTAATGAGAAACTCTACATTTACTCTGTGGGAAAGTTGACTCCTTTCTCATTTGACTTTCACGCAAAATCAAATTTATTTTAGTTTGTCTGAGAATATTTAGTTCTATTAAAGTTTGGCATATTAAAATATATTCTCATTTTGTGGTTCTATAACAAATGTACTTATTTTCAAGGTTTTTCCTTTTACTTGAGAGAGAGAGAGAGAGAGAGAGAGAGAGAGAGAGAGAGAGAGAGAGAGAGAGAAAGGGGGGAGTGTGTCTATGTGTGTGTATGGGGGGGAAAGTAGGCTGTGGTAGGTGTGCTCATGGAGGTCACAGGACAACTTGCAGGGATTTTTTTTTTCTTCTAGGATGTGTATACCCTGGGAATTCTGGTCTGAAGGCCTGACTGTAAGTAGCATTAGCCACTGAGCCAACTTGCCATCTGTCAAGGTTTTAATTAGTAAACTCTTATTTTCGTGGTAAGTTATAGGCCCGTAAGTACTATGAATTTCTTTCTGCAAAGTTCAAACATCTTTTGCCTGTAAGTTATTAAATGTCTGTCATGTAGAGTGCCTTGTTAGGAGGTAAGGGTATTGACTACATGGACCTTTTTAATGACAGAATGTGGTACACAGAAATCCTTGAAAGGAAGCAGTTTACATTGCTCACAATTCTGACATGACACAGCTAGCGTTCAGGCAGAGAGGGATACAGTTAAGGGTGACAATGAAAGTAAACAGCAGGTGGACAGACAGAGCAAAGCATGCAAACAGTAACAGAGCCAGGCAATTTTGCCAAACCAGCTGGGCAGGCAATGCTATCAAAAGTAACAGGGAATACAGGGCAATGCATGTAAATGGTCACAGTACCTCTTTAATACATAACCACACACCCTTCCTCTCTGTCCAGTGGTACTGGGGCAAAACTACAAACAGTCCTACTGCCAATAGCACAGTGAGAAGCAAGGTTCTAGAGATGAGACTTCCTGCTGACCCACAGCACACTTCACATTCCTTTCTAGTTTACAGGTCACACAATGCAGCTGTAACCAAACACTGCACCGGATATTCAATGCAATCTCAAAAAATGTTCACAGCATGGAAAAAATAAAAGATGAATCAAGCAGAGGACAGAAACCCTAGTATAAATTTTCTGTCCATCTTTTCTATATTAATTTTATTTCACTTTCGGGCTTTGTTAGTTTTTTAAATGTAAAGATAAGATCCACATTTTTGTAGTAGATAGTACTGAATGACATTTGTAAGCATTTCTAAACAAAAGATCACAATACTTTAAGTATATACATACAACTTCCAACTTATAACTGGACGTGAGATTACACTCTAAGACCCTCAAAGGTCCACGTGAGTAAAGTCTGAGGGATGAACATGATGTATATAAAAATGTAAGAGAACAGCGGGTCACTGCAGCCTCAATCAGCAGCAACGGCACTTTACAACCATTGCTTCTCACATGTAAACGTGAGCAGCACACTCAGAATAAGTGTAACTCATTTGCAAAGCAGGGACAAGCCCTGGATTATGTACAACCAACAACCACCAATCCCAGGCAAGAACTGACATTTAAAACTGAAACAGAATGGTGTATTTGTTTTGAGTGGGCATCATAACCTAAGTATAATTTTTATTTTATGTTATGCGTTTTTCTTTGAGATGATTATTTCTCAGCAGAAAGCATCTTTCCCATGTGACCATGAGTTGTACAGTCTCTTCTTAGCTACACAGCAATGACTGCTTTTGTGAGGACTTTCATGCTGTTAAGAGGTCATTAGAGCTTGACTTCTGCGACTCCACAGTATCTTAATAGTGAGAGACAAACTCGCAATCAGAGCTCTCCTCCTGCAGTACTGACTCTTCATTTCTCATATCCATTTACAGTGAAAGAGAACTTTTAAGTATATGTTATTTCACAATATGTGAAAATGTGAACAAAACACTGTAGTAAAGATACCATTTAATGCATAAAGCATTAAAAATGAAATAAAACACTCAAAACATTATAGAATGTTATTTTATTTATTTATTTATTTATTTATTTTATTTTTTATTTACTCTGAATTAGTTTAAATCCAGGATGGATACAGCATCACATGGATTCTGTGTCCAATGGCCTTTGCAGGAAGGTTGCTTTGGAATTTGGCAGGAACCACACCACTGTTTCCATGGGCCCGAGTTACCTTCCCCCAGATCATTCTGGTTTTGTTTGGTTTGCCTTCAGGAGTCACTGTATTGTTTTTTGCTTTGTACACATAAGCACATCTCTTGCCTAAGTAGAACTCAGTTTCATCTCGGGCATAAACACCTTCAATTTTAAGAAGAGCCGTGTGCTCTCTTTGGTTTCGGAGACCTCGCTTGTAGCCAGCAAAAGTGGCCTTGCACCACAGCCTTCCAGACATACTTGCTTTTAGAAGTCCTGTTCCCAGCAGACCTCCACACACTCCAAGATGGCGGAAAGACGTTATTTTATTTTTAAGCCTGTTTTATCCAGTCTTTTTTTAGTCTAGTTAAAAACTTACATGATTAAATACAGAGTAAGAAGTTCAGTGCTGACACGTCATCTATCAATTACATGCATTTTTCCTTACATTACATACTATAATAGTATTGATATATAAGTATTCCCAGTGAGAAATCACTCCATGCATTTAGAGATTTAAAGAGATAAAATCCCTAATAATAGGTCCTGACTGCTTCTGGCTAATGACAGCAATAGCACATTTCTTTAGGTAAATTCGGCTCGGCAGATCTAAGCTGGTTTTTAGAAAGTCAACCATCAGACTTTCTCAGACCTACAGGAGAGCTTTTCTCAGTGTACAATCATCATATGGAATGGGTAATTCTCCTACTTGTGGCTACAGTTTGTATTATCGGACATTTAGCAGCCACCTGGCCTTAAGCAATCTGACATAATGAGTTGTTGCTGCAGTTATAACAGCCACAAATACACTAATCATTCTACAAACCATGCTAGTCTGCACGGCTTGAGCTCTATAGTTTGGTCATCTTTTCATGAAATGCTGTCTGGCAGGACAGAGAGTCTGATGTGGAATAGAATATACAGCCCTTCATGGTACCTGCCAAGTTTCACAAATGAGGAAACATTACATCCAGATGATGTTCACCTAGTATTTTTGGTCCCAAAGTTTGTATTTGTGGAAAACCTAACAGTGAGCACTCAGTTTATGACAGTTAAATCCCTTAGTGGTGCTACGTGGCAACACTGGCTGTTTATGCTGGGATCAGGAGCCCAGGAGCAGGCCTTAGTGAGCAGAGCAAGCTTGCCCTTCTGTCACTGACACAACAGCCTATGAAGGCATGGAGAATATGAGCTATGCTAAGACACAGCAAACTATGGCATGTGAAGTCCAAATACTCCAATGGAATAAGAAACAGACCTAAACTGATGAGAAATAACAACTGCATTCTGAGATGTTCATGAGCACAAATCAGAGCAGAGCACCTATATCCATTCCAACAGAATTTCTGGAAAATTTTACATTTAATTTTCATAATATTTCTTAGGATTTACTACAGTAAACTCATTTATAAAGCCTCTAATGTGGAAAAACTGTACCAGGGATTGTAAACAACATATTGTTAATCATTTACTTAAAGCTTCTGCTTTTCAAAGGAAACTTACAGTACGGTATGCAAAGGGAATATTTTTTTCCTTTTCATATTTTACACACACATTCAGAGCGGGGGTGGGGTGAGTACTCTCACTAATGTCATATACATTAAAGCAGGCAGGCAGAAGCCACCTGATGACTGCATGACATCTGCCCTGAATGGGAGCAGCTGCTCTCTGGAGGACTAACATACAGATTAGTTTTGAACACCAATAAATGAAATCTGACAACTGATACATTTACTTGTCTGGCTTCACTTTACATTCCAGAGATGTGTCTTTACTGTTGCATGTAAAAGCAGCTTTGTTGTACGTGCCTCACTGTCTCATCCTACAGTTTCCTCTTGTACTGTGCTGGTGGACAGTTCAGTGGATGTAAGCATAGAGCTGTTAGTATACATTCCAGCTGCAAGTCATACACATATATGCCCTAACCCTACCTATGGTTTAAAAGCCCAGGACCATGGAGTACGAGCATGATCCATATTGTTTCTAATCGTCACCTTTAAGACACAGGAAGCAGTTCACATGGCAACTGGTGACGTTCTCAGTGGTATCAGTATTGCTGATTTGGGTGAATGTATGTTAGCACCTAGTCACAGCAGTAAGACTGAACTCGCCACATCATCTACTAATAGCCGAGGACATTTTAAAAAACAACAAGGTGCTTCTTAGACTACTGGTCTGTGCAGCACAAGAGTGACTGATCAATGAAACTAGTCCCAGGATGGGTCACTCCTAGCCACATACTGGTCACGTGACTCTTAGGCTTCTGGAGCTTACAGTGCTCAGGCTTTGGAATGGTTACTTAAAAAATAAGAAAAGAAAATGGGAGCAAAACTTTGGGGCAGAGAAATGTAAAATACATAGAATTTGATTAGAAATCCATGAATTTATTATTACAGGCACAAAAAAAAATGAGAAAAAAGCATCTGTAATCTTTAGAGTAACATCAATAATGAGAAACTGTGCTGTCTGCAATAGGGCAGTAGGAAAAGCACTGTGAGGGTAAACTCCACTCACTGAAAAAAGCAGAGTATAAAATGAAAAATCCATTTAAAAGACTTCCCTTCATAAAGAAAACCCAGCAGGCTTGCCCTTCATCAAAGCCACTCACCCAGTCAAGGATTTTCCAGGTCAGGTTGCACAAGCACAGAGGACATTCAAACCAGAGCCCAAGTAACTCTAGATATTTGTCCACATAGAAACTAAAGTTGGTGTTGTCTATACTGTATGTTAGTTTTGCCTATATGGGCAGGAAAGGATTTATAGTCTGGGGGTTTGCATCAAGATTTCTAAGAAAAGCTCATGAGGCCATGCAAAGTGTAGCAGCATCATATCCCAGGAGTCCTTGGGACCTCAATGTATGACAATGTGAGAGTGACAGCCTTACTCAAGTTCACATGATGGCATCTAGCACAGACTTAATGTCAATCTGCTGGTTTCCAGTGGTCATAGCCTCCCATCCCTCCCTCCAGAATAGGAGTATTTACTCTAACACATTCCCCTCTCTTTCTCTCTCTCTCTTTTTTTTTTTAAATTTGGCTGGGGTCCACACCTAAGGGATTTCCTTTAATGTCTGTTCTTAGGACATCTAAATAGTCTAAGAAGTTTTATAAGAAGTTTTAAGTCACTAAGGTCTCTTGGAATTAGACTAAATGCATTTTGTATTTAGAGAAGGTCATAAGGCCTTGAATGGGAGAAGCTGAGTATTATGGTTGGATGTCTTCCACAGATTCAAGTTTTGAGCATTTGTTCCCCACTTAGAGGTATTCTGAGAGGCTATAACATTTTAACATGCAGAGGTCACTGGGAGATTAGGTCCCAAGGACCTCTGTGATGTTTCCCTGCCCCTCCTGCTCTGTAGCCCACTTCCTCTGCTCCCCTGTCTGTAACTGTGTAAACAACTTCCACCTCATGTTCTTGTTCTCACAGACTGAAATAACCCCAAACTGTGAGCAAAAGTACACCTTTCTTCTTGGGTTGTTCCTGCCAAGTGTATTGCTTACAGAAACACAGCAGTATCTATTACTGACTACAGACTGACATATTTACTTATGAGGAGGAGTGAGAGTGAGCACCATCTAAACTATTCCAACAACTAACCAAAGAAAGAGGATGGGTACACAGTGATAACTGCGAGAAGTCTACGGATCTGAATGAAAAATAAAGCACACTTTCAAATATTTTCAATATTCAGAAATGTAATATAAAACTGTGAGTGGGGAAGTGTCTATGCTAATGTATTAGTCATGTGAATTTGGGAGCTATGACTAATGTAAATTCTGCTCCTTATTTAATCATACATACATTCTACAATTTTTTCAAATCCACTCTTTAAGGTTTCTAAACACTCTAATATGATGTTAGAATTCTTAACAATATTGAAATTAATTTCTCAAGGTTAAACTTAGGGACACTAGGTATAATATGTTCAATTTTTTTCTCATGGTTTATTTCATATTGTTGTCACAGTAACTTACAAACTTGTACAAATATCCTAAGTGCATGTGTGCTTTCAGTAGTGGGCACAATTTTAGGAAGTCAATGACAAAAAGTTCCTTACTGTAAAGTAATACATGTGTTTATACATGCGTGCATATGTGTTTATACATGTGTGCATATATGAAACAGAAGTATAAAATGAAAGGATGCTTATAATACTGATGGAGAGAAAATAAACTTACCACTTGTCCATTGTGTGGGTTCTTATGAGCATATGGAGGTCCACGAATATGATTCCACATCTGGCCAGACGTCATAGCAAAGACTATACACTGAAAACCAGGGTACAATATTTCAATACATAAGCCAGGGAATGCCAGAATAATGCATATTTTAAAAGTAACACTCATCATTAAACTATCATATAAAAATCATGTATCAGCTCCCTTGATAAAAATAAAAAAAATTCCAGCTCCTATAGGATCCTGGGCAAATTACTTATTTTCTCTGCATCTTTAATCCCATAGCTATGAAACTGACTAATTAATTCTCTCCAAGATATACAGTGATGCCTAAATAACACACCATTATGTTAAGCACACAACAGTGACAATCTGACAGCCCTTGCCAACCTGGGCCAGTCCTAAGAAGAGCTGAGACACGCGGTAGAGATAAAGTGTGGGATCCTTCTTTCTAAGCTTCATCTGCACTCCCGTTAGGACAATGCAAAGCTTATGTTCTTAGGTTACCACATCTGGGTGTCCATGAGTACTGAGCTGCATTCAGCAAAGACCCTCACTACAAATCCAGAACAACAGAAGAAACGGAGGAAGCTATATACTCAAGAATGACTCCTAGGGATTATTTTTGTGCCTGTTGGCTCAATATGAGAAAAATGTATTTGGAAAAGAAATCCCAATGATAACAAAGCATAACAAAGGGGGTGGTAATGAACAGCAAATTATAGATCAGTCATGAAACATTACTTTTAAATCCATAAACTTGAAAACACCTCTAGAATAAATGTATGCCTTGGCCCTGTACTCTTACTCTTAGGGCCTGTAATTTGTCCAATTACTCTCCATTTCAGTTCCCTGGATCTGGTAACTGTCTCCGCGAGAGTTAAAAACAGCAATAAACAACCATCTAAACTTGGGTGGGTTTGCTTCTCTTTTGTTTTGATCTTTAAGAAGAAAACACAAAGAAGAGCAGAATACCGTACACCTTTGAAGAATATAAAAACTCAGAGGACTCAGTTGTATTACGGTTTTTTGGTTTTGTTTGTTTGTTCCAATTAAATTTATTTATTCACTTTACAGCCCATTATCAGCCCTTCCAATCCTCCTAGTACCCCCTCATGTAAGTACTTTCCCCATTTCCAAGAAGGGGAAGCCTCCCTCTGGGTGTCAGCCCCCCCCAACCCCCATCCCTCCACCCTCCACATCAAGGATGCAGCACTAGGCACATCCTCTCCCACTGAGACCAGTCAAGGCTGTCCATTTAGCTGTGCGGAACCCAGAGTCAGGGAGTTACGCGACAGGCTCAGGGACAGCTCCTGCTGCAGTTGATTGGGAGACCTGCATGAAGACCAAGCTGCTCATCTGCTACATAAGTGCAGGCCTAGGTCCAGTCCCTGCTGGCTCTTTGGTTGATGAGTCAGTCTCTAGGAGATTCCAGGGGTCCAGGATAGTTAACTCTGTTGGTCTTCCTGTGGAGTCCTTGTCCTCTTTAGGTCCCTCAATCTTTCTCCAAACTCTTCCATAAGACACGTTGCACTCCATCTACTATTTGGGTATGAGTCTCTGCATCTCTTTACATTGGCTGGTAGGTAGAGCCTCTCAGAGGAGAGTTATGTGAGCTACGCTCCTGTCTGCAAACACAATGAAGTATCATTAACAGTGCTGGGGCTTGGTTCTTGTCTATGAGATGGGTCCAAATTTGGGGCAATCATTGGTTGGCCATTCCCTCAGATTCTGCTCTTAGTCCCTGTACATCTTGTAGGCAGGACACATTTTGGGTAGAAGGCTGAGAGTGGGTTGCTGTCCTTATCCTTCCACTGGGAGTCCTGCCTGGCTACTGGAAGTGAACAGCCACTTCAGGATCCATATTCCCCACTGCTAGAAATCTAAGCTAGAGTCACATCCTTAAACCCTTTGAGGCCTCTCCTCATCTCAGGTCTCTGGCACATCTTAAATACTGCCCCCACACCCCAGCCCATCTGCCTTCTCTCCCCTGTTCTCTCGACATATGATCCCTGCACACACCTATCTCGTTCCTGTCCTCATCCCCTCTTCCACCCAGTACCCTACTTCCATCAACCTCCAATATCTATTTTGTTTTCCCTTCTGAGAAAGATTCAGCCATCCTCCCATGTTCTCTCTCATTGTTATTTGGCTTCTTAGGGTCTGTGGATTGTACCATGGGTATCCTGTACTTTATGGGTAATAGCCACATATAAGTGAATGCATATGATGCATGCTCTTTTGGGTCTGAGTTACCTCACCCAGGATGATATTTTCTAGTTCCATTCATTTGCCTGTGAAATTCATGTTGTCCTTATTTTTAATGGCTGATTTAACGTTCCACTGTGTAGATATGCCACATTTTCAGTATCCATTCTTTAGCTGAGAGACATTTAGGTTGTTTCGAGTTTCTGGCTATTATGAATAAAGCTGCTGTGAACATAGTTGAGCATGTGTCCTTCTGGTATGGTGGAGCATCTTTTTGGTATATGCCCAGGACTGGTATAGCTGGTTCTTAAAGTAGAACTATTCCCAATCTTCTGAGAAACCACCAAATTGATTTCCAGAGTGGTTGTACAAGTTGGCACTCCTACCAGAAGGGGGGAGTGTTTCCCATGCCCCAACACCATGCCAGCATGTATTGTCTTTTGAGTTTTTAGTTTTAGCTATTTCGATGAGTGTAAGGTAGAATCTGAGACAGGTTTTGATTTGTATTTCCCTGGTGACTAAGGATGTTGAACATTTTTTTAAGTGCTTCTCAGCCACTTTTGAGATTCTTCTATTGTGAATTCTATGTTTAGCTCTGTATCCCATCTTTTAATTGGGTTATTTGGATTGTCAAGTGTCTTAACTTCTTGAGATCTTTATTTATTTTGGATATTAGCCGTCTGTCGGATATAGGGTTAGTGAAGATCTTTTTCCAATATGTAGGCTCTTGTTTTGTCCTGATGATGGTGTCCTTTGACTTACAGAAGCTTTTCAGTTTCATGACGTCCCAATTATGAATTCATGACCTTAGCGCCTGAGCCACTGATTCTCTGTTCAGGAAGTTGTTTCCTATACCGACAAGTTCAAGGCTACCCCCTACCTTCTTGCTATTAGATTTAGTGAATTCGGCAAACACAATATTTTGGAAACTGAAGTCATAGTGGCCTGCAAACATCATAGTTGTGGGGAAATCAAACATCAAACAATCTGACAAGCCTCAACCTGAGGGAGGAAGGTATTTACTTGGGATATCTGGATCACCTTCTCCGAGGCTCACAGAACATCACAATAGAGGGGAGAGAAAGAATACAAGAGCTATGGAACTGTAAGGAGTCCTGTGCAGTTGTCTTTCAGACATGATATGGTGTAGCAATGGACTGAGCAGCACAGCTGCTCATGTACAAGACCTATACAGTGAAAAAACAGACAACAGTTGACGTGTCATTATTGCAGAAGCATGAAGGGAAATGATCTAGCACATAAGCGAGAAGTGTTAGCCTCAGATAGGAGTAGAAACTGCTCAGTGACTACAGGAGCCCCAAACAACGTTTACCTATCAAACATGGTGCTGCAGGGTAGTCTGGGAATCTATATCCAACAGAAACAAATCTTCTTTTGCAATTTTAACAAGAAGAATCAACATCAAATGTACATTTACGTACCAGATCAACCATTCTTGTGACATGTAAATTTCTCTCAATGATACAAATACAGAAAATTTCCTAAAATTTCCACATTATAGAAGTTTGTCAATATCAGAAAACGCTTACACTCAAAATTTTATAACATATTAATATAATAATACATACAAATGCAAACATATTTTGCTAATACTCAAGAGAAAATGACCAAATTATCTTAAAAAGAGATATATAAAAATCAAGCAACAACATAATTTACTGATTATCAAGAGAGTTTGATAAGATAAGAATATTTCATGTTTGTGAGAATTAGCCAACTTTTCTTTTCTTTTTTTTTTTTTTTTTTTCAACTTTTCTTTTCTTTGAGGGTTTAAGAATGTACTCAATAGCACAGAATGCAGACACTCTCTCTACTGGTGCCTTGATTTAATATACTGAAATTATTCAAGTTTCTTTGTAATTGTCAATTTCATTGTTGAATTACAATCCCTTAACTTAACAAGGTATCTATTGAGTCATGGCTACACTATGACAAAGCTCACCTCTACTTCTGATTAAGCCTCGAACAAAGAGTGGATCCCCAAATTGGAATTGTCACATCACAATATTGAAAAGGAATCTACCTTCCTTCTACAATTTTAATATTATTCTGCCCTTGGCAAATGTGTTAGGACAAGCTTCTGCCAAATTCTTTACTTACTTTTTCTGTATCTCTGTAGAACCAGATACTTGAGTATTTAAATTTTCATAAATTTTTAAGCACTGGATTGCAACCAAAGTGAGGCTAGAACAGACACACTGTAAAAACCAATAATAAAAGTCACTTAGATGATGCTGCCCCACAGAACTAAGGAGCAGCTTCAAAGATGGTTCCACTGGGAAGTATTCCGGCTCCTCTAGCCGTACAGTCTTCAAAAAGCTCCATCTTGGAAAACTAAGATTTGAGCATGTTATCATCTGCATAGCTGCCTGGTCTTCCTAACTACACAGGGGAGGCTCTGAAAGCAGGGCTCGTGTCCCAGTTCTGTCCTAGCTTATCTTTGTATCACCATAAGATTCCTGAAAGGTTGTAGCTTTGTCAAAGCCATAGTGCAGCCATGACTCAATAAATGCCTCATTAGATTAAGGGACTCCACTTCAACAATGAAATTGGCAATTACAAAGAAATTTGAATAATTTCAGTATATTAAATCAAGGCACCAGTAGAGAGAGTGTCTGCATTCCATTCTATTGAGTACATTCTTAACCCCTCAAAAAAAGTTGGCTAATTCTCACAAACAAGAAATATTCTTATCTTATCAAACTCTCTTGGTAATCAGTAAACACATGGATAAAAGAAAAGAAAGGTAAATACATTGAAACCCAAAACTGTTATTCTAAAACTGATCTAAATAAAGTAGCAGAAGTCATGAAGAAAAACTTAAAATATACTAACTTCTCAACATAAGCCCTTCTTGGTACACTCTAGTGAAAATAACTGTGTCTTAAGTTTTCATGGAACTAAACTCTGCTCACTTTCACTCAGTCAACCCGTCCTTATTAGCACTTTCATATGCTCAGCACAAGTTTACAAGGATACACTTCATACCTCAAGGTTATAAGGGATACTGGCTTTTAGTCTTTGTATAGCAGGCAAGCATTCAACAGAACTCAACATATTGCAGCATCTGTCTCATAGACAGAATTTTCTAGAACCCTGTGGTAGACTAAGATAGACTAAGAGTACTCCCCCTAACATTTATGTTCCCATTTTTCAATATGGGCTGCTGAGCTCCTGAGGCTCTCCAGGGGCAAATGTGTTCTACACCACCGTGTAATGCTAAGCAATGCAAGATATTTTGCTTCATGAAAATGTTTCATACTTTATTTTTTTTTAAGATAGCAAAACATGCTTTGTCATTTCTAAGTTTAATACTTTTCATAAATATCGACTGGGCATCAGAGACAAATTTTAAGATATTTTTAAAATTCTCTTCAAAATATAAAATTTAAACAAGATCACAAGTATTTTCAGGGCTTTTAATTAAACAAATACTGTCAGCAATACATACATATATACATACATATATATATACATATACATATTAGTTCCAGCTCTGTATTTGTGGATTTCGCATGTAAATTCAGTTCACCAGCGATCAGACACAATTTTTTTAAAAATCTGACTACTCTGAAATATACAGAAATTTTTTCCATGTTTTTTGTCCCTAAGTGGTAAAATGTGATAAGAATTCACATATGTACATAGTATTTAGAAATCTACAAAACTATTATAATGAAAGCTACATACTAAACTATAACATTTTACATCAAGGACATGAGCACTTACAGCATTCTATCTAGATGAGTCCTGGAACCAGATCCCCACAGGTACAGAAGAATGTGAATATTAAGAAAAAGATATTCATTGTTTTAAGCTCATGCAATTTTAATATTGTTTATCTTTAAAGTAAAAGAACGCAATTGAACACACCCAGATCACACAGATCTTTTCCTATAGTCTCCATCCAGGACCCAATCCTTTTGTCTCAGCTACAAACTCACATGTCACTCACTCCCAGAAATCTCAGCTGCCATGCTGGCCAAGGAATCAGGAAGGCTATCTTACCTCTTTGCTATCAATTCCAATCCCTGAGTCCTAACCCCAGTTTTGTAGCAGACTACCTTTTGTGTCTTCTCATTCTTCTGTGCCCTGATTTTCAGAGGTCTACACAGATCATGGTGCACACCTAGCTTTCCTCTCTCTGATGGTAGACCTCTCTCTCTTCTGAATCATCCCCAGGCCTCAGTGTCAGCTACCAATACCTAGAAACACATTCTGCCTGGAACTAAGCATGCCCAAACTGGAAGGATCACAAAAGCATTCTCTACCAGGCAATGCACAGTCACACACTCTCCTAAGAACTATAAGGGACAATAGAAACCAAGGAACAACCACCCAACAAACACAAGGCCAGATAACAATACCTAGGACTGGATTACAATCACATCAAATACAGATGCCTAGACATCAGTGTAAAGACATACTCAATAACAGCCAGAACAATATATTCCTAAATGAAATGAAAAAAGAAAAAAAAAAAGAAACTTGGACAGGAACCTCAGAGGCAAGCCTCACCAACAAAGTACAAGATATGGAAAAAAGAATACCAGGCACTGAAGAAAAGATAGAAGAAATGGATACTTCAGTTAAATAAAATGCTTTTAAAAAATACCCAGGCACAAACAACCAGAAAATCCTGAAAACTATGCAAAGATCATGTGGGAATAGGAATAGTGAGGAGAAGAAACCCAGGTCAAAGACAGAAAATATTTTCAGCAAAACTGTGAAGAAATTTTCCCTAATGTAAAGAATGGGGTCCCTATAAAGGTACATGAAACATACAGAATACCAAATAACAGGACAAGAAAAGAAATTCCCCTGCAGGTAATTGTTTCTCTTTAGTTAAGAAAATTAAGAAACAAGTTCTTTTTAAAGTATATTCCAAAGCTATAAACTCATTCTGTGGTACTGTCAGATTTCATGGCTTTCCCTGTCCTTGGGGATCAGTCTATAAGGGCAAAGGGAGCAGAGATAATAGACCAGGAGTTCATAAGTCCTGTGAGAACTTAAGGTGAATGATCACACTGGGACCAGCTTTGGGGAGTCTTATAAACTTTACTTGGGGTGTTCTAAGGCTTATATAATTTGGGGGGCTGGGGATAGGCATATCCATGATAAGCAAATGTCATTGGGCAGAGATTTTAGAGTAGTGAATTGCCTCATTAGCATGGGGAAGCATTTCAGAATTTTAGGTGCCTGCTAACCTGGTTCTTATCAGGAGAAAAGAAGTTGATCCTGCATTCTAAGGCCACATGACAGTGTGTGTGTGTGTGTGTGTGTATGGGGGTTGGGGGAGGTAGGTGGTAAATTCCCCAGAGAAGGTCAGAGAAGGAGAAGGCCTGCCAATGAAGGGGAGTCTCCCATATTACTCTGAGCTCAGAGGCTATCAGGTCAATGTTAGACTTTGACCTTAATTAGCAGAGATTTCCCAGAAGAATTCTCCACAAATATTCATTAGATGTATATAAAAATTACCTATTTAAAACCATGCATACTTATCTTCTAATGATTCAGAGACCAGATTGTGGAAGTATTTAGGGATATCCTTAAGTGCCTACTTCCCTGGAAAATTAACATTAACAATTTGTTTTCCAGTTGGAAAAGTGGACAACCAGCCCCAGAGACAGCATTATATTAGTGAAAAGTTACTATTATAATAATACGCATTTGAGAGGTACTCTCCACCCTTCTAGAAAATCAGAGCCACCTAATAACTTTGAATGTTTGCCCCAACAAATCATCATGTGTTTAAGGCATAAGGACCTTTCTTGAATGTGAAAATTGTCTGAGAATTTGTACTAATCTTCAGCCTTTTAAGCTTCTCATAAAATCTAAGTAATTAAATTGATATAATTTCCTGAGGCAGGAGAAACATTAGGGTATGGGACCCATCCACTACTGCAGCTTATCAGCAGTAACAGGCAGAAGGAGCTTCTGCCCCACTGTGATTTACTGAGATGACAAGGCTGTCTTATTAGACTTTTAATGATATTATATCATTCACGTTTTTAATTCTCAGATCCTTGGTGTGTTTTTGTTTTGTATGAAATGAATGTTACTCTTCACACTAATACGCCTAGGTTAAAATGGCAGGGATCTCTGGAGAACTGTAGGGCCATGGAGCTCGGCAGTCTGGGCTACACGCTACCTTATTTTAACCCTATCTACTACTTCACACAACACTGCTTTTGGAAAAGTACAACATTTACATTTGTCCTATGTTATAATTCAGTATTCTACTCAAAGGTTCTATTTTAACGACATCAAAAATCAGAACAAAATTAATCCTCTAAGTAAAAGGAGAAAGGAATTAAATGAGAACCAATCAATGACCTGTACTCTGTTCCCTAGACCACTGTTGCGTTTTACGAAGACAAAGTATTTAAGAATTATTTTTCCTACCAAGATGCCCAAAAGGCAGTAAAGTCTACCTCTATCACTTCTAAAATTTAACTCTGAAGTCAAGAAGCTATGAAACATGTATGTATAAATATCTCTAGAGCTCATTTCCGCTTTGGCAGGAAGTTCTAATCTTTCTGACTATTCTATGCATAACTTTCTGTTTGTAATATATACTGTATTCGTAGTCTAGTTGTGAACCAAAAGCAATAAAGTATAGTACAAATATAATTACTACCCTTAAAAGACAGTTTGTCTAGAGGTAAGGGCTTATAACACTAAGTAATTCATTAAAAAGTATGTTTTCAAATGGGTCAGCCATAAAACATATACCCAGTAGTTTCTAGTCTTATTCCTTACTAGAAAATAGTTTGGAGTAGGAGGCTGAGGAGATTGCTTAGAGAATAGATTGCTTGCTTCAGAAGCATGAGTACCTTTGTTCTATTCCCAGATGCCACGTAAGAAAGTTGAGTGTGTCTATAATTCTAGCACTGAGGAAAGGGAGCTGGGAATATCTTTAAAGATTGCTGGACAAGTCTAGTTGAATTACTGAGCTTCATGATTAACGAGATGTTAAAACATTGGGTGGGTGAACCAAAGAGCATGCAGGATCTGGACCTAAGCTTTCTACACATTTATAGCAGATGTGCAGCTTGGTTTTCATGTGGGTTCCCTAACAACTGGGACAGGAGGTGTCTCAGACTCTGATGCTTGCCATTAGATCCCCTTCTCCTTCCTGGACTTACTGCTTGGGCTAAACAGGAAAGGATGCCCTTAGTCTGTTTAGACTTGATGTCCCAGGGTGGGTAGGTACCCAAAGGGGCTGTGCTTCTCCTTCTCTGAGAAGGGGAGGCAGTAAAGAGGGAGGGATTTGTGATGTGGGACTGGGAGGAGAGGACAGGATCTGCAACCAGGATGTAAAGTGAATAAAGAAATAAATTGTTGAAAAAAAATGGGTGGGTGGACAAAACAATAGAAGATACCTAGTGTCATCCTCTGGTCTCCATGGACACCCCTATAAACATATCCACATAAATACATACACACAGACAACACACATGTGTGTGAGTATGCACACACAAATACACACACACAGAGAAACGGAAACAGCATAGAAACAGAAAATCCATAAGCACTCTTTTTTTGGATAATTCCTTTTGCATTATTGATACATTCCTGTATAATTCATCAGTGCTTCAAGAACTCTTCTTCTGCTAGGCAGTCAAAAGTTTTTATAATAGAATTACTCAAAATCAGATACTAACATTTCTGCCAAAACTGAAATGTAAAGTCTTGCTTCCAAAGGGTAAAAGATGTTGTTTATTGAAAAGATAAGCATTTTGGAAACTGAATAAACAAAACAGCATTTTGGATAGCATCTTAACTGCTGAAGAAAGTCTCCAAAATTAGAGAAGACAGAAACAAATAACTTATATTTACACATTATGAAGAATTAAGGCTGGTGGCAGTAATAGTTGCAGAACACAGAAAATTATGACTAAGAATATTCAGAAGGCATGTCTGACACTACTGCTGCTTAAATGACTTCACTTCTATCAGTTAAATGACACCGAGATTTTAATCTATATGTTAAAGAAGAGATACAAAAATCATGTAATTTATCTTTTAAAACACTAACTGACCAGAGTTGTTAGGGAGGGGTTCACCTGCCGAGATTCCCCTGTCAGGTATGTGTTTGTGAATGTTAGAATATTTTCTATTTAAGGTTTCAAAATGAAACACAACAAAACTATGCATGATGCATAGATGAAAGAAGAAGCTGATCTGTTGCTATATTTAAAGCACAACAGACAAATGATCGTCCATGCATCATTCTTGCTAACACAGTGGGTTCCTGTGTCCAGGGCGCCATACCTAACTCAAACCAATGTGCCTGAATTTAGAGACAGAGAGTTTAGTGTTTACAGATACAAGCAAATAGGCTCAAATTCTGGTTCAGAGTGTCCGTCTGTGTGAAATGAACCAAGTTGACTTTAACTGATTATTTTCTTGCTTATAAAATAATAATACAAACTTTTTTGCATGGTTTCTGTAAGGCACACAGGTAAAGTAAATATAGTAAATAGTATTATTGATCATTACTACCTTCTGATATGCTAATTGAAAAGTCTTCTTGGATGTGAAAATTCAGAGAAGAAAACTTACCAGTATTCTTTTTTTTTAGGGTGAAGTGGTGAAAAGATTTGGTATATTCTTTAAATACTAAAGACTTTTAAAATTCCAACAAGACTTTAAAGAAAGACCTGTGTTTTTAGAAATTAATTTGGGTAGATTCACTGAAATAAGAATCCTAAAATCTGGCCAAGACAAAAGCTCCCTTCCTTTTTGACATGACTCAGTCTCAGTTCACCCACTGTCTATTTACTATAATTATATCAACCACATCAATACAAAGAAATACAACTTTCCTAAATAAGTGTTGCCATCTTTACCCTTAAAAGTATGAATTCAAACACATAATTTCTCGTTACTAGAAAGGCACAGAGGTTTGGGGTGGATATCTAAACTCTGCATGTTCCTAGAGAAGAGAAAACTGCTCTCAAAAGGTTGCAGTGTGGTCTTTCTCCCAATCTGCCCTGACTGTGGTGGCTGGTTTGTCAGTCTGTCCCTGTAGTGGCTGTTGCCTGGTCTGCCGGTCAATCCTTTGGTGCCTGTTGCCTGGTCTGTCAGTCTGTGCTGTGCTGCCTTGATCTGTCTGCTTTCAGTCTCCCCTATCAATTGATCTGTCTGCTT
>NW_021604630.1:14851701-14852049 GCF_004785775.1 Grammomys surdaster | reverse complement strand
CTCCCCTATCAATTGATCTGTCTGCTTTCAGTCTCCCCTATCAATTGCAAACCAGTTCTGTAGATCCCTAACTACCTGGTAAAATTAAAATGTAAAGTATGTATGCAGGGTGTACAGAGCTACTGGACACAGGGAAAGTGAGAATTTGCTATATGTCAATTATATATATTACATTGCACATGTCTGTTTTTAATATACTAACCATAAATATTTCAGATATCTTGTTGAATTAACTTTTCCCCATTTTTGACTTTAATTGAACAAATTAATAGATTTTCCTATGACATTTCAGTACTAATTATATATATATATATATATATATATATATATATATATATATATATATAT
>NW_021604630.1:14769064-14851691 GCF_004785775.1 Grammomys surdaster | reverse complement strand
TATATATATATATATATATATATATATATATATATATATATATATATCATACTCTGACATATGTAAACCTCCCTGCTAACCTTATTCTCTTCTGAGATACTTACAATTTTTTTATTACCATACACTCTTCCCTATAGGAGTTTATTTTTAATTCTGTATCTAAATTGTGCCATATATAAGAAACATATGAGCACACTGCTAACAACATATTGACAACTACATTACAAGGAAATCATGCTAATGATGAACTTCCTCTTCCTCCATAATTTTTACTAATATTTTGATTGCACACATGATTAATTTCATGAGTAAAATGTGCAGCAAAACAAAATTAAGCATGTTTTTTTAACCTTCACTACAAAAACATGTACTATGTAGTTTGATAGGTGGGCACTGCCTAATTAACAATGTTGACATTAACACATAGTTTAATAATCTTTTACAATTATGAAGTACTATTATGTGGTGGCAAATCATATACACAATTACAATCTTATTTCTCTTTAAACAATCAGTGTGATGCTTTACAATTAATAAAACCCCTCGTTAACCTTTCTTATGACACATTGCTTCCTATTTTATGCTTTTTATTTTAAAATTTTGGTGCTAATTTGCAGTATTTCCAATAGGATTTCTGTTTTTTATATTCATACGTACAGTTTACAACATTCCTAAACACCTACTGCTACATTTAGCCTTCTCTAAAAATCTCATATTCTTATATTTTGAAAGCTTTATTATTATCTACAGAAGAATAACTGCCAATATTCTATAAACTATGGCACATTTCTTTATTTTTTTTTCTGATGTAAACAGTCCTCTCATTATAACTCACTTAATACTACTTATGTGCATATATTGTAAAGTATTTTGTTCACATTATTTGCATGGTTCCTATTTAAAAGAACTTTTCTTTTCCTTAACTACCTATTAGTTTATTCTGAGACAGGAGCAAATTTCAAAGCTTGGTAGCCATTTTTTATTTTTAAAGAAATCTAGTGTTTTATTAAAAGTTAAACTCTCAACATAGCAGATGCAGTGACGCAAGCCTTTAATTCCAGCATTCTGGAGGCAGAGACCAGTGGATCTATAAGTTCAAGACCAGCCTGGTCTACAGCATGAGTTCTAGGACAGCCAGGGCTACATGTTGAGACCCTGTCTCAAACAAAACAAAATCAAACCTCAGCATAACCACATTTTGTCTATCAGAACCAATCCAGGTTCATTTGAATTACATCACTGAACTTCCACTCATTTGATTCCTCCAATTATGTTTGGCCCAAGATTGATTAATTTTCAAGATCAAAGGAGATCTGCCATATTCAAAGGGATGTGGGTCTACAATAATAAGAAAAACATCAATTATTTTCCAATGATAACTAGAAGTTCATGGCCTAATCAAATTCTCAAATCAAAGACAAACTGTCAGTCTGGATTAAAATCATGGCCTTCAACTAGTTGCCTATAACACCACTTTACTTCAAGGTACAAAAAATTATTCCGGGAAAATGCTAGCAGACAGCAAGCATGAGCGTCCATACCAATATCTAAATACGTCAGATCCAAACGAAAGAGAAGAACAAGAGCAGCTCACTACCGTAACATCACTTGAGGATGGTACAACAGTTCTCTGTGTGGGTGCGTCTGTGCATGTGTGTGCTCTAGAACAGAAATCACAGGATTACTAAAAGCAATCTGCACATTAATATAATGCCTATAAGATTTCAATGACAGAATTCACAGAGAAAAATAAAGAATCTTAAAACCTATACAACAAAATATACTTCAGAGAGTCAAATAAATTATATGCTAAAAGAGCAATGTCATATGTATCATAACACCTGACTTCCAATAACACTACACAACCAAAATAAAAAAAAATCACGGTACTCATACAAAATAAAAGTGTAGATCAATAGGGTAAGAGTAGAAAAAGCACAAGCTACAGCCATCTGACTGTTAATAAAGTTGAATATATATATATACATATATATATATATGTATATATATATATAGACACACATACATACACACATACATAGATATATGTATATATACATACATATACACATATATTTTCTGATATACATATATATCGGAGAAAAGACAGTCTTTTCTACTGGTACTGGGTAAAGATATCAACATACAGAGGGAGTGAAACAATGAAAACTGGATCAGACAGCTTGATCTATGGCAGGAAACTGAAAATGTCAGGGGGTAAAAACATGGAGAGCATACTTCAAGACCTGAATATATGAAAGAGCTTTCTGAAATAAACTCCTATAGCTCAGAAAATAACATCCACCATTTACACAAGGGACTCCATAAAATTAAAAAAGAAAAAAGAAATGATTAAATAGATAGAATACAGATTATGGAAAAACTTGCCAGATACACAATTAATAGTATATTCAACACATAAAGAGTTCAAAAAAAGTAAATAAAAATAATCCAATTGAAAATGGACAAAGAACAAAGACATTTAACGAACCAATAACATAAATGCCCATTAACATCTTTGGCCATCAAGGGAAATACAAATTAAAACTATATTAAAATTCCTCCACAGCCTAGCTAGAATAGCTATCATTGAGATCATAAAATACAATGAATGTTGGATTAAAGTGAAGAAGAAATAAAATCTTACTTATTTATTGGTGATGTAAGGATAAACTGGTATAGCCATTGTAAATATCATTTTTAAAAGCCTGCTGGGATAGACACCTGTACATCCATGTTTGTTGCACCTCTACTCACAAGAGCCAATATATGGAATTAGCCTACACGGCCAAGAGACTAAAGCAATGATGTAGGGTAACTACACAGTGGAATCTTATTCAGCCATCAAGAAAGACGGAACCATAGAAAGACGGAACCATATTATCTGTAAGTCAATGGGTACAACTAGAGAGCATCATATTAAGTGCAGTAACAGAAATAGGAAAAAGAATATCCTGTCTGTGGATCTTAGAGTCTATACAGATCACTAATTAGAAATAAGATTATGGGTTCTGAAGATATCTGTATTCCCCCTGAACACCCACACTCCAGTGTCATTCCCTTCCCCACATCCTGCCTTTTTGTGTTTATAACCCCCGTGTGAATGTATTACAATTTGAGAAAAAATAAATTATAAAACAAAAATTAAAATAAAAAGATTTATTTAAAAAAAAAGAAATAAGGTTATGGATATGAATGTGTAGAGGGAAGAGGAAGGGGAGAGAAAGGAAGGGATAAATTGAATACTGGCATTTCTTGCATTTTTAGCCCTGGTAATAAATGTTATTTTCTATTTTTGGGATCATATCATTCTCCCTTCCCTTTCCTCCTTTCAAAGCCTCCCATGTTCTCCTGCCTGTTCTCTCTCAAATTCATGGCCTCTGTTTTATTATTGTTACACTCATTTATGTGCTTACATGTACACTGCTAAATGTAGCTTGTATAATGGATCAGTCTGTATAATATTACTTGTATGAATGTTTTCAGGGCTAATGCTTTGGTATTAGAGTGATGTGGTCTTCCTGGGGAAGATGAGCTTTTGATGACTATTAAGATTAAATTTCCTAATGTCTCATGTAAGCCTAAAAAATGTGCAACTTTTAATGGGTGTAGGGTTTAAGTTATATGTTCATCTATATTAACATAGTTACCTATAACATATAACACACTGCTTTTCCATTTACTTAATTTTGTTTTATCAGCTATCTTTTTTGACATAATTACATTAAAAGTTTTCACAATGGACTACTATTTTCTACTTGTATAAAATTTTCAATATTTTCAAATAATTTTTTGAGATGAACATTATCTTTTGATTAGTACTAAACAGTTCTCTTCTGTGTATTTTGGGAGATGATTTGTTATATACTTCTGCAGCAAAGTTAAAAAAAATTACTATTTATTCCAAACCAGGCTACAAATTTGGTGCAAAATTTCATTCATCCTGTATAACCAGAATTTTGTCCACAGTGACCAACATATCTATTTCCCCACAGCCTCAGACTCTTAAACTTCTCCTGTACTACTTGACTCTATGCGCTACAATTCTGAATGTTCTACACATAAGGGAGATTGTATAACCTTGGTCTTTCTGTAACTGGCTATTTCCAGAATGTCCTACAGATCCTTCATGATTTTATTAATGATCTTTCTTTCTTCATAGGGATACACATTCTATTTTGTACATACTTTAAATGTCACATCTCATCTATTTACAGATACTTGATGGCCCATTTTAATGTGACTGACAATGCAATGAAGACAGAACTGCGAATGGCATTGATACAGACATCAAGCCACTTGATATATGCTCAATATATTTATTTCCTAGATCACATGATAACTTTATATTTATTAAATATATAAAATATTTTATATTTATATAAATATATATATTAAATAACCCTAGGCATTTTTAAGAATAGCTGTACCAGTTTTGACTTTACTAACAAATCTAAGGAGTTCCCTTTCTTCCACATTTTCAGCAGCACTTTTGCCCTTCTGCAATAGGCATTGTAACAGAGAGGAGACAAGAGCATTAACAACACTGAGAAGTGTTTCCTCTGAGCAGTGGCATTTTTATATCTTCTTTGGAAAATCTCTGCTGGCTGATTAGCTGGTTGTCTGTTTTTAGATACAGAATAACCTCTTACTCACTCACTCCATAAGACTGTGTTGATAGTTTCACTGGATGGGCAAGTCTTTCAGTCTAATGTAATCATTATGTTTTATAATTTGAGTGTTTTGCTGACTGTGCTTCACAGTACAAATCCAACTCACCTTGTCCAGATTAATGCCATCAAGTTTTGTGCCTACACTTGCTTCTATTAGTTTAAATGTACAGGGTTACACTAAAATATTAAAGCATATTGAGTATTAATATATGGTATAAAAATAGTCTAATTTCATTTATTTTTATTATGTGTTTGGATATTTTACCTACATGTATATGCATGCAGTGTCATTGAGTCCAGATCCCCTGGAACTGGAGTTGTAGGCCGTTGTTAGTTGCCATGTGGTTGCTGGAAATTGAACCAAGTTCCTCTGGAAGACCAATCAGTGCTCTCAACCACTGAGCCATCTCCCTGGCCCGTAATTTCATATGTTACATGTTGATGTAGAGTCTCCCAACGCCACTGTTGAAAAGACTATCGTTTCTCCCCTGCGTGTTTTGGCACGCTTACTGATCATCTGTTAACTACATAGATGTGGAATAACTTCTAAGTCCACTACTCCTTCTCATTTCTCTGTTCACTTGTTTTCATGTTAACGGCGTACTCTCTTAAATGCTATAGCTTTGAAAAAATTTTATATCAGGGAGAGCAATACCTACAGAGTTACCCTTTTATCTAGTATTGTGGACAAAATTTAAATGTATATAAAATGTAAATGTGTACAAAAATTTAAATGTACTATTCCATTTCTTTGAAAAAAAAGTCCCACTGGGATTAAACAAGGGCTAATTATGCTAAACATGTACATTGCTTTTCGTTTTATCATTTTAACAATGTAGCTTCCTCCTTTTCTTTTTGCCTTTTATATTATTTTCTTACTGAGTTTAATTTTCAGTGTACAAAGTTTATGTTTCTTTGGTTATCTTTATTTTAAAATATTTTATTCATTTTGATCTTACTGTAAGATTATTTTAATTTCTCTTTTGGATAATTTATGAAGTGTATAGAATTACTAAGAATTTTTGGAAATATTTTATTTATTCTTTAAATCACTGATTTTTGAAAGTTAAATCTGCATTCTATAGTTGCAACTATTGACTGGGATGTTGTTTTTGTTGTTTTGTTTTGCTGGTTTTAGTGTCTTTAGTTTTCTTTGTTTGAAAGCCATCTGCAAGTAGAGACTACTTCTTTATGTTGTTGATTTGTTTGTTTAAATAGCATCTATCTTCCACCTAACTGCTCTGGTTTTCTAATGCAATGCTGGTGTCAGCATCCATGTCCTGGTACTGACTTCAGCACTTTTCACCACTAAGTATGAGGAAAACCCTAGTCATATAAAGTACTGCTATACTGAGGGACATTCTTGCTTTCCTACCTTTTGAGATTATATAACGAGAAGATGTGCGCTTTGTCAGTCTTTCACTGCTACACCTACAGAATTAATCACAAGGGTGTGAGTCTTCATTCTATTAATGTTACTCAATATTACCACTGATTTGCATCTAATGAATCATATTGCACCTCGTGATAAATCTATGATCATACTATGTGGTTTCCTAACTGAAGGATTGCTATTTGTTTATTGAGGATTTCTGAATCTTTGTTAATTAGGGATACTGGCTGGTAACTTTCCTAAAGTCCTTGCTCTGGCTTTGAGTATACTGATGGTCTTATAATTTTTCTTTGAGATTTGTTTCATTAGTTTTCTTCATGTTTGGTAGAATTCAGAGAAGCTATTTGGTCCAGATCATGTCTTTTTTCTCTTTTTTCTTTTTTTTTTGGGGGGGGGGCAAGTTCTAGATTACTGGCATCAAACTACTTTCTCATTACTGGTGTATTCAGACTGTCTATTTCTTCTTGATTTAGTGTTGATAGTTTCTATTTGTCTAGAAACATAACCACTTCTCTAGGTCATCTAACTTTACAATGTGTAGCTGTTTACAGTGCTTACTTATAATCCTTTCTATTAAGGTACAGAGCAGGATGCACGCTCCTTAGTGTGCGTTTTCTCTCATTATTATTATTTTCTCAGAGACACTGTTTTAATGATCCCTGTGTTGTATCTGCCACCTATCTTTTATGCCTTGTTGAAATTTGAGAATGCTGACTTCACTCCATACTTTTTCTTGTCCTTACAGTAGGCTCTGGGTTGTTGATCTGAAAGCTCTGGCTTTCTCAGGACCTGCTGCAGGTCTGGAGAAAGGGCTCTGCTGTGCTGCACAGGTGTGGCTATGCTGACTGACTTTTTTTTAATTTATTTTTTTTTCAAATCATAATTCATTCACACAGGGGTTATAAACACAGAAAGGCAGGATGTGGGGAAAGGGATGACACTGGAGTGTGGGAGTTCAGGGGGAATAGAGATATCTTTCAGAACAGGGTATCGGCTGGGTGAAGGTTCAGTGGACAAGTCACTATGACTCTGCCTATGACTCGCTTGTCCTTATCTAAGTTGGTATTTTTTTTCAATTTTTAATGACTTATTTATTTTATATATGTAAGTACACAGTAGCTGTCTCCAGACACACCAGATGAGGGCATCAGATCCCATTTCAGATGGTTGTGAGGCACCATGTGGTTGCTGGGAATTGAACTCAGGACCTTTGGAAGAATAGCTGGTGCTCTTAACCACTGAGCCATCTCTCCAGCCCCGCTGACTGACTTTTGAAGGTAGAATACAATGTTGTTGTTCCCCCTTTCATTCCCTCCAATCCTTTAGGTTATCACTTTTCACTTCTATGTCTCCTTTTGAATTTCTTTGATCACTAATTGCTTAGAAGTATTTTGATTTCCATATATTTATAAAGTTTCTATTTTCCTGTTGCTGATTGCTGGTTTTATACCAATGTGAACAGAAAACATTTTATATGACTTCAGTATTATTAAATTTGTTTAGACTTAATTTTGTGTTTTAACATACACTCTTTCTGGGAGAAAGTTTTCTATGTGTTTGACAATAACCCATATTTTGTTGCTGTTGTGAAGTATTTCATGCTTATGTCTCTTAGGTTCTTTGGTTCTATCGTGCTCTTCACGTCAGCTGTTTCCGTAACAGTCTTCCGTCTGGTTGATTTCTCCACTGTGAAAGCAGGGGGCTGCAATCTCCCAGAGATGGCTCTCTATTTTTTTTCCTTACTTCCACTAATATTTCTTTTGTGTACTTGGATCCTCCAATGCTGTGTACAAGGTTACACCATATTAATGAATTGGCTCCTTTTTGTTATACAATATGCATCTTTCTCCTGGATTTTATATTGACAGCAGAGTCACTCTTTCTCTCATGTGATTATCACTTACATGTAGAACCTTTTAAGTCTTTATCTTGCAATCCACATGTATCTTTAAAGCCAAAGGCATAGACTGTTCATCTGCACTGAATCACTACATAACAATAAGGTATCTAATTACGTTCTTTATGTCTTAAATTCCATTTGCCTTCCAGCCATCTTAGCTTTTTGTTTTTTAATATTTGAAGGCTCTGGCTCCACAGTAGTTCTACATGTTCATCTTTCAAGGTTGACATAGGTAATTAGGAGGCTCACAGCAGAGGAGAAGGGTAGGGCGCCTTTCCCGTGCTATGTTGGTGTGCTGTTACTCTTCGAAATTTTTCTAGAGGGAAGTGTAATCCAGGACTCAAAGATACCAATACTAAGCCATGCATGCTTGTTTGAATAGCAGAAACCCTGGGCAATTCAGGCTCCTCAGATAAGGCATTTATCAGTTCCCCGGAAACATTATCAGGAGACTTCAGTGAGCACAGTTTAGCGGCACAGCTTCCTCTACTCTCACCTAGGACTTTTTCACTGCTAAACCTTGACTACCTTCATCTCAAAATTCATTTGTACTTTCTAGGGCTCCTCCACTCTTGTACGGGACTTTTTCACTCCTATACCTTGACTAACCACCTAAATCCCCAAATGCAGTTATATTTCGTAGGGCTAACTCAGCTCTATGTCCCATGCCCTTTGCCCAGTGTTGTTCTGTGAAGAGAGACATCCAAGAGCTGGATCTGCCTTCTTCATCACATGGTATTCACATGCTGCTCACAGTTCTGTTACCTGTCTTAATTGATCCGACACTTGGAAATTAAACAAATTAGCAAGTCAAAATCTTCCTAACTGGGCAGGATACAGTTCATGAGGAGTAAAACACATCTTTTAGACATCCTTGGCAGTACTACTGAGATCATGAAATTACTCTGAGGGTCTCATGGGCACTTTAGAAACTGGTCATAGGGACCCAAATCACACTTCCCCAGCAATGATAGCAGGCCGTGGGTAGTGTCTGTGGACTGTGTATACAAAATTTTAGTTCTGTCTTTCCCTTTAGCTCGACATTCTTAGTCATATCAAGATCTATGAAAAACCTTAAAAATGAACCTTAAAAATGAGTGGGAGAACTGCTCTCATAGTCCTCCAAGAACAGGATCAAACACAGCCACTATACCCGATAACCATTGGTGCTTAGAGGTCCCCTGATTCAAACACAATTTCAACTACAATTTCAATGAAGGAAAAATGTAGAACTCTTGATGAAAAGCTCAAGAAAACTTGGCAATGTGATCAATTCCCTTTCAAATGAAAGATGTGATCCTGACAAACTCAGTAAAAGATGTTCTGTGGAATGAGTTGTTAGACTTCACCTTCAGAACGTCCTAACCGGGAACTTCTAAGACAGCAACAGCAAAGGCTGGGTAAGTTCCTTCCACCTCTGTATTATCTGGAAGATACTGAAGTTTGGCTTCATGATGGGGTAGTGGTGGGTCAGGTATATGGCCTGCTGAAAATGTAGCATAAGGTGCTCACCAAAGTCCTGCATAGAAAGTGCTCTGGGTCCAACCAGCACTGGTATGTATGGAGAAGGTGGCTGAGTGAATAGCCTGCCTTAAAGTGCTAGATCCTTTCCTACAGAGACAGAATCTGACAGGAACTCTGGGTCCTGTCCTCAGTCTACAAGCTAGCTAGACGTTCCAGCCAGGAAGCTGCCTGTAGCTCTTTGCTGGTTTAAGGACATTCCTTCTGAAGGGAAATGGAGAAGTAGATGGGGAGGGGGGAGGGAGATGAAGGCCTCGGGGAGGGGCAGAGGGAGAGAGGGAAAACTGTGGTTGGAATGTAATATATAAGACAATAAATTCATTTAGAGAATTAAAATAAAAGACATCTAGTCAGAGATAAAGCCAGCTAGCTACTTCCACTGCCCCTGCTGCTCTGTCAATTCGGCAATGCCGAGGTTGTGACGCAAGGGAAGAGAAGCACAGGAAAGCAGCTTTGAAAGCAAGCTGAGCAGTCTGAAGCCTCCCTGGACTCTTAGCTCTACTGATTTCCTTACCCTTTCATACCCTTGCTTCTCATCCGCACTACATTCAATCCCGTAAATAAAAACCTACCAATGCTCTGCTAACTACAAATCCTTTTGAACATCAGTACTCCTTTACGCTCAGTCTATGGACAGTCTCTTTGTGGAGTCGTGCACTCTCTTCCGCTTTTACACTAGTGTGGTGCTGAAGGCATGCATCCCATCTTAAGTAAAAGCAGACAGTCTACTGATAAACACAAGCTCTTGTTTTCTTATCACCAAGTAGCTTCATATGCAAATATGTGTCCCTTACCATATGCTTTCCAAATATTTTCATTTGGTCTATGGATCATAAATTACTTTCAGAGCATCTTTTAAACAGTAGGATGTTTTAACTTTAATAAAGAAGAATTCATCTATTTTCATTTCCATATTCATTCTGCTTTTCTACAAGTTTCTGTGATTTTCTAGGAGTGACATTTAAGTTCTCCTACATCGTTCCACAAGCTACTGAATACATTTCACAGACTTGACTTTGGTTGACTCATTATTTGCACTTAGGTATTTCCCAGCATTACTTGGGCCAGCCTGTACTGTTCTCATGTGTATTACTTAGCACCTATGTTAAAATTAATTAATCCTCATTAATTCAGTTGTGATACTGAACCACTTATGACATGAACACGCATGTGTGTCGATTGTTTCGGTCCCCAGCATTCTTTTCAGTGATCTTGGTATAAAGGCAAAGTCCAATTTCATACCATTCTAATTATGGTAGCTTTATAATTGGTAAAAAGAAAAAAAAAAGAAAAAAAGAAAAAAAAAGAGGTGATTTTAGACCTTTGATTTTCTTTAAAAAACAAACAAACAAACAAACAAACAAACAAACTACCTCAATATTCCAAAGCCTTAGCTTTTCTATATGAACTTTAGAACCAGCTTCTGGGCTTCTTCTGAAAACGCAATCCAGGAATACAACTGTCATGTCAATATGAAAGAAATGTGATGCATAATAATAAAGCTTATGTACCTGACGACATACACTTCTCCATGTATTTAAATGTATGTGTATAGCATTAAGTGCCCTAAAAGTGTTCTTCCTATGTCAGTATCCAGGCCAGTTTGCTACTGCATTTTCAGATCCAGTCTGGCAATCTTTGCTTCTTCATTAGATCCTAAGCTTGTCTGCATGTAATACCGTAAATACACTGACATGGCTGAACTTAAGTTTCTCATTATCTGTATGTTATATGGCTTTCTCTCTCTGTTCTTCTCATATCTGCTTCTGTTCAAATGACATAATTAGGTTCCACTTTACTTCTTGACTTGAATTTCTACCTATATTCCTGAGGGTTTTTTTTTGTCAACTGTTCCTCTGAATATTACAGTATGTTTTAAAAACTAATCCTCATTAATTCAGTTATGATACTGAACCACTTATGACGTAGTGCGAAGCCAAGACCAAGCTAGCCTCTATATGGTATTTATTATGATCTGTACATATACATATGTGCAATAAGCCAGACAATCCAATAATCCAGTGTTACCCATTTTGCTTTCCTATCATATCTTTCAGTTTAATGGAGAGATGAAAAACTAATAATCATTCATGTATTGGGAAGTATTTTTATTTTCCAGTAAGAGTTTAAGCCTGCTTCTGTAACATAGATTTTGTTCCTCTACTTATGATGTATATTTTTAAGGTGGAAGTTTTCTTTTTCTAAAGACTTGTTTATTTATGTATTTATGTATATGAATGCTTTGTTTGCATATACATCTGTACACAACAAGAGGGCATCAGATCTTATTGGGCAAGAGTTATAGGTAGTTGTGAGTTACAGATGGTTGTGAGCTACCACATGGGTGTTGGGAATTGAACTCAGGACCTCTGGAGACCAGCCAATGCTATGTCACCACTAAGCCATCCCTGTAATCTATATTCATCCCTGTAATCTATATTCTAACACTAATATTTTGATCAATTCAGGTATTAAATAGTAATCATGTCATTTTTGAAGGTATTTTATGTTTCATTTCACTTCTGTTAATTCTTAATTTTTCTCACTTACTCCTTTGAGGGACATATCCTGGTATATGGAGGTCTGAAGACAATTTGACTTTCAAGGAACAAAATGTCAGAGTATGTGGAAGTCTGAAGACAACTTGGACTTGGCATTCTCATTCTACATGTGGGTTCTAAAGACTGAGTTCAGGTGGACTGTCTCAGCAGAAAGAGCCTTTACTCACTGCACCACCTTGCTGGCCCCTTTAATAGTTAATTAAAAAAAAAAAACAGCATGATTTTAGCCATAGATAAAAACCCAGCTCTACAAAACATACAATAAGTACGTGTTCTCTGAATTGGTCTTAATCTCACGTGAAGCCATCTTCCAAAGCCACTTCCTAACATGGGTTTAATCACTTTGCATGGTCTGTCTGGAATGCCTTCTTGTGCTTCCCACTCTTCCTTGGCAGTGCTACAACAGTTCGCTTTTTTTTTTTTCCTCTGAACAATCATGTCTCCTTTCATGGCCATAAAAAATTCAGAATTCCATTCACTCTTCATGTGAAGCTAGGTACCTGGTCTGTGTATTCCTACAGCCCTCCCTGCTGGTCTCTCTAACAGCATGTACGAGTCAGCACTGTATGTGTGTGATGAACAGTTTGTACCCCACAACTGGTTCATTACAGAATGGTCTACGTCTCATTTACACATAACAAGTATGACAGGCACACAGTAGGTATATTCAGGGAGAAACAAATTGAATGACTATATACCAAAATATCTTCAGCTCACAAATTAATCTAAATTGCTAATTCTTACTGATTCATTATCATATGTATAGATATGGTCAAGATACATTTGTTTAATATTTGGAATGTGCCACATTCTACAGTCATTATTTGTTAATAGTGAAAAACAGAAAAATCATACACATAGCTTAAGCTAAATGGTAAATCTCATCTATTTTACTTATGAAAATAACATGACAACTCATTTTGGTGATTTTCACTGAAGTAATAATCTGGCTCATTCTGTTATGATAAAATCCAACTATACAAGGAACAGAGGTAGCAGGATATGTGATAACATACCAGAGATACCATGGCCCAACCAGTCTTGTTATAGATAAACTCCAAGTTGTTCCTCCTTAGATAAAGTAAACCACCAACCAGCGACACTAACAGGGCCAAAGCAATGGTGCCCGAGTAGTTGGGCGGCCGGAAAACTCGAATCTGCAAAAGACACAATGTAATTAAAAAACTGTAAAATAAATATTAATACTTTTCTTTTAATCACGTTCTAGTCATTGCTACCTTTAATTAATGTATAATTTTCCTTGAGAACTACATACAGTGAGTATATTTGGATCCTATTTACTCCCAGCTCCTCCCTTTAACCCCTGCCAGATCTGCCTCCAACATCCTGACCTCTATGTGCTGCTATCCTTGATGACCAGTTAACTCTCTTCTGTGCTATCCATACACTCCTGAGTTCGGGCCAGCCACTGAATCACATTTGACCTACAGCTTTCCTATCACTAACACAAATCCTTCAGGGAACTGACAGTCTATTCTTCCCACAGAGCTTTGATACTACGTTTACTGAGCTCTTACTGAATGGAAACACTTTGAACATCTTGGCTGTACAGAAAGACTCTCTTCCTTCTCTTCATATACTCAAGTCTATGCAAACCCTACATCTGAAACTCAGTCCAGAGCTGTTCTGGATCACACAACTAACCAACTCAACTAGCTCGCAATAGTGAGGTAAGGCGAGACAGATGTGAATCATATCAACTAGAGACTGTAAGTGTTACGTTCAATAAAGCTATTCAAACGTACCCCAGGAGTCTAACTTACCCACTTATGCATGTGAACTGCAATTCCGGTATTCACCCTAGTTGGCCTCTGACCTCTCCTTGGACACTCAGCTACAGCATACATGCAGAGACTTGCTTACATACACATTTTCAGGTATCTATGCTTTTATTACTCTTTCACAGATAACACAAAAGCTCCATGTTTAACTGAAGAATAGAGAGGCTGTTTTCAAAGTGCTCGTAGCACTATATATCCTCCAGGGGTGCAGAAATATTCCAATTATTCTACTTCACTGCAAACACTGATTATCAACGTACTATCTTTAGACACCCTACTGGGTATAAAGTATTCTCTCATTTTTGTTTGGGCTTATGTTTGCCTGCAATGTAATGATAAAAAACATTTTACTGTGTACTTATTGGGCATATGAATATTTTCTTTAAAGAAATGTTTATTCATATTAATTTTTAATTGAGACTTGATATTTTATTGATTTCATGAGCCACAGATATACCTAGATATGTGTGTGGGTCTTCAGAAAACATGATATGCACATACTTATTCTACTTTCTGCACTGTCAACTCACATCCATATTACTGTACTTTAACCTATAGAAGCTATTATTTACAAAGAGAGACAATTGGAACAAACTCCTGATTTTTAAATTTCAGATCTTGGTTCTGGTAACATTTTCTCTGGAAAGGAACAAGGATACTCTGAAGAAATGGTTAACTGAAATGTTAGGTTAAATACAGAGCAAAAACAAGAGGCTAGAGAAAATTAATGTACCAGAAAATAAGAGTATTTAAAAATAATTATGGAGCCATGACTCAGGGACCAAGAGCCTGGGGGAGAAAAGGGGGGATGGAACTCATATAGTCAAATCTCAGACAATTTTAGCACTCAGCTAATTAACAACAGCAATAAATTAGAAACAGGCATGACAGGAGAATTACTAGAGAGAAAAAGGTTATAACAAGTTCTAAAGTCAAGTGGCACTCCATACCTACCCTCTTCAAAAAAATCAAAATAAACAAACAAAAACAACGCGTGTGTGTGTGTGTGTGTGTGTGTGTGTGTGTGTGTGTGTGTAAGATATGCGTGTTTTTACAAGAGCTCGATGAGGTAAGAGAATGGTATCAGGGCTTCTGAACCTGGAGTTAGAGGTGACCATTGGCTGCCTGATATGGGTACTAATAAAAATCGAAGTCTACACTAGAGACCTTGCATGCAGACTGGGAGATGTCCAGATAAGAGACTGCCATAATCACCATCAGAGAGATTCCATTCAGCAACTGATGGAAACAGATGCAGAGACCCACAGCCAAACATTAGGTATAACTCAGTGGATTCTGTAGAAGAGGGGGAAGAAATGATTGTTGGGGCCAGAAGGGTCACAGGACATCACACGACAACCCCAAGAATGAACAAATCTGTACTCTTAGGGGCTCACTGAGACTGATCAATCAGGGAGCCTGCATGGACCTAATCTCGGCCCCCTGTATATATGTTACAGTTGTGTAGCTAGGTCTTCTTATGGGATTCCTAACCAAAGAAACAGGAGCTGTTTCTGAGGCTTCTACCTGCTTCTGGGACCCTTGTCCTCCTACTGGGTTCCCTCGCCCAGCCTCACTATGAGGGGGTGTGCAGAGTCTTACTGCAATTTGACAGGCCATGTTGGGTTGACATTCTCGGGAGGCCTGTCCGAGGAGGCAGAGGAGGGAAGCAGAGGAGGAGTGGATGGGGAGCAGGAGAAGGGAGGAGAAACTGTGGTCAGAATGTAATATATGAGAGAACAGTTTAAAACAAAAATACATGAACTGCAGTCCTTTGTAAGAACAGTAAGGGCTCTTATCCTCTATACCTCCTCTCTGATACAAATCTTAGTAGTTTCTGTAATGAATTAAATACCTTGACTGACATTAACCGAACATTGCACTTGTTAAACTGTGAGTTTTATAAAACTGTGAGTTTTGTTGGACAATACTTTAGTATAATCCTTGATGTCTCCCACCAACTAGATCAGACATTGTTGGTACATTATATTGTAAAATTTTTTTAAATGAACAAATTTAGGAAACAATTTATTTTCATCAAAGTATCATTAAAACCAATTATACAGGTGATAAAACCATGTAGGTGACAGGTATTATTATCATGAGACACTATCTCGTTTCAGAAAAATGTGTTTGTATCTTTTAGTAAAAATTCAGTGTTTATGAATAACTTTGAAAATAACTGGTTATATTTATGTGATATATAACTAACTATATGTAGTTATACAAGCTTACATATCTTATAATTTTATAAGCAGCTTTCTACACCTCATCATAAAATATATGTAAATAATTTTAGAAAATACCCATAAGCCCTCCACAAACAAATTAGTACTTACTATAAATTTGATTAATTTAATTCAGAATCTGTCTCAATCTATATACACAGTATTGCTTTAAAACAAAAGCCCAGATCACAGTGTCCATACTACTTTCTCACTGACATTGTACTTGTTAAACTATGAGTCTGTTCAATGTAAAAGTCTTAGTTTTAGACATCTGATTTGTTTCCAACGCTTTCCATTAAAGTCAGTACTGTTACATTCTTTCATGGCTATGAATCTGAATCATACTTAAGTTCAATTCCTAGAAGAGGCACTGTTTAGTTAAATTATGTAAGACAGACATGTGACACATGCTGTGTAAATGTTTAGAACAAGTGCCAGTCCCAGTGGTGTCACATGGTAGCAGGTATTTTTCCACAGCTCTTAATCTTTTCCAATGTATATAAGGCACACGCTTTAAAAACTTCTTGCTTCTTGGTTAGAATTTTCTTGATCATTAACAATATTAAACTATTTTCATTATCTTTTCCATTCCATAAATTATACTCTATTAATATACACTTTAGTGTTTGTTTAGAATATCAATTAATCATCATGTAACAATGCATCTGAACTGACTAACGAAATTTTAAGCTGCTAAGATCGGTTTTCTTGGACTGGAAATGGAGCTGACAGATCCCATTATTTCTGTTTTGTATTTCTAGGCACTTTGCATCGTCTTAATCATAAACGTCTAGAGAGACAAGGAATGAAAACCTAGTCAAAATACCGAACTGGGAGTGTGAATAGTCTGTTAAATGTGACAGTTCAGACTACATAGATCCTGGGTTCAATCCTCAGCCCAGCAGAAGACAAAGTCTTCTCTATGCAAGGAAAAAGAACAAAGTCCATAGATAAACTATAAAAAAACAAAAACCCTGCCACTTCATTAGAGCAGCCAAGCAAATGAAGTTAATTAACCTAGACATATATAAATGAACACACACACACACACACACAAACACACACACACAGTATTTACTATAGTGAAGAAGACCATACATACATGAACATCCGTCCTGTCGGCAATCCATTTTGCTAGCTGTTCAGCTGCAAATCCAATTCGTTGAAGGTCGAAAGTATCAGCTCTCTTGGGTCTGCCTTTTGAAGGAAAATGCATGAATGTGGGAGCAGAGTTCATGTTGAGCTGTAAAGCAAGTGATAAAATTCTAATTACAACAGCACCCCAACATTTAATATTATTCATCCAACATTTTATACATTTTTGTGTGAATTTAAGAAAATTTATTAGGAAAATCTGCATGGCTTTCTGAAGCTTAATTTCTATTTTTATTCATTTTGATGCACTATTAAGTGAACAGAATAGCTGAATTTGCTTAAGCTGCCTGAACTGTCACATTTAACAGACTATTCACACTCCCAGTTCGGTATTTTGACTAGGTTTTCATTCCTTGTCTCTCTAGACGTTTATGATTAAGACGATGCAAAGTGCCTAGAAATACAAAACAGAAATAATGGGATCTGTCAGCATGTGGATGACTCTGCTTCTTCAGCAGTCACTGGGACTGGGCAAGTAGGGGCACACTAAAAGACTGATTTCAAACACATTACCTGCAAATCCAATTTCCTATTCAAAATTTAAAGGCTATTCTTTTTAGTTAATGGTCAATAAGCAACAGAAAAAATTATTTTTGTTCTAAACAACTTGAATATAGCAAAAATAGGATAAATCTTTGATGCAGTCATGTTCTGTTCAAATTCTTAACTGTTTTAAAATGGCTAAGCACAGAATACTTTTCTACAGAAAATACCTGTTCAGAAAATACACTAAAAAACACTGCCATAGTCTAATGTTTATTAGCCACTTAATAGGATAATTTGACTTAGAAACTAACTACACTATCAATATATTAAATAGCTGCTGAGGATTACAATAAAAAGAACATAAAATAAAACGCAAAGAGATTAACTTAACAAGAATCAAAATCAAGTGTCATGTCAGATGGTAGCTGGCAACAGGTGAAGCCAAGGAGAACTATATTTACAGTCAACGCAAAACAGACCTGGCCCATAAACAAATGCTGACGGTGGCCGCTGTATTCAGAAAATAGCCCAAAGTAACTATAGATCATCAGACAGCTTAGCACAAAGAAAATCTGAATCCTAAAAGGCAGTATGTCTCTATCAACTGTTTCTCATGTGCACTACAGCAAATGCTATCAAATGCTCATTATTTACTGCCACAATATCTTAAGTACTCCTGGTAAAGAGGGAATGGTAGGTCTCCATTTGCCCTGGTTTCTCTGTTTATCCCCTTCATACCAAAAGCCATCATGTTAAATTTAAATTGCCACTGTTATAGTGAGGTGATTATGCCATGAGAGCTCTTCCTTGAGCTCTATCCCCAAGGAGAGCGTGTACAGTTTTTAAAAAGGCTGCTTCCCTCTTCATTCCTCCCTGCTCTGCTTCCCACAGCTATATAAGATGGCACTCTTCATATGCTGACATATTAGTGTCTGCTCTGTAGCTGCAAGCCAGTGCACTGGTAGCTGTATTTCCCTAAAAGGTAGCCAGAGATTGCCTTACTGTTTTTTATTTGCTTAGCCTAACTTTGTCCTCTTTCTGTACAATACAGATTTAGCCAAATTCTGCAAAAAAAAAAAAAAAAATGTAGTGTGAGGATGACAAATGCATGCTAATGTCATTATTAATTTATATACGATAGCAATTATTTTATAAAAATATATCAGGGATACAACTAAGTATCTTCACACATTATCATCTAATTCTAGTAATTTATACATGTTATTTTTCTTGTGTGCATACAGACATAGAGCACAGCATGATCATGAAATCTTCAAGTTGCTCAGCTATGAAGAAGTAAAGCTAGACTGTGACACTGGACCTTGTGCCCTCCGTACAACCATTCCATTCTAGCACAATGCTCACAACTTTCTTCTTTTGAAAACGACTTCTGAGTTTTATAAGTAATCTTAATAGAAACTTTGAAAAGTTCATTATAAAACAAAACCATTAAAACCTGTTCTTATGGTAAAAGTCTGACAAATTCTAACATATCACAACATATATCATACACCACATACCATATCATTAATATACTGTGTATGTCTGATATATGTATATGGACACACACACACACACACATGGTATGCACGTATCATACAGGAATTTCTCTGAATTGAAATAATACCTCCTGGTGTACAAAGAGAAGCTGCTCCTGTGACCTGAGCATTAAACAACCTTAAAAACCTGGAGAGCTAAAACTTAGAGGCCCCCAAAGGGCTTCCAGATGGTTATAGAAGCAGAAAGCAGCTGCTGGCAGAACAGGCTCTGGCAATAGAGCTGTTTGGAGGACACTGTCCAACCTGTCGAGCTGCCTGCAAGTCATGCAAAGAACTCAACGTTTGCAGCTGTCACGCATCATCACTCACCCATGTTGTAGCTTGGAGTACGTCACCTGTGCTCCTGTAAGCAAGTCCTCACCCATAGCCTATAAGTAACCCTATAAACACACTGACTCCCAAGCTGATTTTTATAGAATCCGTTTGGTCAGTCATCAGTTCCCTATCTGAAGTAGGGAATAGAGTTTGTTTTCATATTCCCCATAAAAGGCTCACACAATAGGATGACACAAAATATGTTTGTGTGGAAGGACGGTTATCTTATTCCACATCCTGATACATTATTGCTCTAAACAAGTGATAATCACAGCAACAATACCATGTCTGACAGGTTCCTTGAGAAGCAGCCCTAATGAATATGTATAAGGTACTCAGCAGGCACTGCTGGTCACAGAAGCAGTCATGATGCCACAACTAAGGAAGTATGCACTCTCTGTGATGACTAGCATCCTCATGCCTAAAGTCAAGCTTCCGTCTCCTGAGAAGACTGTGCATGTGAGTACATTACACAGCACAAATGCTGTTATACAAAGTAGGGAACGTAAACAAAAGAAGTTTATTTTCTGATATTTCTGGAGATGAAATTCCAAGATCAAGGTGAATGGCAGGGCTGAATTTCTGGGGAAGCTCCTCTTCCTAGCATACATGAGACCTGAAACCGTCTTATTCCTGCGTTTCCAACTGCCTGTCTCTCAGCACATGTCTTTCTGTTATTTCTTCCTCATAGGAGGAAAAAAGTGATTTGTGACTCATCCTTGGACCCTCTTTAATTCTCTGTCTCACACACGGTCACAGGTGATTTATAGCTTCAACACTGGCATCTGTGGGAGAGATCTAGGCCATAACAAAAAGAAAAAACTTCTGATAAATACAGGATATTTTACAGATAAAATTCTATCTGTGGAAGAAGCAAGTAGAGCTAAGTGGGGAAAATGTATGCTACAGAAGCATGAGGTCCTCAGCTCAGACCACCTGCATCCATATGTGGTGCCACACACACACAGCTGTAGCCCCAGCACCGAGACTGGGATGCAGACACGTTGATTCCATAAGTCAGCTGGCCAGCTAACCACACCAAATTTCCAATATCCAGGGTCAGAGAAAAACCCTATCTCAAAAACAAACACCAAACAGGATCAGGAAGTCTCAGCGGAAGAAGGCACTCCCTACACAACCCAGGCAACCTGAGTTTAATGTACCACTCAAACAAAGGCATGAAGAGGTGAAAGCACAGAACTGCCTCCCTCCACAACACAGTTCTCTGACACCACCATGGAAGACATGGCATGTATACTAACACATACATCATGCACACGTGTTCATACAATGATGCACACATACCCACATTCACATATGTACACACACATCACACACACATACATTAAATAAATAAGTTGCACTTAATACTATATGAAATGCCATAAGACTGTGTGAAATATGACCTATCCAATATGTAATATCAAATTAAAATTAATGCATGTGTTTGGCCACTCTATGATAAAAAAGCACATTTCCTTCAAATAGAAAGTGTTTTTACTATAATAAATTGACAAAAGATATATAATGATGAGGCTAGCAAAGTCTCTAAATTTTAACTCTATTTTAACCACAACAGTAAGTTGTATTTTATCATGTAATCAAAATTTTATCAAAAATAACTCAGTTATGCATTTAGAAATAACATATAGAGTTTTTACCTGTTGAAAAACATCTGTCCCTTCATCATAGTCCACCATTCCAAAAAACAGTTTGTTGCAAAAAGCAGATGAATAACGCCAGGAATTAGCCAGGATTTGATATTCTTCGTTAGCCTGCCTGGAACAGATAATGGAGCAGAACAGAAATTTTAGTATGCAATGACCAGTGTCATTGCTAGAACAGGCAACTAACTCTAGGATAGAGTCAACCAATGACTGTATAGATCATCATCTCACTAGGACTTGGATGAACTGCAAACTACACTGCTGTACACATAAGATCAACAAACACTTTTTAAAAAGAAGTATATCAAACTACAAGTGAACTCGCCATCAACAGTGTAACTTGCTACACAGCCACACTCATATGCACACTGAATTGCTTCTATTATTTTAAATCAATCTGTGTAGATTAAGTTTACAGTATAGGTTATAAATGTTTCTAAATACCGGAACTTAATACTAAAGAGGGGTTGATTATGTCAAAGCAGAAGAATTGGTGTGCTTACTAATTTTTATATCATAAATCAAATAATCCAGAAACATCTATATTTAAGGCATAGAAAACACAATAATTTCACCTGTATTTTTAAGTGTCCATTAAATGGAACTTAAAGTAATAAATATTGTTAAGTCTAATATGAGCCAATTTATTACTAAAATCAATTTACTATATGAATATTATAATAGCTACACACACGGGTCCATCAAATTCTAAAAAATATATAAGGAAGCAATAATAACAATCTCTGTCCACCAGACTGTAAATAGTGGATGTAGGATCCATGATGAAACAAAGTGTATCATTCAGTATTTTGTTAAAAAAACATTGTTATAAAAATCAAACAGGAAAATGTACAATCATTAAGGACTGGCATTCCTGTGATAATGACATCTATAAAATGAAAATGCACCAACATAAAATATGAGAAGCCGGAATAAAATCGTATTTCTGATTTTCTATGCAAAATGCACCAATATAAAATATGAGAAGCCGGAATAAAATAATATTTCTGATTTTCTATCATTTGTTAGAACATAACAGCTTATAATGAAATGTTCTAAAACAAAGATATCGTATTTTCTTATATTATAAGGTGATCCAGGCATATCAGAGTCTATCAAATATGCATATATGTAATAATTAATTCAATCCACAAATCTCTGACTTGGAAAACAATGTGCAAATGACAAATGCAAAATCCCTGACTTCAACAAGCTTTCCTTAAAGAGAGAAAGATCTTACACAAACACAAACTATCAGGTAAATTCAAGTTCTCTGGAGCCTTTTAAAAATCTGTTAAAAACCCATGAATCATAGGTGAGCTCCCTCTGCTGTGACGTTGTTACTCTACTGCCATTTTACTTTTTTGATTTCCTAGTAATCACTTGTAATTCCATTACAAAATCCTACGCACAAAATTCTCCACACCAGAGCCACGCCCATACCAAGTTTGGTCTACTTCACGAAAATGCCACAGTCACTCCTACAAGGTACATCAAATATTTTGTTTAGATTTCTCTCTCTTTCTTCAAAAGTCAGTACAAAACCTGCCACTTCTGTTGAATGGCACCCCAAGTCTACACTTGTAATACTTGCTGGTGCCACTGACTGCAACAGAGACCCTCAGCTAAAGTACAGAAGGATTTACTGGAAGTACATTAGCTGTTCTATGTGGAAGTACAGATTGTCCACTGTTTAGAACCTGGAAGGTTCCCCACTAATGGTGATGAATAATACGCTGTCCTTCCTCATCAGTAAATCATAAATACTTTTAAAGATGAATTTTCCACATTAGAGACTCTCAATTCTGGTATGTGAATGGCAACTGAGATTTATTATATTTGATTTACGGCCCTTGGGGGAACAACATTCACCTTCTAATCTACCACACTATAAAAATAATATAATTTTTCTCATTTATGCTCATTTCAATGAAATGATAACTTGGTTTACTTTATTGCTATAAAACATAACTACACCATACAACTGGGGAAAGGACAATGTGGTAACGTAGCAGAGACATCACGACCCAGTCTTGTTACAGATCTACTCTAAGCTGTACTATCTTAAATAGAGCCAACCGTCAACAAGAGGAACTGAGCTAAGGCCATCTATGCTACGTGGCCAATGAATATCATTTATGACTCTAAACATTATAATAAATAAATCACTGAGAGACATGTTGATGCCAGTTTTATAGGCAAATGTGGACTTGAGAATATAACGATATTTATACTTAGTATTTTAAGTAGTTGTTGCAGTAACAAAGAAATACAGGTAACACTGTCTACCTGAAGAGACCACAGAAAGAAACAGATGTGCATGCAATGACAGCACAAAAATATGAACCAAAGTCTTAGCTGTGCCTTATACTTGCACACATAAAATGGGAGAAAATGGACTGGAACCATGGCTGCCTGGAAAGATGCAGAAAAAAAAAATCAGGCCTGTCCTAATGACTCAATTTATGAACAAATCCAGCAGGGAAAGACAGAAAGACAAGTTAGTCTCAAATGTTTCTGTGTTCAAGAGAATCGAGGCTTCATATCAGACAAAAGGAAAAAAAGACTAAGAGAAATAGGAGTGTGGCTTCCTTCTATAAACAGCAGGCAGCTTCAGAGTTTTTAAAAAGAAGTACATTTGCAAAGCACCATTTGCACTGTCTGACAACCACATGTCTGAGGGAGAGTGAGATTATGATAAATGTCTGGAGCCCATTCGAGATGGTCAAGTTGGGAAAACATAAGTTACTAATATATAATCATGTGACCTATTTTGAATACACACTTCTTTAGAATCTAGAAGGCCAAAGCATCCAACTAAAATTTCTGTGAAAGCTTAGTTAGTTTTGATTGTAGACTTCATACAGAATAGATTCAGCTGGGAAGGCAATCTCAGTAAGTAATTACTAGATGAGTGGTTTTGTAGGCATGCTTGTGAAGGGTTTACGTATTCAGGCTAACGAAGATAGGCAGACTCACCCTCAATGTGAGCAGCACCGTTTCCTGGACTGGGCCCAGGGCTGATGAAAAGGGAAGTGTCCTAATCACTGTCCTATTGCTGTGAAGAGACTCCATGATCAAGCAAGGTATAGAAAGCATTTAATTGGAGGCTTGTTTAGTTTCAAAGAGTTTTAATCCATGATCATCGTGGCAAGAAGCAAACTAGCATGGCTGTAGCTGAGAACTTTATGTTGATTCACAAGCAACAGGAGTGGGGGTGGGTATGGGAAGAGAGAGAAACTGGGCACAGGGTTTTGAAGATTCAAAGTCCACTTCTAGTGACACACCTCCTCCAAGTCACACTTCCTAACCCTTCCCAAATAGTTCACCATCTAAGGACTCAGCATGCAAGCATGAACATGCAAGCACAGGAGCCTATGGGAACCATTCTCACTCAAACCACAAGAGACTGCCTTCTGCATGGCATCCTGGCATTCAAGTGCTTTCTGCTTTTGACTTTTATACAAAGTAACAAGCTGCTTCAGGATCATGCTGCCTTGTAATCCCCACAAGGGTGCAGAATAGTCTCAAATTGTGAAGTGACCCCTTTCTGGCTTGTCATCAGAGCATTGTATCACAGCAATAGGAAAAAAATACTAACACAAAGCTTTGGAAATATTTCTACTTTAAAGAAAGGATTTCATGAAAGTCAAAGCACATTACAATTGCCGAGCTCAAATACAAAACTTTGAGCAAAGTTCATATTGGCAAAACAAATGGATGCTTTCTCCCACTTGAATGTACTCAGCAACAATAGGGCCAATGAGCAAATCTATCTCTAAAACAAAACTAAATTAAACATGCTTTAGAAATATGTATTATTAAAAAAAGAAATATGTATTATTAATGCTATCTATTCAAAATACAAGTAATGTATCAGAAATAAGTGTGCTCAATGATATAAAACCTATTATCCCCTGTACCCACCAATATTCTAACTTAACAGGGAATTTAAAAATCTAACAACAAAAAAAAAAGAAAGAAAATAAAGGAAGGAAGGAAGGAAGGGAGGGTGGGAGGGAGGGAGGGAGGGAGGGAGGGAGGGAGGGAGGAAGGAAGGAAGGAAGGAAGGAAGGAAGGAAGGAAGGAAGGAAGGAAGGAAGGAAATCAATCAAGTAGAGCCTATTATGTTTGTCAACTTGTACTAAGAGCACACACATATAGTGTTCCTGGTGATCAACACTATTGAGGCCTCGCTGTCATTCAAAATTCAAAGCAGAAACCACAAACACCAGGAGCACACAAATAAATAACTACATTGTTAAACGCGTCTTCTTTCTGGAGTGGAGGGATCCGGCAAAAATGAATGTTCCAAGCCCAGGTAAGGAAGGAGCACATGAAATGTTCTAGTATGTACATACAGAGCCTGAAGAGGGCACTCAAGCTGCATGAGAAGAATCCAGTGTTGTTCGGAAATAACCATGGGGCACTGTTCTGTTAAATCTCTTGTATTAAATTTTCTCCATTTTTTATTAAAGAACAAGAAAAAAAATCACTTAATTCAAATGCTATAATTTTTTACATTATACTCTTTCTTAAAGGTTATGTAGAACTAAAAAGGATTATTAACTCATCTATAATTCTATATATTTAATACATTTCCTAAGATGAATGTAATTTTTATCTTTAAAGCATTTTAAAGGAATGTTTTAAAAAGTAGTCTCTCTTCATAACATTAGATTCATATTAAGAATATGTCTTTATAGTTATGCATTTATGATGAATTACATATATATAAACATATATTACCTAGTTACTTCAGAGTATGTCTTCATAGAAGCTCAAATAATTCCAACAGACAGGGATTTGCACAGATTTGATGCCAACTTGCCTACTGAAGAAGCTTCTGGTGTTATGAATGGGAGAGTGAGAAAACAATAAACAGCATCTTTTAAAGCTTCTAACTTTTCTGGTTGTGCTAAGCTGACCAGAGTGTTAGCCTGTGCCTCACTAACTAATACAGCCATGTTAATGGGAATATTTACTCTCTGGTGGCAGCGCCAAGGTTTTACTCCATCACGGGCTGACTACACATTACTTTGGACCTGAGGACAAGAAGAGTAAGATAATGGCAGGAACATGTGAAGAGGTTGTTCTCCTCAAGGTGGCCAGAAGCATAGTCCAGAAAGTGGAGGGGGTAAGTCAAGGCATACTTTGAAGGCCAAATTCTTAGTGACATATTTTCTTCAATTAAGCCAACTGCTACAATCCCATCAACTACCTATACAACCTTTGAATCCAGCAATAGATTAATCTGTTCATGAAATCTCGGCTGTTGTAATCCAGTCACTTCTTCCCCTGAGCCAAGCTCTAAACACTGCTTGCATGGTCTAAACACTACACAAGGTCTTTTCTAACAAGCATGCCAAACAGGAAAGGTTTGCATGTTAGTCACTATGTCAGTGCCAACTCTGCATTTCTTGTATATCTGTGTTGTCTTCCTTTATTAAATAAACAGTGAAAACAACAGTAAAAATTTTGATTCAAATATGTATATATCGTAAACCAAAAATATATAAAAATATAATGTGTACATAACTATGAGTAGTGCAAACAGCTGAGTAACACAGAAATGCTTAAATGTGGATGCTGAGATGAGTAACATACAGGTAGCAAAGAAACAAATTGACATACCACTCACTCACCGAGCAATCTTTTTAAAGACCATATGCTTAATTCTGAGAAAGATTACATATAAAGTGAAAGTAGTAATGAAGATTACAAAATGACTAAAGCAAGAGATGAATTATTTTGATGTCTGAAAGAAGAAATAGTTACTTGTCTCATGATACCTCAATACCTTCTAGAAACACAGTATTTAAAATATGGGTAGAAAACAGTCAGCGAATAAGTCAAAACGAATACAAATTTTAATGATAACATACCCACTGTGATTGCTAATCTTATTAACTTCAGTGCATGGAAAGATGCTTAAATAGCTAGTAAACATACTTCAAGATGAATTTGTATTCCCATTAAATATGCTTAGAGAATAGATCAAGGCAGGCGTGATGGCACACACCTTTAATCCCAGTACTCTGGAAGTAGAGCTAGGAGGTTCACTAGGAATTCAGGGCAGCCTGGCCTACTTAATGAATTCTCGGACAGCTAAGTCTACATAGTGAGATCCTGTCTCAAGAAACAAACTAAAAGAGGAAGATGCATCCTGAATGAGTTGTACTATCCCAAAGACCAGGGACCAGAACAGAATAAAAGAAGCAGGAAGAAGCAGGAAGCCCATGAGCATCCTTCCTGCCTTCTGGGTCCCCTGCCACCATAACAGGAGCTGTGTGCTCTGCCACACTCTTTCTGCCATCAGCCAAGATACTCTTCTCAAATATCTGTCACATAAACAAACAGGCTAGCTAACAGAATTAGTACTTGAGGAGCAAATCCAACTGTGGCATGGTGATTGCTGAGTAATTTAAGCCAAATTTACAGTGATAATTTTCAAAATTATCTACAAAAGATTTCTTGTGTCCAACTGATAGATATGTCTGGTTTTGCTTTAGGATAAGGCTTTGATACACATACTGATTTTAGCCTTGTTCATAGGAGAAATGTCAACAGAAATGAAACAACTTACCTGTGTCTCACAGTAAGAAATAACTGCAACAAGAAGAACTCAATCTCAATTGGAGAGAGGTTGTAACTACATCTTTGGCTATAAGTATAAAAACATGTTTTCGATTCCATTCTGAGAGCCACCCTCAGAACACATCAGAAATCAGTGGTTTTTAATACAACTCCATCAAGCCCATGTCATGTTGTTAGCTAAGAATTTGGAATAGTCAGTTTTGCAATGTATTTGTGTGCAATATGTATTTTTACTCCAATTTTCCAATTACTTATACACAGAAATAGCAAGAAAGTAGCATAACGGAGTGCTTAGGGAAAGGAAGGCTTTTTACATGAGCCAGTGTGGGTTGCAGCCTCAGAGGTCAAAGAGTTTAGTCTATGTTCAAAGCAAAATCAGTGTACAGAAGTATACCTTACCGCAAATAAACACTAAACTCCAACACTAACACCTACCAAGAGCTGAGAGAGCAGTCACACACTGTAGGCAGCATTTGAGCCTCAAGATCTGGACTTGAGTATAAGCTTTATAGTTCTTGATGAACAAACCTAGATAAAATGTTATCCCCCTGCACAACAACAAGTGAGGGTTGAGGGTTGCTAGGAGGTGACAGAAAGCATGATAAGGCATGACACATGCCTAGGTAAGTGACAAAGGCTTGCTCTGCCAACAACCAGCTTAAAAGCTGATGTTTCACATTGCTTCGGCAGTTCCTTCTCCTTTCACTCTCTGTGCTGGATCCAAAAGTCTTCAGTTCCCCTCCATAAGCCAACTTTACCAGTGGCAGGGTGTTTCAATGTGTGCTTTTGTCCATCTCCTCAACTTTCTATACCTAGAGGGCACACATGACACAGCATACACTAGAACATATCAAATAACCAATACATAAGAGCATGTAAGCATGGCATATTAATTTCCAGATATTCTGTATATCTTAGTAACTCCTCAATCCCTTTCCAAATATGGCTTTTGATTATCCAAATTAATAATCATTAATCAAAATCTCTCTGCCTTCTTTCTTGATACTTAAGAGTTTAGGTAAATATCAGTTTAAGAAATGTGTATCTGTCAAGAGTCCAGAATATCAAGTGTGTTCTGAGATGAAAAACTGCAGTCAGATGTGTCTGATCATGGTTCTTTCCAATATCCAACTAAAGACTTAACATCTCAACTATCAGTAACTATAAATGTGGTTAAAAGAAAAATTACCATCTCAGGAAATTAATTTTGTACTACTATAGTAATACCAAATCCCACAGTGAACACTACAAAGTTTATGAATAAAATTTTATTCTCTCATTTCTATGCAATATTCTTAGGTAGGGAAATTAATTTTTTAATGTTGTTACATTAAAGTTTAAATAAAAACTACATTGACTATTAAAACATATAAGCTAGCATGGTGATGCACAATGTTAATCCCAACACTCAACTAAGGAGGCAGAGGCAGGCAGGTATCTGTGAGTTTGAGGCCAGACTAGTCTACATTGAGGAAGGCAGGAACAGGCGAATCTCTTTGAGTTCAAGGTCACCCTGGTCCACATAAAAGCTTCCTGGACTACACACAGTGAGACCCTGTTTCAAAAAACCAAAAACCAAAATGAACAAAACAAAACAAAAAAACTAAACAACAAAGGCAAAAACAAAACAAAAAAAAACAAAACATAACTTGCTATCAAAAATACTAATAAACAGTTCATATTTTTCTGCACTGGGAATCACCAAAACAGCGACACATTAATTTGCTAAATGATTTGACAAATCCAGGACACAGCATAGCCACAGAAAGAATTTATTTATTCATTTATTTATTTATTTATTTATTTATTCATTCACTTCAGCAAATATGATACAGAAAAAAATTGGCAAAGGAGAAAAGGAAGGGTGACTGAAACAAAGTTTGAAGTATACAAAATACTGGGTTTCCTAGAACGCCCCCTTGTAATGTGAGAGGACCTCCTTTACTGTAGAGCTGTGGCACCAGGTTAGTGCTACCAGGGAGATCATTACAGATTCACTTCTGAGAGATGGTCAGTGAGACACACAGTCTACTACTACAACTCAAACAAATCCTGAGTCCCAGAAGGGCTTCAAGCAGACAGTATTAGTCACTTTCTTTTTACAGCCTCGGAACAGTGAGCTGTCTTTAGCACTTAAGGAATGGAATTATGACATAACCAAACAGCAAACTTTGTGAGCTTGTCTTATCTAAAGAAAGCAATTTCTTCTCTGTCTACCTTTGTTATGATTCTAACAGATAAAAGGAGTAACTCAACATTTACACCATATCTTCCCAATAGAGACAACAATCTACCAAAAAAGGAATGGACAATAAAAGCCAACACTGGGGAACCAAGATTCTTATAAATTTAAATTAAATTACTTATATAGTAAGGCTAAGAAAATAGAATATTACTAAGTGTGTTAATTAATACAACTTAAACTTATAGAAATCAAAGATAGATGCTTAAGTATGGTGTATTATTAAGAGTATCTATAGCTTTAGAGATAAAAATGTAGAACCTTCAGTCTTTACTTTGAATTTTGACAGCAGCTACCAGGACTTTACTTTTAAGAGAAATCACATCACAAGCAGCAGAGAGAAGTAATAAACCACTCTTCTAGTCTATTTATTTCTATAATGGTTACATAAATTTTTCAACATTGAAACTTATTTTATTACCAATATAATCTCTATCATTTCATTTAATAAAATTCTTCTAGGCACAAAAGTTCACAAAGCCTTGAGTTCCAACCCACCATTCCCATGTTCACCATCATTACCACCACCATTTTGCCATAATAATCTCTACAAAGTGTTTTCAGATTGATGTTCAGATTTCAAGTTTATCTCCAAGGAATAAAACTAAAAATTGAAAATTACATAGCATTGTGAAATCATAAGTCAACAAAAAGTTTCTAAAATTCTTTACACTACAAAACCATAAATAAAATGATTTATCGTAGTAAAGAAAATGCCATACAGATTGCATATGACCACTCTCAAAGGGAAAAGAGGACAAAGGTAAGAACTAAAAGTAAGCAGCATCTTTCAGCTCAAATTCAAAGGACTTCACTGTGGGCTGGGGATGAAGGGACGAAGGCAGTTGAGTACCGGACAGTCAGTGACCTGAGAGACTCCACAACTCTAGCAATTGGGACACAGTGAGAAAGCATGTCTGTACTGCACCCACAGCAGCTCAGTAGTGTAAGTCCTGTAATCTTGAGAAGGTCAGACCCAAACTTGCTGATAATTTCATTTGTCACACCAGGGGTTTCCATGCCATCCTGGACATCTATCATGTGGCTTCTGCGTCACTGGAGGGATGTCACAAATTAAATGCAGTGGGGTCTATCTAGTTCAGGGACACGGATGGCAGGAAAGCTTATGGTCCTAAGATCCCGGGCACAGATGAAGATGCCAGCTTTAGAGGATCAGGAGCCTGAGCAGGGACATTCCACAGCATCTGGGACAGGTGACCATCAAAAAGAAGAGGTGCGGGAGGTAAAAATCCAGGCCCGGTTCCTGCTGCAAACCCCAGTTCACAGTGTGTTGGCCATCCATCATGTGGGCTCTTCCTCACTCTTGAGAATTCATTTCCTACCTTCCTCCATTCATCTCTTCTTTATCTTTCTCATGCTCTCTCTTTAAACTTTTAGAATATTGTTTAAAATGTTGCTATACATCTTCCATTTATTTTCCTTTAATTAATCCTATTTTGTTAAAACCACTTTTAAAACTTTTTGGTTTATAACCAGTGAGATGACACAGGCAGTAAAGTGTTTGGCACCAGCACTGACTACCTAAGTTCAGTATCCTAGAACTCCTATCATGGAAGGAGAGAACCAATGCCTGTAAGTCGTCCTAGTAAGTTGTCCTATGATTTCAACATGTGCACTGTGGAATACACACACACAGAGACAGACACACACACACAGAGACAGATACACACACACATCCTTTCTGGTTTAGAGCATGTTTGCCTTTACTGTATTACTGTATTAGTTGTTTTCAGTGCTGTGGAGAAAAGTGGAACTTAGTTTTCTCTTACTTCTTATTTCTGGTTCATTTGTTGCTGTTACTATGCTGCCTCCTATAGCAGAATTTTCCCCTAATTGATTAAATAATAAAGATGACAAGAAGCCAACCACTGGGTGAGGAGGAGGGCCTTCCAGGTCTGAGAGAGAAGAGGGAAGGCAGGAGGAGTGGACTTCCTTTTTTGGAAGTTGGGAGAAAGGCAACCAGCATAGGGGGTGGGGGGCCTGTTAGTTCTGGTTTCACTAGGATCTGCCACCAGAGGATTTCTAACAGAATAGTTGGTGAATTTAGGATGCTAGATTCCATGCCTAGCAGTTGTGTTATATGTTGATTCTAAACTAAGATTCTCTGGTGTTTTCCATCTTTCAGTGACTCAACTGAGCTCTAGGAAAGGTAATCATGGCAGAGCATGGGTTTGCAAGAGTTCGCCCCAGCTAGCTGGGAAATTTGGGAGTGCTGAGCATATTTGGCAGCAGCCAGCCTTGGGGAGAGCTATCTCAGAGATCTGGAGAGGCCTTGGCAAGGGAAAACATGCAGTCTAGGCTCAGTACCAAGCCGTGAACAGATCAAGACCGCCGGCTGGTGCTTAACATGTGATAGCATTGATTGCTTTTAAATATTACACGCAACACCCTCCCATTTCTCCCAACCCCCAAGAATGGATACCACTCTCAGAATACATTGTGCATCGTGCAGATGCTCTATTAATGAGCTGCACTCCTCGTCCCCCCAAAAGCCACTACTTTTTGCTCTGCATGCAGCCCACCTCATCAGCAAGAAGATTAATTGAAAGAAGAAGTTATGTTTTGATATTGGTAAAAGTAACAGTAAAAATAAATATCCAAGGCTATGATCCAAGTAAGCATGGCTAGAAACTTTTGTAAACCCACTCTGGATTCCTGAACACACAGCGAAAGCACAGCGAAAACCACAAGTCTGCGGACAGTGCATTTACAGCACAGTTGCTCTTACACATTCTAGATATGAGGAATAATCATGCAGGGAGCGTGTGTTCTATGGTCTACAAAGGCCTGAGCCACTAGAAGTGTCCTACTTTTGTGCACTATGCAGAGAATGGAGAAAGCACTAGCTCTCTTATGAAAGCAAACACACTGAATAACAGAAGATTTCTCAGGAGAAATTTTAAAGGCCACCAGAATATATATGGATATACTTCAAGACTTGGAGGATGCAGGCAACAATATTACTCACTAGATCCACTAAAGTCATCCTTGAAAATGAAGGTAGGAACAAAGACCTTATGAAGTATGCATAAGCAATTCATGACCCCACTGCAGCAACAGATATGCAAATGAGAAAAAATTATACATCACAAATCAAGAAAATGACGAGAATAAATTCAAAGCTTTCACTGTAATCTTGAAGGGAAAAGATAGTAACTGACCAATTAAAGGACACAGACTGACAGACACAAGGGTTGTCAAACCAGATTCAATGTTTTCTTTTTTCCCCTCTTCTAGAATATATCTCACTAGCAAATACATTTAAAGACTAAGAATAAGAAGACAGAAAAAATTCTACACAAATAGAACCCAGGAGCAATCAAAAGCTCTATGAGGTGGGAAAGCAGGTTTAGAGCCAACATTAGCAAAAACAAACAAACAAACAAACAAACAAACAAAGTAACTACATACTGGTAACTGAAATGCATATGCACTGAACATTGCTATATCCAACTGCATAAAACAAGCACTACTGGACATAACTGGGCAGACAGGCCCTAATACAGTAATAGGTGATCTTGATACCTCATGGCCATCAAGATGTAAAATATAGAGCTGGAAAAAACATCAAAATGTACATTTAAACTATACTACAAATAACATGGTATTAGTAGACATACACAGACTACCACATCCATCCACTACAGAATACATTCTTTTCATAAGTTCATAAAACTGGAACATTCTCTAAAATAAATATTTGAGATCACAAAGAAAGTCTTAATATATATTTAAAAAGATGAAATAATGTCTATATTTTAGCAGATTGTACAAAAATATAGTAAGAAATCAACAGTGAAAGAAACTACAGAAACAATACAAACATGTGGGAATTGAACCATACATGTTTGATTACTAAGTGGATTCTTATATAAATCAGATGAGAAGGAAAATGTTTATAGAAGCAAATGAAAATGGAAACACAGGGTATTATAATCTGTAGGATACAGCAAAAGCCCTTAGATGAAAGTAGTCAAAGTAACCAGTCAGACCTAAAACTAAGAGAAAGGAGTAACAACGATCAGGGTTGAAATTAATGGAATAAAACTCAAAAGAATTTACAAGATAGGTGAAAGTTTATGACAATGATCTAAAGACAATAGCTAAGTATCTTCCCTCCAAATCCAATTACCTCTCCCAGATAAGGATCACAATAGAGAAAAGGAAAAACTACCGCACAAATCATAGATCATAAGAACATCATCATCTATATTCAATCTTAACACTGGAGTCTCAACAACCTACCATTATATGCCTGTTGACATGAGAATACATGAATGACATTTATGTCACTCCTATACTAAATACCTAAATCTAACTGAAAGAAACACCAACTCAAGAGCATGGGAAATTATATGTATCAAGATCTTGGATTCCTTTTGGTTTTTTTTGCTTGTTTAAATGTCATTGTCATTAAAACAAACAAAAAATCATTTAACTTAACATGAGAATGACAAAGTAAAAGGAACTAACTGGTATAACAATCAGATAAACAGATCAACACTGACTAGGTCGAGTGACACTAGAAAGAGGGCCTCAGACTGTGTATGCATGATTTCATCTTAAAAGCCTTCTACCAAATTAGGCCTGTCACTGGACCTCCTTTCCCTCAGTCTCTTCTTCATTTTTGTCCCCCAGGTTCTTTTAGACAGGGAAAATTCTGCGTCAGAGCTTTTGACTGTGGGATGGCAACCCCCTCCCACACTTAATGCCTTGTCTTTCTACTGGACTCTGCAAGTTTCCCCTCCCCACTGTAGGGCATTTCATCTAAAGTCCCTCCCTTTGAGTCCTGAGAGTCAGACTCTCTGGTCTCTGGTACTTTCTAGGGGGTCCCCCACTTTCTATCCCCTGGGGTTGCATATTTCCATTCATTCTGCTGGCCTTCAGGGCTTCACTCCTGTCTCTCCTCCTCGCCCCCCCCCCCCATAGCTGATCATATTCTCCTTTTAGCTTCTCCCTCCCCTCTTCCACCCAGGTGCAACTTGGGATCCATCTCAAGGAGAGGCTCCAAGACCTGATACTACTACTGATGCTATGGTACGCTTACAGACAGGTGCCTAGCATGGCTGTCACCCAAGAGGCCCAACAAGCAGCTACTAAGACAGACACGGATATTTTCACCCAACCATTGGACTAAAGCTGGGGACCTCTGTGGTTGAATTAGGGAAAGGTTGAAAGAGGAGGAGGAGAAGGAGGAGGATGACCCTATAGGAAGACCAGCAGTCTCAATTAACCTGGGCCCAAGATCTCTCAGACACTGAGCCAACCAGGTAGCATACACTGGCTGGTATAAGGCCCTGATAGATATAGAGGAGAGGACTGTCTGGTCTGGCCTCAGTGAGAGAAGACACAGCTAACCCTTGAGAGACTTGAGGCCCTAGAGAGTGTAGAGGCCTAGTGGCATGGAGAAGAATCCTCTTAAAGACTTGGGGGAGGATAAATGTGATGAGAAACTGTGGAAGGGCAGACCAGGGGGGAGGCCATGACTGGATTGTGAAAAAAATAAAATTAAAAAAAAATAGTACATTTCTGTACAGATAAATGAATGGAACTGGAATTGAAATAAAATGTCAACAGTGGTCCTTTTAAGTGGCAGAATTGTTTATTTTTCCCACCTTATTTTTTTCTAAATAGACGATACATTGCTGTAAGAATAAAAACTTGCAAAAACAAGTGGGAAAAAAAAGAGTCTCCTCCCGAGTTTAGGCATGGCACTGACTGACCACTCCAGTGCAGACGCCCCTGCTGATGTAAAGTCCTTCGACCTTTACTTGAAAGAGAACAAAAGCAGAAGTGGTAAATTGTAAAATCTTTTGTAAAGATTTTGTAAAACGTTTGCAACGAGTAACACTGGTGTCAAATATTCTACTGTCCCAATTTCTTGTATGTTTGAAATTACAATTGGGGTAGAGATCAGAGATTAAAGCAAGACCTTAAATGCAGAATTCAGAAAACAGAAAAGAGATCAGGAAAATGCTACAATGTCAGATCTGGCAGTAATAGACATGGCAAACAGTAGAGAACTGGGGACAGACAATCTGACAAAGAAACTACCAACAAACTGAACTTCTACCCATGCCTTCAACATAAAACTAAATTGCTGAAGTAAGGAACAACTACAGAATTGTTTCTACTTTGAAATTAGTTAACGTTTTCCCTAAAGTCTAAAATGTATCTCATGTATATCCTTGTCTCAACCATGAGACAAACAGAAAGGGACCACAGGGGGACTTTCTAGTCTGTGACAAAGTGAAGTGCCTTGTTCAAGGAGGTAAGCAAGTGACTGAAACCTAATAGCTAAAGCTCTCAGGGACTGAAGTCTCCAAACCAGTCACAATGGGTTTAGTTAACATGCAAGCAAAATGTAATTCATAGATAGTTTTCATCTTATCTGCTAAGTGAGAACCTAATCCTACAAGTGACTGCACTAGAGTAAAAGGACTCCAGTGAGTTCTGCCCACATGGCTTTGGCTCAGAAACTAACACTGGACCTTCAGAGCTCTTGCCTTAAGACAAAACTTCCATGACTATTAGTTTACAAAGTGCTGGCTGATGCATCTAGACCCAAGAAGACTAGTATCTTGGTTAATTACACAAAAGCAAGGCACAAGTTACAATCCACAGGACAAGGACAAAAGCATCCACTTAAAGAGTCCTCAAGTCACAGATCCTCACCCTGGCTATGTGACTTCAGATAGATTATCTAATCTCTCAGCTTTAATGTCATTCATAAAATAGATTTTGTCAGATATACCTTTCAGAAGAAAGAATCATAAGTGTGTACATATATGCACATAAACACATAAATACGTGTGTATGCTCTTATGTGTATATACACATATATAGCCAGCTAATAATTTGTCAAAATATATTTGTAATTTACTATTTCAGTTGAAGTACAATAATACTGCATTAATCTCTAACATGTCATGATTGTATTTATATATAAACTTTGCTTGATTCAAAATGAAAGTTTTTACTTTCCTTCAATTTGATTTTTAAAAAAATCTACTGATCCCTAATATCATCTTTAAAAGGAGCTGCCTTGTTCCTAGAAGAGTCAGTCCTGAAGATGAACAAATGCGTGTAAGAACACATCTGAGCAATTATGAGAATATTCCCTGCACTGTGATTTAGCAAAGGAAGTTTGGAGCTAACACTTAAGGGAGCTGAGAATTGTCCTGAATAGTCATAATTAACAATTTTATTTGGCCAAGGTCTTTGACGTTAACCAGGAGCAAGGTGAGAATTGAATTCTGAAAACTGAGAGTCAACTGACTGTGAAGGAAGAACAGGATGACTTGTGAAGGACTCAAAGGAACTCGGAAACTCAGTGACCAGCCTCTCTGCAGGCAACCATAAGTGTAACCAGGACTCAGGGCCAATAGAACTTCATCTTCCTTAAAGAGAAGGAAAAGGCAGTAATGTCTCAAAATGGAGGGCATAGATTTTTGAAAAAGTACTAGGAACTTTTTAAAGACTATACAGAATTGTAAAATATTAAAATAGGATTGTAGAAATCATCCATCATTACACTGAAAAGAGAAAGAACGAGAAAACCTCATTCGTGTGGGGGACAAGGGAAGTCACTGCTGAAAGGATGCCATCTCAGAGTATCTCCAACACCCTTTTGAGGCCCGGTTCATAATGCAGGGATTTACAATAAGGCATGGAGACACACACCTGCAATCCTGACACTGGAGACTGCAAATTTAAGACCAACCAAGGCCACACAGCTACTCTCAGGTTATCCTTAGCTATATACATAGTGAGCTACATACATATACAACACACACACATAAAAACGATGGTATATAACTCAATTAGCTACAGACAAGAGACATGAACAGGTATTTCGCTGAAGGTTTCTAGATGACAAACAAAAATATAAGATGTTAAAGATGAAAAAGCATGTAAAATGGCATTAATCATCACTAGCCATTCTGAAAATGTTCTGTTGTTTTATTTGAACAAGCTAAATATGCCAAATCAACAATGCTTGTGATAGTAAATGCTTTGGGCTTAGAATTAAATCAGATTTTTTTTAATATATACATATCAAAATTTGGAAAAAGGGATCAAATCCCTTTTGAAATTCATTTGTTTCAAAGTAATTCCCATGCACCTGACACAAACCTACAGGTAATTTTGCAAAACAGTGTGCCTGTGGTCTAGCACAGACACACAGATAATAAACTGAAGAACATCTGCACTATGAAATTATTAGTCAGTAATAAAAAGAACAAGCTGTTGATAAATGCAACAACTTGGGTAGTGTTTGAAGGAATTATGCTAACTCAAAAAGAAAGGCAATTCCAAAAGATTCTACAATGATTAAATTTACATAACATTCTTGAAATAACAAAATTATACAAATGGGAAATCAATTAGCTAGCTGCCAAATTCAAGCCACAGACTGAAATATGGAGTAGATAAAGCTGTAAAAAAAGAATGGGGATTTAACCACGCTGTAACTTGACAGATCAATGACAAATATTTGCTTACAATGTGGTATTGTAGTTCTGCAAGCTATGACTTCTAGAAGGTACTGGAGAAGCCATATACAGGAAACTATGGTTTGAATATGTGTCCCCAGATCCCTGTGTTGACAGCATTAGGTATGTAGCTACTGGCACTATCGAGAAGTTACTGGGTCATGAATGCACATAACTTCATATGTGTGTGTACACATGTTCAGTGTGTACGATATATATTATTTAAGTGATTTGATCCCCTGGTAAATCCAGAGCTGAATGGACAATTAGGAGGTGGTTTCTTACGTGAAGAAGAAGGTTTCTGGGATATGCCTGAGAACTTTACCTCAGCCCTGGATCCTTGATTTGCTTTGGACCGCCTCCCTTCTACTGCTACAGGCCCAAATCACAAAACCAATTGAAAATAGAGTGTAGTCTCTGACAGCCTGATCCCAAATTAATCTTTCCCTGCTTTCCATTGCTTCTTCTCAGATATTCTGCCACAAAGATATCAAGTAACAGAGAGAATGTCTGTATTTCTTCTTACAAGCTCTTAGGGGGCTCCACCAGTATCTCAGTACGTACTGCACATGGTTGTATTTATTCTTGCCAAAAATTTCACCCAGACAAATACTTCACTCTTTTCAAATTGTTTGCTTCTGTCATCTAGTACAAAGTTTTCAAAATGATTAGAAGTACCAAAAAGTTAAGTGGACTTCCCTAGGAAAACAAGAATCCCCCTTTATAAAATATTTTAAAGACAGTACACCTACTTCATAGAATGCAGCTATTGCCTCCTGATCTAAAAGACAAAACTTTATACATAATGAAGTGAAGTCAGTTTTAACAAATACTTGTTGACTCTGGTCAACAACCTGATTGACAGTCCACTATTCAACTCGTCTTACACTAAAACTTGCTGAATTTTCTTATACATGTCTATCTTACTCTAGGTCTAAGCTAGGCTACTGGTTTCTCAAGGTTTTCTGTACACTGATTACCTGCACACGGAACACTGCCGCTGAGGCTGCAGAGCAGTGAACATGACGATCATGGAGTAGTTCCGAGGCGGGGCTTTTACAAACTTCCGGAACTTGTCCCCATTCATTCGGAAGATGGAGCGCCTGGAACTCCATTCCATCAGCTGTTCCACTTTTTCAGCCAAAAGGTTCTGCAATTAAATAGAAGAATTAAAAGTTACAAGGGTATTCCTCCCTCAGATTCACTCACATCCCATTCTCTTCTGTTTCCTTAATAAGTCTATATTTGTTGTGCTACACAAATGATTCATGAGGAGCTGAAATTTTTCAGATTAGATTTCATATAAATAGAATTATATCAAGGCTATATTCTTAACCTAAACTAATCTTTGCTAATGGCCTTTCTTTCAGTAAATATATTAATTCCTCATTGACCCAACTTGCACAAAATATTTCATTTTTGCAAATGACATTAAGGACTATAAAAAGGTATTAAAGAAACTAAACTTCTGGTTCTCAGTGAAAAAAATGGACTATATTTACCCAATATTCACTCTAAATACAGGTAAAAGTTCTGTTCAATTTATTTTAAAAAGTCAGCCAACAACAGAAGCCTCTAAGAAGTGAAGGCAGACAGACTGGCTAGACACTTGAAGAATGGCACAGCACAAGTGCCCTGGAGGTCTGATGTGGTGTGGTATCTCCTAGACAGGATGCTGAAGGAGGCAGCAACACACAAGGTGATGGTGTAGATCCAACAGACTTAAGGAAACTTGTTCTGCTACTCAAAAGGCAAGGAAAGGACAAGCCATATAAGATCAAGTTAGCAGCTCTACCGAAGATGATCATCACACACACACACACACACACACACACACACAGAGCAAACTTGCGTGAGAAGCTCTCTGTCAGGAAATTTCCCTTTAAGCATTTAACATGCGATGACAGAGAAATCTTTCAAGTACAAAACTGCATAAAAAGAGTGTTGTGTAATTTTATTTATAAAGGTCAAAACCAAGAGAAATGAGTCTGCAGTGACAGAGGTAAGGAAGGTGATGAATGTAGACCAGGCAGAGATTGAATGATAATGCACACAAGGTGAGAGTTCCACTGGTACTCTGTCCCAGAGAGGGCACAGGGAAGAGAGGGCACTGAGCTTCCAGGCAGAAGGCTCATCCTCAGACCACTCACAGTACCTGAAAAAGTCTGAAAAGAAAATCCTCCATTGAGATATACTTCTGTAAGAAAAAGACTTTCCTTGCCCTCCCAAGACATGAGTGTCAGTGGTAAGAGACAGGCTTGAAATACTGTGTCTAAGCCAGCTCTGTATACAATTTAGAGAAAAACACAATCTCTTTCTCTCCCTCTCAAGAACACTCAGTGGATCCCTATGAACTCTTGAGAGGTGGCTATGCACATAAGCAGGAAGACAGGCATCTTATCTCGCTTTAAAAAAACAAAAGGCAAACAAACAAAGGCCTGAGTGAAGTATTCTGTGCCTACCAGAGCAAAGGGAAAAGCTGAATCAAAATCAAAAGAAAGGGAAGGGGCAGAAGGAGGGAGAGCACACTGGCTGAAGAGCAGGCCCAGCATTCAGGTCAGCAGAAAATGACATGCTAACTGAATGAAAGGGATTATGGGTAATTATTGGGTTTGTTGTTAGGGTTTTCAGTCAGAGAATTTTGCTATAACAAAAAAAAACAAGAACTGAATAACTTGAAAACAATTGTACCTATGTGCAGACAATCTAACTGTTAATTCCACCTGAAAGTATGAGTACATTTTCATAAGGAGATTAATAATCCTATTAAATTGAAAAACAACAAATAAAAATTAATTGGGGAGATTGTTCTAATCCATCAGCATACCCCTATAGAGAGGGTTAGTTCCCAGACTTAATTCTGAGAAGCAGTATTGGAACATACACTCTGCTCAACGTACTAGTGTTTGCCCTACAGAAAACTGGTAAGAGATTCACAAGATTTATATAAAAGATTCCAACTCTTCAGTGTAAAACTCAATGATCAACGTTACCTAAATGTTCTTTTAAGCTTTTGAAATTTAACTGATAGGTAAAATATAAATGTAAAATATCTTAAACATTTACGAATCACAATCATTAAGCAAAAACAGAAACCAGAAACTAAGCAGAGAAGTGTGTCACTGAACAGAGGGAACTGGTCTTAGAAACTGATACTTTTCTGAGTTCCTAGGACACTTTCATACACAGTCTTCAAATTAAACACAAGTATACACTTTGAATGTCTTCAAATTATAGGCGGTGGAGGAGTTTAAACACATAATTATACCAGTACTGGTTAAAACCATTAAAATACAAGTGAAGTGTCGGAATGTACTTACAAACTATCATAATTCTAGAGAATAGAAGGAATTTCCAGAGATATATCTCAGGGTAAGAACTTCACACTGCCATTAGCTCCCGAATAGGCGCCAAGTGACCCAAGTGGATGCTGTGCAAGCAGTGGATGACAGGAAGCAGTGACTGGGTCATGTCACAGCTCTAGAATCTAATGCTTAAGAAAAGGCAGTCTTTGGTTTTACATGTGTGTTTGTGTATGTGGCACAGATACATGTTCATATCTTCATGTGCAGTGATGAGGGTGAATATGTGTGCTTATGGACATATACAGAGACTAGAGATGGATGGTGCACTCTATTTTTTGAGTTGCTCCCTAAATCTGTTGCTCCCTAATTCTGGAGTCCACTGGCTGAACTTCAGAGACTGTATCATTTCCCAGCCACCACACTGGGACACAGATGTTACTCGATGCTGGAGAGTGGAACTCAAATCCTTAGACTCCTGCAGCAACTTTACTGTCTGAGCCAGCTTCTCCGCTGTGGAAACACCAATCTTTTAAAGGAATTGCTAGTGAATCTTCCCAACCTTTACCCTGGAGAGAAAAAAAAGTTTCTATTTTTATGGACCAGAAGTAAATCTGCTCTCTGGCCAGGAGGGAGATGCTAACCCAATCTTCACAGCATTTTATATAGCAATGTCCTTGAAAAGACAGCACAATACGAAGCCTGTTCACGCTTGTACTGAGCTATGTAGAAACATGAAACATGAGTGCTCCGTGGAGACGTGCCTGCAAATAATACTGAGACGCTTATTCTTTAAAACAGGCCATTCATAGGCATCATCTGAAATTCTGAAAAATCCAAACATGACACACAGGTTGTTGTTTACTTACCGTTTAGAAATTAAAGTTCTACTTCTGTTACTTATGTTTAAAGGGGAATGTAGAAATATAACTAACCTCCGAATGGAATGGGTGGGTATCTGACCCTCCACATCTGCCCTTCCCACTCTCCAATCTGGGTTCCAAGACAACACTGCATTTAGCTTCCCTACATATCCTAAAACATCCCTGACATCATTAGCTAGTTTTTGGATTGTTTTAAGGTTTCAACCCTTCAGAGGAAAGATGCACCAAGTACTTAACACAAACCTATTTACCTATCTTAAGAAATATTCCATGGGAACCTGTGATGGAGAAAACAAAGATGGAATCTAGGCTTCCCCAGAGCTATTCACCTTAGGGAACAGCACACTCATTAACTGGCCTAATCACTAATGGAAGGTCCTCAGGAAGGGAATAATTTCTATGAAGGACAAAAAAGACTAAAGAAGTTATATTTGCTTTTAACAAACAAACATACAGTAGGGCTTGCCTAGAATGGTCAAAGTTTATAACTTAACCAAATCCCTTTCAATGGTATACCTTTATACAGTTCCTCACTGTGAAATACTGATAAGCCCTCAGAACTGTACAAATGAAAGAGCCCTATTTTTTATTTATATTCTACAAACTGACAAGCATTAGGTTTAAATGCCAGGCTAAAAGTCATGTTACCATTGAAAAACGAAGGAGGGGAGGGGAGGGGAGGGGGATGAAAGGGGAAGTGGAAGGAGAAGGGGAAGGAGAAGGGGAAGGGGAGGGAAAAATAAAACTTTTATGTATTTATACCTTGAAAAAGGTAGAACTACAATCATATATAGTTTTCTCATTACAAAATTTACATTTTTTTAAAGAAACACTAATCAGTCTGTGTCATCTGGCAGATGAATTATTTATATTTCCGTTTCCAATCACAATACTGCATCAAAGCTATCTACAATGTACCGGTGTGTTAGAATGTGAGATTCACTACTCTCTGGCCAGATTCTGGTATTCATTCTCATTTTCTCTTACACACGTGCCTGTGTGTACGACTCTGAAATACTGAAAAATATCACATCATTTTAATTTGCATTAGTATTATTTTGGCAGAACAGTGTGATTTTTATTTTTTAAGTAATTTATTTATTTTTTTCTCAAATTGTAATTCATTCACACAGGGGTTATAAACACAGAAAGGCAGGGTGTGGGGAAGGGGATGACACTGGAGTGTGGGTGTTCAGGAGGAATACAGATATCTTCAGAACCAGGTATCGGCTGGGTGAAGGTTCAGGGGACAAGTCACTATGACTCTGCCTATGACTCGCTTGTCCTTATCTAAGTTGGCATTGTCTTGCATTAGTATTTTATGGCAAAGTATTTCTCACAATTATGTTCTGTCTCGTACTAATTATATCATGTTCCTTAATTCTTTGATCTAATCACAAATACAATTTAAAATTTTGCATTATCATATTTTCATTATACAAAGTGATGCTTTTCAAATGATACTCTGATTCAAGTCTATCAGGTACTTTTGATCACAGCCACCCTGCAATGCCATTTCCTGCCCTAACTCTGGACAGTTTCCTTCCTATTCCAAATAGTCCCCTTTCTATTTTCAGATTTTATGAATGAACACATACACAAACACACACACACACACACATACACACACACACACACACACACACACACACACACAAGAGTAGAGGGGGTGGGATTTAATCTATTTTTGTGAGTCTGGATTATTTTGACTAATGTAATAATTTCCAGTTCCATATCCCCAAATAATATAATTTTGTGCTTAGTATCTGAATAAAATTTCATTGTGTGTATTGTTTTGTGTGTGTGTTTTGTGTCTCCCCCCACCATGTATGAGTGTGTTTATGATCCATCCATTTGTTGATGGATATCTAGGTTTAATGTATAATTTTCTGTGCCGCAATTAGTATTAATAACTAAAAATTCAAGGAGGGGCTGGGAGAAGGCTCAGCTACTACAGTGCTAGCTATGCAGACATGAGGATCAGGGCTCAGAACTGCATCGCACATATAAAGCGTAAGGAATGATGCACTGCGCAACCTAACTCCAGTGTTGGAAGGAAGGAGGGGCAGATCTGAGAGATCACTGAACATCCTATTCAGACAATCAGTGTGTTCTAGGTTGATAAGCAACACATGCTATGGCACTATAGCTTTTTTTAGAGCTGAGGTCTATTGGTTGCAACTGCTGACAAGCTCGCCTCCCCTAACTCCCATACCAAAGACAACCTTGCTATTTTATCTAATGCATTCTTGCCCTATGACTCCTATCACAAAGCCTAGACCAAATGATGATGAACTTAACCCTCACTCCCTGAAAATATGTAAGAGTTAAAACTCCCTGTATGCTTTGCAACTTAGGGTTTGCTGTCTGACACCCATGATGTTGCCTATGGTATACTGAAACTTTGCTTGGGAAACCAAGTCTCTCACTTCATTCCCCTAACACACTAAGTAAGACCCAATGTTACAACTCTTCTATCCCTGGGAACTGAAGTCTCTTTTCCTCCCACTTCAAGCTGTAAAGCTGTAACTCTACTAATAAAGCATTTCTGAGGTATCGTTCATGCCAGTGTCCTTTCTACATGCCTACATTCTTTAAATTACAACAATACATCATAAACAAATGTCAAGGAAGAAATGTGTGTGCTTCTGCATGGTTGTATGTACAAGTCACTAAGCATAAACTTTTAAAGCATAAAACTTAACCACCACAAAAAAGACAAGACCTCTACTCTTCCTATGTTCTCAGTATCCATCTCTGAGTGAACTACTGCATGTCAGTTAGATACCAACTTTGTCCTACTTTCCACCAAGAATGAGCAGAGTAGTCACTTTCTAAGGTCTTGTCTCAAACATCTTCACCTTCTCTTAAAGTCAGCAGAACTTATTCCAGGGCACCTGTGGCTTACCATAACTGACGCATCTCTTTAATCACGACTAGAAAAACTCAAGGCAACAATACAAAGTATGCAATACTACCTAAGCCAAACTAAAATGTATCTTACCTTATTAACGTAAATGTGTTATATGGTCATCACCAAGTGTCAATGACAATTTACTACATGGGCAACAGAAACTGTAACTTATTTTTAATTTGACATCATTATCTGCCTCAATAAGAAGCTAAAAGCCAAGAGAAGTAAGTAAAAGCTTTCTAACTAATTTGAATACCTCAAGAAGGAGCCTAGATAAGACCATTTTCCAGCACCTTAGGTACCACCCCAATGGCCATACTCTATAGAGATACTCATTCCTTATGCCAGATCAAAAAGTAGGTAAATGTACTACTCAGCTTTTCTCTATCTAATATGGATATTTGTGTTGCAAGTATCAAGTGGGTTTTAAAATGGAGACTTTTTAAGCAAAAGTAAAGTTTTATAGTAAGATGATCTCTTAAAGAATTACTATAATTTACTTTAAGACACGGCTTAAAAGATTATTTAGCTTTTTCTACATCCTCACCAACATCTGCTGTCACCTGAGTTTTTAAACTTAGCCATTCTGACTGGTGTGAGGTGGATTCTCAGGTTAATTTTGATTTGCATTTCCCTGATGACTAACAATGTTGAACATTTCTTTAGGTGCTTCTCGGCCATTCAAGTTTCCTCAGTTGAGAACACTCCTCCATTGCTGATGGGATTGCAAGCTGGTACAACTACTCTAGAAATCAGTCTGGAGGTTCCTCAGAAAATTGGACATAGCTGAGGATCCAGCTATACAACTCCTGGGCATATACCCAGAAGATGTTCTAACATGTAATAAAGACACATGCTCCACTATGTTCATAGCAGCCATATTTATAGCCAGAAGCTGGGAAAAAAACACAGATATCCTTCAACAGAGGAATGGATACAGAAAATGTGATACATTTACACAATGGAATACTACTCAGCTATTAAAAACAACGACTTCATGAAATTCGCAGGCAAATGGATGGAACTTGAAAATATCATTCTGAGTGAGGTAACCCAGACACAAAAGAGCACACATGGTATGCACTCACTGATAAGTGGATATTAGCCCACAAGCTTGGAATACCCAAAATACAATTCACAGACCACATGAAGCTCAAAAAGAAGGAAGATCAAAGTGTGGATGTTTCAGTGCTTCTTAGAAGGGAGAACAAAATACTCAAGGGAGGAAATCTGGAGACAGAGAGTGGAGCAGAGACTGAAGGAAAGACCATCCGGAGACTACTCCACCTGTAGAGTCATCCCATCTACAGTCGCCAAACCCAGACACTATTGTAGATGCCAGGAAGTGCTTGCTGATAAGAGCCTGATATGGCTGGCTCCTGAGACGCTCTGCCAGAGCCTGACAAATACAGAGGCAGATGCTCAAAGACAACCATTGGACTGAGCACAGGGTCCCTGATGGAGGAGTTGGAGAAGGGACTGAAGGAGCTGAAGGGGTTTGCAGCCCCATGAGGGGAGAAAAAGTATCAACTGATCAGACCCCCCAGGAGCTTCCGGGGACTGGACCACCAACCAAAGTGTACACATGGAGGGATACTTGGCTCTGGCCATGTATGTCGCAGAGGATGGCCTTGTTAGACAGCAGTTGGAGAAGTGGCCCTTGGTCCTGTGGGACTTCAATGTCCCAGTGTGGGGGAATGGCAGGGCAGCAAGGTGGGAGTGAGTGGGTGGGGGAACACCTTCACAGAGACAGAAGGAGAGGGGATGGGATGGGGGTTTCTGGAGGGGAGATCTGGAAAGAGGATAACATTTGAAATGTAAATAAAGAAAATATCCAGTAAAAAAGATTATTTAGCAATTTACAGCATGTATAATATACCTTGGTCAGAATTTTGTCTTGCATAAGAGATATACAGGGATAAAGATGGAACATAAACTGACTGAACTGCCAACTAATGATTGCCCCAGCGTGAGACCTATCTCATGGGAGAGGCAACCCCTATTCATGATACACTGCTATGTTTGCAGATAGGAATCTAGCATAACTGTCTCCTGTGCGCTTTAATGACGAAGATACAGAGAGACCCACAGCCAATCATCAGACAGAGGCTGAGGAACATTGTGGAAGAGTGGAGGATGGAAGTGAGCAAGTTAGAGGGGACAAGGTCACCACAGAAGAACCACAGTCAACTAATTTGGTACCATGGGGGAGTCACAGAGCCTCAGTCACAAACCAGGGAGCATGCAGTAGCTGAATCTAGACCTTCTATACATCTGTAGCAAATGTGTAGCTTGCTTTTTATATGGGTCCTCTAGCAAGTGGAGCGGGGGATGTCTTGGTCTCTGTTCCCTGCCATTGGATCCACTTTTCCCTACCTGGACTGCATGGTTGGGCCTCAGTGGGATAGGATAGGACTAGTCGTGCTGGGACTAGATATCCCAGGGTGGAGTAGAACCCAAGCGGAGCAGGTAAACGGAGGGAGGGATGTGTATGAGCAGGACTGGGAATAGAGGAAGGAGGGGGGCTTTAATCAAGATGTAAAGTGAATAAAAATAATACATTAAAAAATCAATACAACATTCCCTACCCCACCCCAAAATATTGTTGTGGAGATGGGAATGTTTAAGAGGAAATTTCAGAAACAGCAAAAATGACCAGGTGTATCTATCATTGTAACACAATGGAAAATAAACTCAATATTAGTTCTAACTCAAGATTCATGTATTAACTGTAAGGTATCACAGATCATCAATATAGAATATTTTTTCAAATTATTATGACTTTCAAAGTAATTTATAAATTTGTAAGAGCATGATTTGTGTCCTTATATGTCAAAAAATCCTAAATAGACACTAACTGCTTAATGAAAAATCAAAATGTAGCATATCCATGTAATAGAATAGTGCTGGAGGAAAAAAAAACAGCAAAATTCACATTAATGTTATAATATGGATATTCCTCAAAACTGCTGACTAAAAGCAGATTTCAGAGAACATTCGTTGTATGATTCTGCTCGGAAAACATGTTCAGAAAACTATCTATAGAGACAAGAATAAAGAAACGATTGGCTGGGGCTGGGGAAAGGGAGTTGGGGTGAACAATGAATATGTATGAGTCTCTTACTGAAAATATATACAACTTGTTTCTGGGATGAATGTACTACTCCTGAAAGTTACTAAATCACTGAATTACATACTTGATTGAGTAACTTTATGAAATGTAAAACACACTTAAAAAAAAAAAAGAATAAAAATGCTTGCTATCGTGGAGCAGGAAGGCTACCGTGCACGAGAGAGCTGTGGGCAATGCAGAATACTCGGATCGTAATCTAACTACTTGTTCTGTACTTGTCCTTACATAGTGCTTCCGTGAGGTGATAAAGATGACAAACTGTAATGAAACCGTGTTAGGAGGTAATACACAGAAAAGGCTAGCTCCCCTAAGAACAATTACTCTGTTATGTAATCTGAAGATCTCAGTCTTATAGAGGAGAAAACATCATTTTCTCCATTATTCAGTTGTTTTCTTGGGCCTGCCTATAAAATATAGCTAGACAAGCAACAGAAAAACAAACAGAAGTTTAATAACATGCATACATGCTAGGTAACTGAGACAGCAAACAAATAGTCAGCCTCTAAAAGCATATTTTATAGACTTAAAATTCTCCTGAATCCCTCATGGTCTTTTAGGAGAGAATAAAGATCATGAATTCCCACCCTACTTCATCAGAGGAATCCAACGGGTAAATATACTTTATACCTATGGATCTTGCTACAGTAAAAGAAGCAAAGAAACATCTGGGACATACAATGTAATAATGCAACCTGCAACAAATGGAATTAAGGAGCTAGAGAGATACTTCAAGATTGAGAGCATGTATCGCTCTGGCACAGGATCCAGGTTTGGTTCCCAGCACTTACATGGTGGTACACACTCACCCAGTTCTAGGGGAGCCAAGGTCCTCTCTAACCTCTAGGCACCAGACTTGCAGACTTACATACACGCACACACAAACACACAAACCCACAAACACACACACACAGAGAACGTTCATACATATAAAATAAATCTTAAAAAGAGAATGTATATATTAATCTTAGACAAAGTATTTGATAAGTTCAAAATATGACTGAGCTTATTTTTTCATGTACAAAATTCAAACAACATTTATAATATAAATGATAAGAATATCAAATTTTGTTCCCATCTCTTCAGGTAAAACTCTTTCAACAATATTGACAAGCACATAAGAGAATATGTATATTGGAAACTTAAGAAAACTAGTTATTATGTAAAATATCAGACTTTTCCAATGTTTTGAGAGCTTAGACTACATGAAAAACATGCTAAATTCACAAAGTGTTGGTATTGTTAATAATTAGTTTGAAAATGATAATAACTTTGATGTTTTTAACACTAATTCCTAAAGATAGTAAGACAATCATTATAGTAAATACAATCTATCAGTAAAATGATGCACTGTGATGTGTGGTGTTGGGGCTATGGCCCTTAAGAAAATGGCTATATGACAACAACTAGAAAAAGATAGTAAGAATAACTTTATCTCTATGAATATTAACTCATAGCGTCTACTTTCAATTCACAAGAGATTATTCTATATCCAAGTCTGTTCTATTCATAATGACACATGTACCACATGTTTATCATAAGAAAGAATTAACTCTATAACTTAGACGCTTCAAGTAGGAAACCCTACAGGATACTCTGTTCTCATTTATATAATTTGTATATACTTTCCATAAATTCTTTCTATTATTTTAATATCCCATATTATATAGATGCTAGGTAAACAGTTATTTAAAATATAACATTAAGAAAAATCTGCACATTCTTAGAATAAATGCTTTCTCCTGTTCTTCACCTAGAGTAAGTTGAATCTGCTGCTGTGGAAACAACAGATAAGAAGGCCAACCGTAACACAGTGTACAAAACTGCACTCCCACCAATAATGTACAATCTCCTAAACAGCTATCCACTCTTCCACTGTCAGATAGCTTAACGTTTTGAAAGAAATGTATTATAATTTTCATACCTATAATGAAATCATATCATATATAATTATTAGCCCTAGTGTTTATACTATGCACAGCCTGTTCAGAATATATATTTTAACTGGATAGATTTCTGTTGGAAACTTGGGGTTGTTTTATTGGTAACTGATAACATATTAGCAATTAACATTATATACCTACTTATTAATTAGGTCTACTTATGACCTGAAATATAAACTAACTTATGATTTCCTTGTCAAAGACTTTTTTCTTGTCAGATTTTAAGGGGTGTGTGTGTGTGTGTGTGTGTGTGTTAATGCTCATGTATGTGGGGGTGCACAAGCCAATGTATGTGGAGGGCAGAAATTAACATTAAACGTCTTCTGCAGTCATGTCTCATTTCATTTTATTTTATGTGTATACAAGCATGTGTGTCACAGCAGGACTATAGAGATCAGAGAACAACCAAACTGTGGGGTTAGTCCTTTCTTGTAGATTTCAGAATCTCAATCCCAGGTAGAAAGGCTTGGCAGCACATGCATTCACCTGCTGACCTGGCTCACTGAGCCCTACCCTACCTTCTTTCTTTATACAAAGCAAATAGAATTTATAGAGTGATAATAAAATCTAATATAGGTTAAAAACTCCTACTCAATACATTTATCTATTTGTACATATAGTATACATGTGTGCACATACACATATATGTATAAAAACTGGGTGCTTCTAATAACCCAGAAAGAGAGTAATTACTACAACTCCACTCATAAAGATTAGCTGATAGTCACAAAGATGAACCCTGAGATGTTCTCCGCCTAGAAATTCCATAATAAACTTATCTAAAACCACTGCTTTGCTTCCTTCTACCACTGGAAAAATCCTCCCCTAAATAAATTCAGGAGTATATTTCATAAGTAGATGTACAATGAAAGAGGTGAAAGACACAGCCCACTTGAGTCATACAAAAATAAAACCTAGCAAGTTTTTTCCCACTATGTGTATTAAAATTCATTTAATGTAGGTTGTACTGAAAAAAGTATATTGTAGTAAATTCATTAGATATAAATAGCTCTGAGTGAACAGCAGGGAATAAAACAGTAATTTATAGTAAATCATTGCCCATGTGATATAAACCATGACGTAAAATTAAATACTGGTTCTGAACTGCAGTTAATTCTAAAAATTAAGATGGGCAGACTACAATTAAACAAACAAACAAAAAAACCACAGAAGTCATGTGAATAGATTCTTCAATGGTTTATGCAAAGAATTATCTGTAAAATCTGACACAAAGCAAGCCTCAACATCCAGTAAATGATGTCAAGTTCTAAGCATTTTATTCCTAAGATTCTAAGTGGTCTTGGTAGATGTGGAAAATAGAGAGATCAGAGAGAACAACTAACTGTGGAATCAGCCTCCTCTTGTAGATTTCAGAAAATCAAACCCAGGTCATCGAACCACATGCATTCACCTGCTGAGCTGTCTCACTGTAGCTTATGTAGAAGGAAAAAATATTGCCCAATGCATAGAGCAATACAATCACCTGAAGAATGTCAAGCCCAGTCACAAATGTAGCAAGAACAAATGCTTCAGTGAGCATGGGTTGCAGTTGATGAAGAGAAACTCATTCTGGCTGAAATTCACTCTAGAGCAGAGGTTCTCACCCTTCCCAATGCTGCAACCCTTTAATACGTTCCCCATGTTGTGGTGACTTCAAACATAAAATCATTCCATTGCTACTTCATAACTTAAATTTTGCTACTTTTATGGTTTGTGAGGTAAATATCTGATATGCAGGATATCTGATATGCAAAAATATGATATGTCAATAACCACAGGTTAAGAACCACTCACTGCTCTAGTGACTAGCATTACTACAAACCACCAGCAGAAACATAAGACATCTTAAATACCCAGAAAAAAAAAACATGCTCAAGTCCTCAGATCCTTCACTATTTAGACATGTGGGTAGTTGCTTATGAAACAGTAACATTCTCTACATTAAAATCATCATTGTATTCAAAATGCTCCCTTTATAAAATATGTATGACTTAGCTGAAATCCAATATCGAAGTGTTGTCCCTTCTGCTACAGAACTACTGATTTTATGATTTTTATGGTTAAAAAAATCAAATACAAATTATTCAACTTAAATCTCTATCATTATAAAATTAATTTGAGTTCTAACTTGATCATCTGTGCCCTATGAATTTTAAATTTTAAACTGCAAACACATCCAAGTGAGGCCTGTGTTTCTGTAATATGCTGAGCTTCCAGACTCTGCCACTGGGTGGAAGCACCACCATGAAGGTGTTGTGCAGTGGGCTCAGAAAGTCCAGGCGATCAGTACTTAATCCACTGGCTGTATGCGCTTCAGCTCTTCCCTTCCAGAAGAGAGTGTGCAATGGTGACAAAAGAGTTTGGGGAAATCATTTACATACACGGGACGGAAAAGAGAATACTATACAATGCTAAAACAAAGAGGACAGCCAGGGTGATAAGAACTGAATGCAACAGTGTGAATTAAAACAGCAGGTAACGGAATCAGTTTATGCTAGCTACCCATGAGAACAAATACACCTAGCAGGCACAACGTGAAATGATACTCTGAGGTCAACAGTGTCATAGATTTGCACTTCTAATTACTTATCTTGATTTCAGTGAACAGGGGTATTACCTAATATTTCCACCAAATAGAAACTATTCTATCACACAGCTGCACATAGCAGTTCAGATAGTGACTAGCACTGAGTAATCAGAGTAGCCACTTCTAGTTGATTTTAAGCAAACAACTGGGAATAAAATTCCTTAGTGTGATCAATGGTGCTAAGAAAATAAACACAAAGAAAGTCAGATCCCAGGACATGAGTGGCTCATGAATTCCACACTGGAATAGCAGCTCTGCTGCCTCACATTCCAGATCTACACTGAGTCTGCTCCTTAGATGCTCACGTTCCTCTAGCACTCTTCCCCTTTCCACACCCTTTCATTTTAACTGATAACCCATTAAGAAAAAAGGAACCAATTAAACAGTATTTCCTATGTGCCTAGCTGGCAATTCCTTTATCCTAATAAATTTCTGGCTATGAAAAAAAAATGTAAGTACATAACAAAAAAGAAAAACATAAACAGCAAAACAAACAAAATAACAGCAATTAAAGAATTTACAACAACTATAATCAAGATGCTAATGCCTCAGTGAAGCAAAGGACATGCAGGATAAACACAGCGGCAAAGATATGGAAACGCTAAGAAGCAAAAATTAGAGATGATGCTCACTGTCTAGCCAGGAGAGAGGCAGAGATGGCACGGGTGGGTATGGATAGACTTCTGATGCGCTTATGAGTAGACTGGACCTGGTTGAGGAAGGACTCTGACCTGAAACACTGAGGAGCAAACAAGAAAGACTGAAAACAATAGGGCACAATATCCAAGCGCTGTGAGACAAGCATGAAACACAGAATCATAAGGGATACAGCATGAAAGGAAATCAAGCACAAGAAACACGTGAACCAATTATGGCCAGGAATGTCTCCAAATTAACTTCAAACATATACCATTCAACACTGAAAGTCAATAAAGACTTTCTCCACAAATATAAATTGAGAAACTACATTACCAGCAGACCTGGCTTGCAAGACATACTACAGAACACAGTACACTGTGAGATGGTGGTGAGCATAAGCTGCCTTCCAAGAAATCCAACAAAATGTTCTTTAGAAAGAACATAAGCAATAAATGTTCTAGCCTCAATCTATGCAAAGAAAGATTACCAAAGAAGGATTTTAATCAAGCAACGTGACTGTTCTAACAAGGAATCACATCCAAAGATATGATCTGGCTTGTTAGGAGCCTCGTCCGCCATCGGAAGATGGCGCCGGTTTCCTGCTTCCTGGTTCTTGCGAGCCTTGCTTGAATGTGCGCCTGCGCAAGGCGCGAAACCCAGTATGCTAATTTGGTGACATCATAAGAGCCAATGAGTGTGCGGCACATCTCCTAAAGCGCTATATAAGCCACTAGCTTTTGGGGCTTGGGGGTCTCTCGCCTCACTACCATCTAAGAGAGCTGTAACACTAAAAGAGCTGTAATAAAAATGCTGCCAGAAGAATCCTGAAGCGTGGCGTTCTCCTTTTCGGTGAGGCGGCGCCCCGCAACTGGTTAACGAAACCCTGGAGACAAAGCCGAACGTCTCGGAGTTTTATCCAGTTTCGAGGGACCCTGTTAGCTCAACAGAGGATTCAGAACTGGCCGCGCGAGAGGTCTAGACGCTTTTCTGCAAGGTATGGTGGATCCTGTCTATTTTGCTATTGCTATCCCCGTTTGGGCCGTGGTAGTTCTTGTGCTCTGCTTCTGTCTTAACTGCCATACACAAGGGAAGGAGTGTACTTGCCCTCCGTGTATTCAGGAGCTGTAAGTCACAGGTAGATAACTGTGCAAGCTCGTTCCCTCTAAGCAGTATGGGTAACCACCAAATGAAGCCGCTTCTTTCAGCAATGCAGGAGTTGTTGCGTGAGCGTGGTTTAAAGGTTCCCGAGAAAGTGTTGTGTAATTTTCTGCGAGATGTGGATAGAGTAGCTCCCTGGTTTGTATCCACGGGGTCCTTGTCAAAGGGCTCCTGGGGCAAGCTCGGCGGAGATTTGATTAATGAAAAGGAGAAGGGAAAGTTAAGACCAGGCACATGGCCACTGTACAAAATGGTTAGAGCCTGTATAGAGGATGCAAAATGCCAAGATAAGGTAAGAGAGGGACAAAAAGCTTTGGCAGAACACCAGGATAGCCTATCAGAAGCAGAAAAGGAAAAGAGCGCTAAGAATAGAATGAAGAAAAAAGAAGAAATTAAAAAAGAAGTAGCTACAAAAGTGGAACAGAAAGGGCCTAAGAAAAAGTTGTACCCAGTGTTAACTGAGTTTCAGAATTTAAGAATTAATGACTCCGCCTCTGAGGAGACGTCCTACGGGGACGAAGAAGATACAGAGGATACCGACACCTCATCCTCTGATAGTGTGTTAGATCTTGAGGAACAGGCAGAGTTAGATAGAGAAGCAGCTCGTTATGAGTCTGAAAGATACGGGCTGGATTCGCCTTATGCACCGGGGTATGCCCCATCTGCCCCACCATTGGAGGAAGTAGTTAGAGTTAAAAAGAAAAAACCAAAAGAGAGACAGGAAAGACTGCCGTCCAATTCTCTTATTACAGCTAAGGAGAGAAAAAAGATAAGAGTAGCCTTTCCTGTATGGGAAGATGCTAACCAAACCAGGCAACATTCACAGCTAGATTTAAAACAATTAAAAGCGCTAGCCGAATCAGTACAGACTTATGGAATCAATGCCTCTTTTACTCAGGCATTAATAGAAAGACTTGTGGTCAGTGCCATGACACCAGATGACTGGTATAATACTGTTAAGGCTTGCCTGACTATGGGACAGTATCTAGATTGGAAATCTATTTTTCAAGAACTCTGTGCTTCACAGGCAAGACAAAATTTAGCTCAGGGGCATCCACAATGGAACTTTGATATGCTTACAGGACAGGGACAATGGGCTATCAATCAAACGGCCTACCCTGTAGAAGTATATGAGCAAATTAATAAGGCAGCTGTAAAAGCATGGAAAAGCCTACCTAACAAAGGACAGGTTTCAGGAAACTTGACAAAAATTATCCAAGAGAATACTGAGCCATTCTCAGACTATGTGGCTAGGATGATGGAGGCGGCAGGAAGGATTTTTGGAGATCCTGAGACGGCCATGCCTCTAATAGAACAACTAATTTTTGAACAGTGTACTAGAGAGTGCAGAAATGCTATTACACCTTGGAAAGGAAAAGGACTAAATGCATGGATGAAGGCTTGTAGAGAAATAGGAGGACCTCTATCTAATGCTGGATTGGCAGCTGCTGTTTTAGCGGCTCAGAGGACCTCTAATGTTAAATGTTTCAGGTGTGGAAAACTGGGACACATACAAAGACAATGTAGAGCACCTGGTACTACTAATAACAATCGTCCAAAGGTGCCTGGAATGTGTCCTAGGTGTAATAAAGGAAAACATTGGGCAAATGAGTGTAGGTCAGTTAAAGACGACAGAGGACGTGTAATTTCCCCTCTGCCAAAAAACGGACAACGGGGCCCACACCCTCAGGGCCCACAAATGTATGGGGCGATAGAGAACCTACAGAACAACCCTCAACAACATCAAAGGATAAGACAATCAGGAGAGCCACGTCAGGCTCGGCAGGACTGGATCTCTGTGCTACCGCCAGAGCAGTACTAACACCTACCATGGGGTGTCAGCCTATACCTTCTGATTTTTCAGGACCCTTACCTGAGAATACAGTAGGACTAGTGCTAGGAAGATCGTCTACGACTCTGAGAGGATTAATTGTTCACCCCGGAGTCATAGATCAAGATTATGAGGGACAAATAAAAATCATGTGCTCATCACCAAGGGGGATTAGCTCTATAGCTCCTGGTGATAGAATTGCACAGTTATTGGTCCTCCCTAGTTTACATTCATTCTTTCCTAGTAAAGGTTTAACTAGGGGCATGAAGGGATTTGGCTCCTCTGGAGGACAGAATGTATTTATTTCATTAGATTTAGATAAACGCCCCACCTTAGAGTTGAAAATTCAAGGAAGGCTTTTCACAGGCCTCCTAGACACAGGAGCAGATACTACCATTATCTCTACCAATTGGTGGCCAAAAAACTGGCCTGTTAATAGCTCTTCACAAACCTTACAAGGTCTTGGATATGAGTCTGCTCCTGATGTTAGTGCAAGAGTATTGCACTGGGAAGATTCTGAAGGCAGACGAGGGACAGTTGTTCCTTATGTCTTGCTACTTCCAGTTAATTTATGGGGAAGAGATATCCTTAAACAATTGGAATTTAGGCTCACTAATGATTATTCTACACAGAGTCAAAAAATGATGAAAGAAATGGGGTGTGTCCCTGGAAAAGGATTGGGGAAGGCCTTACAAGGCAGGACCAGCCCTGTTTCTATTACAGAAAAACAAGACAGGAAAGGGCTGAGTTTTTCCTAGGGGCCATTGAGGATGCATTGCCTATACCTTGGTTGTCAGAGGAACCTGTATGGGTTCCTCAATGGCCGTTAACCTCTGAAAAACTAGCAGCTGCAAAAGCTCTAGTTAAAGAGCAACTAAAACTAGGACATCTGGAGAGTTCTCAGTCACCATGGAATACGCCTATATTTGTGATTAAGAAAAAATCAGGTAAATGGAGGTTATTACATGATCTTAGAGCTATTAATAATCAGATGCAATTATTAGGATCAATTCAAAAGGGTCTGCCACTGCTGACAGCCTTGCCTAGACATTGGGAGATTATAATATTAGATATTAAAGATTGTTTTTTCTCTATACCTTTACATCCTAAGGACAAAACTAGATTTGCTTTCACTCTCCCAAGTATTAATCATGAGGAACCAGACCACCGATATCAATGGAGGGTCCTGCCACAAGGCATGGCCAATAGTCCCACTATGTGTCAAATATATGTCTCTTCTGCTATTGAACCAGTTAGAAAACAGTTTCCTAAGGTTAGAATTTGTCATTTTATGGATGATATACTCTTGTGTACTAATAACAAAGAAGTTTTACACCAAGCGTTCTCTCTGTTAGTTTCTACCTTAAAACAGAAAGGACTATCTATAGCGCCTGAAAAGGTTCAGGAAGGAGAGATAGGAAATTTCTTGGGAGCGATAATTACTCCTGAGTATATTAAACCACAGAAGGTTACTATTAGAAGAGATAAATTAAAAACGTTAAATGATTTTCAAAAGTTACTAGGGGATATCAATTGGATTCGTCCCTATTTGAAATTAACTACAACTGAACTTCAACCCTTATTTAAAATACTTGAGGGAGATTCTAACATTACTTCATTGAGAACTTTGACCCCTGAATCGTCTAAAGTATTGGATAAAATAGAGATGGCCATACAACATGCTCAACTAGATAGACTTAACCCCGAATTATCTTTCCAGTTATGTATTCTTCCCTCTCCTCAACAACCAACTGCAGTACTGTGGCAAGAGGGACCCTTGCTATGGATTCACCCACATAGCTCTCCTGGAAAGACTTTAGGCTATTATCCTACCTTAGTTGCAGAATTGGCTTTAAAGGGACTTCAACTGTCCGTGATGCATTTTGGACAATATCCTAATACAATTGTATGTCCTTATACTATGTATCAAATTAAAGTTTTATGTGCATCTCAAGATGCTTGGGCAATTTTAAAATGCTCATTCCCTGGAAATATTGATAATCATTATCCTAAACATCCCTTGTTACAATTTACTCTTTCTAACTCATTTATATTTCCCAAAGTTACTAAGACACATCCTATTCATCAAGCATTGGATATTTATACCGATGGTTCTAAGACAGGCATTGGTTGTTATGTGGTTAATAATGTCCCTACTCGAATTCAGTTTGATTATACATCTCCCCAATTAGTAGAATGTGCTATTGTAGCGATAGTGTTGCAAAGATTTTCAGAGCCTATAAACATAATTTCAGATTCACATTATGTTGTAGGAGCTGTTAAACAATTAGAAGTGGCTGATTTTATCCACCCTAAAAGCATGGTTGCTGAGATATTTAAAGATATTCAACACCATATTCGCAATAGGTGTCACCCATTTTTTTATTCAACACATGAGAGCACATTCATTGCTTCCTGGGCCTATGTCTCAGGCTAATGCTATTGCTGATAAAGCCACTAAAAACCTATATTGGGTAAGCTCGCCATTAGAAGGTCCAGTTGAATTCCATAAACTCTATCATGTACCAGCTAATACCCTAAGATTAAAGTTTCATTTAACTCGTGCAGAAGCACGAGATATTGTTCTGAAATGTACCTCCTGTGCAGAATTCAGACCCTCTCCATCTATAGGGGTCAATCCCAGAGGTCTGCAACCTCTTCATATCTGGCAAATGGATGTTACACATTGCAATGCCTTTAGAAAACAAAAATCTATTCATGTATCTGTGGATACATGCTCTGGCATCATTCATGCCACCCCCTTGCGGGAGAAAAAGTGTCACATGTTATTACTCACTGTCTTGAAGCCTGGGCTGCTTGGGGCAAGCCCCTTCAGCTGAAGACTGATAATGCACCAGCTTATACATCTAAAACTTTTCAACAGTTTTGTCTGAGGCTTGGTGTCCGTCATATAACTGGCTTGCCATATAATCCTCAGGCACAAGGGATTGTGGAACGTGCCAATGGCACGTTGAAAACTTATTTACAAAAACAAAAGGGAGGAATAGGCCCCAACATGGGACCTAAGACATCTATCTCCCTAGCTCTATTTACCTTAAATTTTTTAAATCTGGATTCTGATGGACAATCTGCTGCTGACAGACATGTGGCTCCAAGTCCTCAAAAAGAATATGTTAAATGGAAAGATATCTTAACTAACCAATGGAAGGGCCCGGATCCAGTTTTAGTGAGATCCCGGGGAGCTATCTGTGTTTTCCCACAGGATCAAGAAAATCCAATCTGGATACCAAGCAGACTGACCAGAACTGTGAAAGAGGACTCACCAACCCCTGAAGAAAATGCTAAAGATCCTGCTGATGATCTGCCTGCTTGAGAGAGCGATAAGTATACCATTGTGGGCTGTGGTAAGATCATGGCCAGTTCCCATCCCAGTACATTCCCACTCTAAAGTACTGCCAATGTTTACATCATCAAGCTGTCAGCTGGAGGCACCATGTGCCATACCTTTAAACAAAGAGACTGTCAAGTATAATGCATCAAAATTTAGATTAAATGATACCTTGTGTTTCACCATAACAAACAGGGCAGAGACCCCATGCGTTGTACTTCACAATGCTACATTGGGACACTGGATTGATCCACTTGGAGATTCCCAAATAGGCACTGGTGTCCTGCTCGAGGTACTCAATAACATAGTGGCAGGACAATCTGAGGCCAGTGGAAATACATCTAATAAAAAACAGTCCCCTGTGAATATCACTACATTATTGCTAAAAAGTAAGGTAACCATACTTGAACGATCATATTGGCAAACCAATAATGCCACTAATGTCAGAGTGTGGCCATGGTGCCCTCCAGATCAGTCATTTCCACCAGTGTTTACGCACTGCCAATCTAAAAGGATGCCTAAGGTAGAAGTATCTCGAGGCTTCACCTTATCGCCACCTCTAAAAAGGATGGCTATGACAGGAAATAAAACAGGGAAGGTAAACGAATGGCCATTTTATCAATGGGTGTTGACAAATTTAGCGGGGGCTGCTACCAGTTTATCAGCCTTTGCAACTCTAGGTGAGTCACAACATGACATTTGGAATGTATCAGCAACCAGAACTGATACTACACCAGTGATATTGAATGATATTAAATATAATAACTTGTTGGCAAATTATTCAGCCAAAAGGGCAGCAGTTTGTGTTTCGGCTCCCTTCTTTTTTATTTTAGCAGAATTTAAAAATAAAAGCAGCATATTAGATTGTGCGAATGTCACCTGCCATTTGACAGAATGCTGGAATGGGTCCGCATCTTTAGCACTGCTGGTGCGGGTTCCGACCTTTGTCCCTATACCGGTGGATGCCGATCCCGATAAATTTCCAATAATCTCCTTAATTAGAGAAAAGAGAGATTTTGGCATCACGGCAGCCATTGTGACGGCCGTTGCAATGTCCGCTGCTGCAGCGGTGACTGCGGGTATTGCCCTAGCCAATCAAGTTCAAGCAGCAGAAACAATAAATAATATAGTGAATGCCTCGGCAGATGCTATGGTAAAACAGCATAAAATGAATAGCCATTTGATTTCTGGGATACTGCTTGCTAATCAGCGAATAGATCTATTACAAAGCAAAATGGAAGAAATTGCTGATATTCTTCAAGTAAGCTGTGTAAGTCATACTAAACACATGTGTATCACACCCTTGAAATATAACAATGAGTCTTTTACAGAAAGTACTAAATTATCTAATTTTTTACAAGGAAATTGGTCACAACAGGCTGAGGAGCTACAAGAAGAACTCCTGCTCACGATTGCTGTTTTGAATGGGACCAGAATAAACCCTATTGATGTTGAAGACTTCACTTCCTGGCTCACGTCCGCCTTCTCCCTTTTTAAGGAGTGGGTGGGGGTAGGAATGTTTGGCTGTATGATCTTTGGGGGAGTGCTGATCACACTCTGGTTGCTCTGCAAATTTAAAAAACAACATCGTAGAGATAAAGTATTTATCACTCAAGCACTGCTTGCCTTAGAGCAGGGAACATCCCCTCAAGCTTGGTTGAATATGCTTAAACAATGAGACACTATCATTCAATGGGATACCCTGAGGGCTCGTGTTCCCATTGCACCAGGAATCCTGAGTGGTAGTCCTCCACACTTCCCAGGGCTCGGGTTCCCATTGCACGGGAGATAAGTGTGGAGGGTCTCACAACTGTTTAACTGCCTTGAACGCCTTACTGCTAGAACAGTGGGCTTGATCGGCGAAATAACAGTTGGAAAATTGTTGCAGCAATTTAATAAAAAAGGGGCAGATGTTAGGAGCCGCGTCCGCCATCGGAAGATGGCGCCGGTTTCCTGCTTCCTGGTTCTTCTTGCGAGCCTTGCTTGAATGTGCGCCTGCGCAAGGCGCGAAACCCAGTTTGCTAATTTGGTGACATCATAAGAGCCAATGAGTGTGCGGCACATCTCCTAAAGCGCTATATAAGCCACTAGCTTTTGGGGCTTGTGGTCCCTCGCCTCACTACCATCTAAGAGAGCTGTAACACTAAAAGAGCTGTAATAAAAATGCTGCCAGAAGAATCCTGAAGCGTGGCTTTCTCCTTTTCGGCGAGGCGGCGCCCCGCACTGGCTGGAATGCAGACACACCTTTAATACACACCTTTAATCCCTAACAATGAAGGTAAGGTTAGTTTGTAGAGGGAAGTAGCCATGTTTCAAAGTGGCATCTAATTGATGGGCAGACAAGGTGGTGAATCAGAGAAAGATTTGAGAGAACGAATTAGAGATAGGATATGCCCAATTCAACAGCAGAAGTGCAAAGAAAGGGAGACTACTTAAAAGCTAGAGGAAAAGGTCGTGGGGTGTGTGTGTGAGCATGTGCACAAGTTTTACTGGGATAATTTTACAGAGACGGGTTACAGAGAGAACAAGCTAGACACAGGTGAAGACAAAACTAGCTAAAGAATGAGAAGGATCCAGTAGATTAGAACAGATTGCCAATGTCAGTATGAGACCAAGCAGAGCAATTCAGTAAGAAGCCAAAGGTGCTGGATTGAATCAGTCATCTTGAAAGCTTCCAGGCCTAGGTCAAGGGATAGTTAGAAGAAACTAAAAAACAATCTGGGCTCAGCCCAAGCCCTGAATTTGCACAGCTTAGGTACAGCTCTAATCTTATTACTTCATCTGAAGAAATAAAAACATTTACAAAAGGAAAATTATTTAGGGGTGAGAAAAGGAAAGTTTGTATTTACATCACAAGCTATCTAAAACAGGAATCTGATGTTGGAACCAGTACTTAGAAACTAAGATACACCTAGACAAAGAGCACAGGGCTATCAGCTACTACCTAAGTATAGTACAGCTTCTTTCACAGAGTGTGGACAGTTTACAGTGCTACATAAGAAAGCTCTTCCACTACTTGAGAATGCTAATAGGTACAGCTAGAAGATATTTTTGTTTCATAAAATAAAGATGTATCAATAAAACTATGTTCAAGCCCAAACAAATACTATGTGTTCTGTCAACTTCTTTGAGCACTGTAAAGTTTTCTGACACTTATACATATGCCTCACTTTTAATGCTTGTGTTTATTCAACAAATATTGACTATTAATGTCTTGTTCAGCCAATAAAATCTGTTATTTATACAGAAAATAGAAGTATAATCGACACATGAGGGTTACAGCCTGACAGAAGTGTGAAGAAAAAGGCTGTAACTTAGTATGCCCTATAGTTACTTCATAACTACTAACATAATAGGCACATTAATAAAATATCAATCAATTTTTAAGATATTCTCTAAGAAATAATATAATGTTTTTCTGTGTGTATTTAAGCAAATAATATCAACTTTACAAAAAATCTTGCAGTTTAAGAACTTGTCTTATTTTAACAAAATATACTCAATAGAACATGTAACTGTAGCGGGGAAAGACAAGCAATTTCAAAAAACCTCTTGAAAAGTCATCCCAATTAACCAAATCTGTTGTTACTTAGATACAAGGCTAGAAAACTCTGTTTATCATTCAACAGTAAAATGAATAATTAAAGTAATAAAAATAAAAAATAAAAATAAAAAAGGGATTCATTAACCACTCAATTCATTAACCACTCTATCACCTGAAGCAAATTAACTGATACTGAATTTAATAAATTCTAACACAGCAGAAAAGTACAACCTGTAAATCACACACATACACACACACACAACCTTTCTTAGAAACTAGTTTGACATTTATACACTTAAGAAAGAGGCTGTACTCAAGTTTTGAGACAAATGTATACAAATACAAATCTAAACTGAGTGCTGTTGTGCTGCACTGGTTTTACAAGTGATTTTTTCCTTCCAAATTTCTCTTGGTCTCACATTACTTTTGAAAACACAACACTAAATATCATTCTTCGAAACCAGACATAATTTAGTATATTAGTTTCCTTCTCGGTTGTAATAAAATCATTACCAAAATCAATTCTGGGGAAAATGGATTTATTACAGTTACTAGGTCAGAATTCATCATCAAGGGAAGCCAGGCCAGGAGCTCAAGCAAGAACCTGAGAGCAGGAGCCAAAGCAGGGACCATGGAGAACACTGTGTACTGGTTTGCTTTACAGAGCTTACTCAGATTGCTTTCTCATTCAACACAGGACCACCTTCCCAGGAAATGTGCAGTGGGCTGAGACCTACACACACACACACCACACACACACACACACACCAAGCAAAATTAAGGAAATACCAGACATGGCCACAGATCAATCTAAGGAAGGCAATTCTTCAAATGAGATTCAGTCTTCCCAGGTGACTCTAGTTTGTGCCAACTTGACAAAAACTAACTGGCACAACTGACCCTTTGACAACCTAAAACAGAAGCACATATTAATCTGTAATCGGCCATTTCTTTGTCCCAATGATTTCATGTTAATGAAAACATAGTACAAATTCTAGAATTCACACTGACTTTAAATATGTCAACACTTTCAAATCCCAACCTCTCACAGCTGTTAAGAGCACATGTGGTTCTTGTAGAGGACCGGGAACCACTTCCCAGCACAAGGCATATGTAACTCTAGTCTGACACCTTCTTCCTGCCTTTGTGAGTACCAGACACATATGTGGTGCATATACAGGCAGGCAACACACTTATGCATATATTTAAAAACATTAAAATTACAATCTTAAAACAAATCTCTTAACTGTAGATTTCTGGAAATTCCAAAATAAGTTTTATACTATCGTATTCTGATATAAGGTCCACTTAAATCCAACATAAATCCAATATAACTCAAACACCAGGTCAATGCAGATAACAAAAATTTACTGTAATCTGGCTGCCACTGATCAATTAAGGCCATAAAACAGGCTCAGGAGCTGATTCAGATCCTAAAGAGAAATTGCATACAATATATAAAGGATGAGACTACAAAGAGAGGGGAAGCAGGGTGGGCTATAGCATTGTACAATCACGTTTTCTGGTTTTTTTTTTCTTTCTTTTGGTTATTTTATTTATTTACATTTCAAATGTTATCCCCTTTCCTGGTTTCCCCTCCTGAAACCCCCTATCCCATCTTCCCTCCCCCTGTTTCTATAAGGGTGCTCTCCCACCCACCCACCCACTCCCGCCTCCCAATCCTGGCATCCCCCTACATTGGAGCACAGAGCCTACATAGGACCAAGGGCCTCCCCTCCCCTTGATGTCAGACAAGGCCATCCTCTGCTACATAAGACACTGGAGCCATGGGTCCCTCCATGTGTACTCTTTGGTTGGTGGTTTAGTCCCTGGGAGCTCTGGCGGGTCTGGTTAGTTGATATTGTTCTTCCTATAGGATGCAAACCCCTTCAGCTCCTTTAGTCCTTTCTCTAACTTCTTCATTGGGGACCCTGTGCTCAGTCCAAAGGTTGGCTGCCAGCATCCACATCTGTATTTGTCAGGCTCTGGCAGAGCCTCTCAGGAGACAGCTATATCAGGCTCCTGTCAGCAAGCACTTCTTGGTATCCACCATTGTATCTGGGTTTGATGTCTGTATATAGGATGGATCGTCAGATGGGGCAGTCTCTGGATGGCCTTTCCTTCACTCTCTGCTCCACATTTTGTCTCCATATTTCCTCCCTTGAGTATTTTGTTCCCTCTTCTAAGAAGGACTGAAGAATCCACACTTTGGTCTTCCTACTTCTTGAGCTTCATGTGGTATGTGAATTGTATCTTGGGTATTCCAAGCTTGTGGGCTAATATCCACTTATCTGTGAGTGCATACCATGTGTTTTTTTGTGACTGGGTTACCTCACTCAGGATGATATTTTCAAGTTCCATCCATATGTCTGTGAATTTCTTGAAGTCATTGTTTTTAATAGCTGAATAGTACTCCATTGTGTAAATGTACCACATTTTCTGTATCCATTCCTCTGTTGAAAGATATCGTGGTTCTTTCCAGCTTCTGGCAATTATAAATATGGCTGCTATGAACATAGAGCATGTGTCCTTATTATATGTTGGAGCATCTTTTGGGTATATACCCAGGAGTGGTAAAGCTGGGTCCTCATGTAATACTATGTCCAATTTTCTGAAGAACCACTAGACTGATTTCCAGAGTGGTTGCACCATCTTACAATCCCTCCAACAATGGAGGAGTGTTTCTCTTTCTCCAATCCTAGCCAGCATCTGCTGTCACCTAAGTTTTTGATCTTAGTCATTCTGACTGATGTGAGGTAGAATCTCAGGGTTGTTTTGTGTTTCCCTGATGACTAAGGATGTTGAAATTTTCTTTAGGTGCTTCTCAGTCATTCAGTATTCATCAGTTGAGAATTCTTTGTTAAGTTCTGCACCCCATTTTTAATAGGGTTATTTGGTTCTCTGGAGTCTAACTTCTTGAGTTCTTTGCATATATTGGATATTAGCCCTCTATCTGATGTAGGGTTCGTAAAGATCTTTTTCCAATCTGTTGGTTATCACTTTGTATTATTGACAGTGTCCTTTGCCTTACAGAAGCTTTGGAATTTTATAATTGGCCATTTGTCAAATCTTGATCTTAGAGCCATTGATTGGTGTTCTGTTCTGAAAAATTTCCCCTGTGCCCATGTGTTCGAGACTCTTCCCCACCTTCACTTCTATTAGTTTCAGTGTATCTGATTTCATGTCGAGGTCCTTGATCTATTTGAACTTGTGAATTGTACAAGGAGATAAGTATGGACCAATTTGCATTCTTCTACATGCTGACTTCCAGTTGAACCAGCACCATTTGTTGAAATGCTGTCTTTTTTTCACTGGATGATTTTAGCTCCATTGTCAACGATGAAGTGACCATAGGTGTGTGGGTTCATTTCTGGGTTTTAAATTCTATTCCATTGATCTACCTGCCTGTCTCTGTACCAATACCATGCAGTTTTTAATCACTATTGCTCTGTAATACAGCTTGAGGTCAGGCACATCATATTTGACATAAGGAAGTTTTCATCAATCAAGTTAGAAGTAGATTACTGGGCATGGAAACATGAACTTAGTTTCACCCTGTCAACAAGATGGACAAGTTGTCCCTGAGATGTCTGGACTCAGACAACTAGTTCCTTACAATAGAAGCTGTTCAGCTATTGGGAAGTCCCCAGTTGCTCCATAGGGCCTCAACTTGGAATTTAGTTTCTCCCTAATAAATAGAGTCTGAAAATGAAATGGTAGTATTTAGAATATTTTTTTTTTTGCTTGTTCCCAATAATTCCCAGAGAAAAGAAATAGAGTAGGTCAAGTAACATCTAACAGTATAAACTACTGAGTGTTTGACAACTAGGATTCACTCAAGATCTTCTGGACTCAAAGGATGTGCACACTTCCACTTCTTGTGCCTCTGCTCACACACACAACTTGTATCACAGGTTTTGGCCAGCTCCACTCCACACTTGACACTGTCCTTGACGGTCATCTCCAATATGCTGGGGTCTCCAGTGCTACTTAGTTAAGTGCCTCTCCTGATACTCTTTAGATAGATCCTGAATGACTGTGCTAAGCCTTAGCTTCTCTAGGTACCTTCTTTAACCCTGGAGCTTCTACTACAACTGAGACTGCATCTTCATCACTAGCCTCTCCTCCCCTCTCTTCAAGCAGATGCTGACCTTGCCACAGAGTGCTAAGACTCACCTACTCAGCACAAGCCTTCCAGGCCTTCAGACCAGTACTGTTTGTGAACCTTATACATATTTGTCCAGTTGCTGTGAATGTGATGTACACCCTTGGATTCCTCTGGATCACAGCTACTGCATTCTGACCCTCACATTTTTATCTCAATGAAGTTGGTCTCTCACTAATCACAGCACATTCTTTAGCCTCAAGTAACTCACATCTTCTGTCCCAGTAAAGCAAAGGTTTTACTTTCACAGTTCTTAATTCAAAATATCTCATGAACAGCTATCACAGCCTTTGCTTCCCTCTCTCTAAAACTTAACAAGCCAGGCATCCCCCCCCAACCACATCTCTCTCAACATTCTACCTTCCAAGCTCCCCGAACAGTTCAGTAAGCTCAGAGAATGCTCTAGCTAAAGCTCAAGAATCCTTCCACACAATCCTCCCAAAACGAGTATCTCCAGGTTCATCAAAGCAACAATCCTACATTTCTGATACAGGCTTCTGTTCTTTGGTTCTCTGCTGCTGTGAATAACATTGGCCAAAAACAAGTTAGAGAGAAAAGGATTTTTATATTACATCTTGCAAGTTACAGTCCATCAAATGAGAGAAAATAAGGCAGGAACTCAAGGCAAGAACCTGGAAGCAGATTCTGAAGCAGAGATGACAGACGAATGTTCAGTTTGCTTTCCTATACAACCCAGAACAACCTGTCCAAGATGGCACAACACACAATGTGCCAGGCCCCTCAACATCAAACACTAGTCAAGAAACTGCCCCACAGCAATGTCCACAGACCAGTGTGATGGAGGCAACTCAATGGTGATCCAGTCTACCCAGGTAATGCTACAGTTTGTGTTACCCAGACAAAAAGTAACCAGTGCAGAGAAAAAGAATATGGGATATTTTCCCAACGGAAGCAAACAAAAAATAAGTACAACATAACATATAAAACTACGGGATACTACATTGGAAAATAATAGGCACTCATGTTGAAGAGATGGGAGTCTTACTTCATTCAGAGAGACTGATTCAAGGCTGAGGTACAGAGGTCAAACCAACAGATGCCGGGTACCCAAGAAACTAAATCAAGTTAAAGAACGACCGACTTACAGAGAAACAGGTCAAGCTCTAGATCCTGAACTCAGCTAAATGCTGATCAAATCCTACATCTGAAGATTAACTGAGGCCAGGAAAAGATCCACAGTACAGTGACTGGTAACTTCCTCCCTCGGAACAGAGGTCTTTCTATCAGTGCTACACTGCCCTGAGCCATAAGAACCCCAGACAGACTGTTTTCAAGGGTTCACTCCAAGTGGGACATTCAATCAAGACTTGATCTGAATGGGTACCTTCCCAGAGCCCTTGAAGAAGAAACATGTATGTGTATTTGTCCTTCCTGTAACAACGTGCTTCAGAGAACTTGCCACATGAATATATTCCATCACACTAAATTCAGACAATGAATATTCTGTCCATAGACATGTTTAAAACAAGCAGTTACCTGAAACTCATGAACAAGAATAGCAACCATTCACACCAGCCATGTAGTAAAAGATAATCTAGAATGCCTTAGAGTATGCAGAAGGACTTACCTCGGAAGAAAAGAATAATCATCACTCATCATCACTCATATGGAATGCTGTTCTGATCCTGCCTAGTTAGTCTTATACAAAAAAAAAACAAAAAACTTAAAAGCATCAAAAGACTTGAATCATAACCAGAGTAAACCTTAGTGATACCTCTAAGAATAAAAAAATATAGCAGCCACCAAAGTAAAACCCACAATGTCTGATACCTAATCAAGTACTTCTTAGCATAAAGACAGCAGGAGGACACATTGCAACATAAAATTAGACAACAAGATCCACAACACAGGTGTTATATTTAGTATAGGATGACAATGAACTACATTCTACATGCTCAAGATGTCAGACATAGAAAAAATTAAAATAACCAATTTAACTTCTAGAGACATATGCTACAATATCTAAGATGAAAATATACCTGGTAAAATACTGTGTGTACAAACACCCCATTTTAATAAAGGTAAGCTGTAAAAACAATATAAAGTAAAACTGTAGAGAATTTATCCAGAATAATTCAATTTTGAATGACATAATGTATATTTACAATTTTAAGTAACTGTAATATACAAGCTGGTAAAAACTGTGTCTTAGTTAAGGCTTCTACTACTTCTCTGATAAAACACCATGACCATAAGCAATTTGGAATAGAAAAGCTTTGTTTCACTTACATATCTATATCTCAATCTATGAAGAAAGTCGGGACAGAAACTCAAGCAGAACAGAAACTGATCAAGAGGCCATGGAGGAATGCTGCTTATTGGCTTGCTCCAAGGCTTGCTCAGCCTGAGTACCCAGGATCACCAGCCTAGGGATGGCCCCATCTACAGTGAGGCAGATCCTCCCACATCAATCAAGAAAATGCCTACTGACTTGCCAACAGACAAATTCTATGAAGATATTCTTTTGATTAAGATTCCTGCTTCTGAGATGAATCTAGCTTGTGTCAAGTTGACATGAAAACTAGCCAACAAAAAGGCTATCCAAAAACCCTTCATAGCATACTATCAACTGTAAACACCAAAATAGTGACAGAAATGATAGCATCAATATTGGTGATGATAATCAGATAATCAAGTATTAAGTTTCAAAATAGTTGTCTGACAGCACATGAAAGAATTTATAAGTAGCATGATCACAAATATATAAATATATGTTATGTTACGGCACTACATTGACTAAACCAATGCTGGTAGATGATGAGAAGTTATAGTTAGAAGGCAATGCCCACACTTTCCCATTCCTGTTACTCATGCCACCTTGCCATCCATTTTCCTCATTGTTCCCCATCACAGTAAAATTATTCCATTAATATTCACTCTTTTCCTTTTCACATCCAACATCCTTTTTTCTTTATGCCTTGTGTATTACTACGTAATTTTATTTATCTCTTCTCTTCTCTCTAATGCCTTTTAATTACTGCTGCCTATTCCTTTTAAATCACTTGCAATTCTGAAGACTTACTGAACTTACAGATCTACATCATAAAGGTAGTATATCATTACTACTACAAAACCCAATTATAAGCGGATGGAAAAAAAGGGGGAGAGAAGGATAAACAGAATTTTGAACATGAATTGCTTCATGTTTACCCATTACATGTTAATTTGCTTTTAGAAAATGTCTTTCATTTTTTAATAATTTGGTATCATTAACCCTTAAAATAAATTATAAAGTTAATTTATTGGAGGAATAAATAAGGCCTACAAGCTTTTCACTGGAAATAAATGGGATGTACTAGCTAAAATATATGGTTTGGACGACTGATGGATACACACACATAACACAACGGATGGATGGATGGATGGATGGATGGATGGATGGATGGATGGATGGATACATACATACATACATACATACATACATAATTAGACACATAAATATTTATGTGCCTCTATTTACAAAGACTTCCAGACTAAGAGAAAAATATATTTAAACATCATTCCATTGCATTTAGGTAGTAAAAATAAATTTTAACATCATTAGTAGGATAACTATGGTCAACAGTAATTAACTAATACTTCAAAATAGTAGAGATTTTTTTATATTATCAATACAGAAACAATAATTTTCAATGATATTCTTTTAGCCTTGATTTGATCACTACATACTGTATACAAGTATCTAATAACAGTGTTCTTCTCAGTACAATTACATGCCAATTAAAAATATATTGAAAATTAGTTAAATCAGTCATGAAAATATCCTACAGAAATGCACTAAAATAAAGCGCACTTCAAAGTAAAAACTGCTCTTCCACTTTCTAACTTAAATGAGTGAAAGACTCTTAAAGACTATAAAAAAGCTTTACAGATTTCTAGATAGACTATTCATAAAATTATTGGATCTAAAATATTTTAACCATAACATTAATAGGTTGAAAGGTAACAATAAAAACCGTAAACACTGTGGATTTTTAAAAAAGACAGCAGGCTAAGAGTATATATAGCTCAGTGGTAGAGCACTTGTAAAGTATTCTTAAGGATCAGAATCAAAACAAAACAACATAAAAATAAGACATACAAAACAGTGATTACTGTTAGCATGGGACAATACAATGGAAGGGATATAAATCACTAATACAGCTATTCCAGTTTTCAGATAAAGAAGGCCAAAGGATTTATGAGCGAACATGTCTCACAGTCGGTTAACAGTGAAATCTGTGCTCAAGCCCTGGAAGATTTCTTATCCAACATCTACAATTCTGAATTCCTTACCTTCATCACTTAGATGGAGCTCACTTTTTCTTCCAACTTTCCTAATAGGGGTTCTTGTAACAGAATTTGAATACTGTGTTATCTGAATCATTAAAAGTTACATTCTGTATCACAGTCACTATATGTTAATTTCTTCTAACTCCTCCATTGGGAACCCTGTGATCAGCTCAATGGTTAGCTGTGAGCATCCAGCTGTATAGGTCACTCTGGCAGACCTCTAAGGAGACAGAAATATCAGGCTCCTGTCAGCATGCACTTCCTGACATCCACATCAGCGTCTACCTTTGGTAACTGCACATGGGATGGATACCCTGGAGGAACAGTCTCCAGATGGCCCCTCCTTCAGTTTCTGTCCCACACTTTAAGAATCAAAATATATTTCAATGTCTTTCTTTTTATGAGCTGTTTTGTAGGACACTTCTCTTTGATAATAATGAAGAGAAGTGTCCTACAAAACAGCTCATAAAGAGAAAAATATTGAAATATATTTTGATCCTTCTTTAAGGTATAAATCTTTTAAAATTATATTAGTATCCTTTTTAAATTCTATCTTCAGTTTTGAACATTTGAATTTTACATATATTGTCCCAATCTAAGGTTATATGCTATAAAGCATAGAATTATATGTAGAATTTTAACAGGGATTAATTAGGATAGTTATAGCAACACTAGCTTACACATCTTCCACACTAGTTATGAGTATCAACGTGGAGAAGCACACTAATTTTCCATCCCAAGGTAAATTTAACTAGTTTCCATTTTAATTTTTTTCAATTACCCACTATTAATCTAACATTAAGGCTTTCTTTGCATTCTACACTTGCTTCTTAAACTTCGTGCTTAGTTTTCTAATTCATCAATTACCAAATCAATCTGCATTCTAATCTTACTCCATCTGAGAGGGCTGTACTGTGCATTTAGGCATCTGTGTATCCTGATGAAGTCCAGACTCTGCAGCAAAGCTCCTGGAGAGCAGTGTGAGACACCGCAGCCCTAAGGCCCTCGGGAGGCTGGGGATGCCAACAATGAAGCACCTGAACAAGGGGTAGGAGCGCTAACAGCCTCAGAACTGCTGCCTGTGAAAGAAAACGGATGACTTTGAGATAAAATAGTACACGAGGTCTTAAGTTGAAAATAATAAAGTCAAGAGGTCATATATTTGAAAAAACTGAATATTTAATGAGTTAAAAACATATTAAAATGATGCAAAATATTAGTATGCAATTACAGTATGTGATATATGTAAATATATGCCATCATTAGCTTATACCACGTTTACAAATGCAGTTCAGGTTGACAACCCTTAAGTGTCAGCTTGCTCTTGAAGGACAGAGCAAAGCAGCTGCTGCACTCCAATCCTTCAACCTTCAGTCACGGAGAAGAGTTCTTTTCAGCAAGTTCATAGGACCCAGATCCAAACAAGAGATTTCTTAACAGAGTCGGTTGCAAAATCATGTAATCACACTTGTGTAAGAAGAGTCAGAAAAGATTTAGGAATCATGTTCTTTAACATTTACCAGACAGAAACAGGAACAACACAAAAAGTAACAATGACGTGTTCTGAAATGTGAATGTATGGAAAAAGATTTCTTTAAAGCATGGATGTCAGAGGCAAAGGCTCAGAAGATGCAGACAGATGCACAAACAGCAGCTTCATCAGCTGAGCATCTCCAATCCCAACACCTGAGATCCAAAATGCTCCAAAATCTAAATTCATTTGCATTTTAATGTGATCCCACAGATGAAAAACTCCATACTTATTTACATGTGACAGATGGTCTGTCTTTTTCCTGGAGAAACACATAGAAACTCCCATTTGCACCTGACAGGATACTGACAAACCAGAGACACAATGCCATGCAAGTCCAACTCAGACAACCCATCAACCAATTCACTAGGGCTATGGATGGCTGGCACACCCAGCACAGGGTTATGACTTACGATACGATCCCCTTCACGGTTGACCTCCACCTCCTGTGTACTCTATCTGGCACATTCACAAACTCCATGCAGCTATGGCATGATTACATGCTGCTAGGGTAGACAGTGAGGGATCTGATGATCTTCCCGCCCACTCTCCCAGGAGTGAATGCTACTTTAATAGGCCCAATCTCGTAAGGATTTCCTACGGGTAATCATAGCAATTAAGGTTTCAATATAGCAATGGTCAGGTCACCCGCAAAGGGCACCATTCCACAAACTCTGCCAATTTAAACAAACAAGAAACTCAATTAAAAATGTAAAATGACCTTTAGATTATGTATATAAAAGCACCTAAAGCATAAACCAAACATCCAGATGGGTCTATGGAAGGAAGTGAAGAGCAGTGATTTTCAAAGTACAATTCTCCAACCAGCTGTTCCCAAACTTTAGCATAGACCTGTTCGTTATTTAACTGAACACTGCAAAACTAGGTCAGTTAGGACTGAAACTTTTTCATTCTAACAATCTCCAATAAAGCTAGTCTAACTGAGAACAGTCAGAGAGATCTAGCTCTCCCTGCTGAAATGGAGACATGTAAGCATTGTTAAACTAAACCAGTGTGATTCCTAAGTACACTCTTAAGTATTTCTCCTTACACCCACACAGGTATAGTCCTCACCCTTCAACAAGAAAGCTCAGCATTTCGAAATGCCGTGTACCAAGAACTTACCTCCTAGTCTAGAATATGTGTCCTGGGTGCATGTGAGAAACAGCCCACTTAACTGATTTCACTGGGGCTTTGGTCTGTTTCACTCTGCTATCACATTAAGAACTGACTGAATAACACCCCCCAACAAGGTCTCATGAGCTTGAAACCTGGCCCCTGATGGTGGAATTATTACAGAGGCTATGCAACCACTGTAGCACAGGGTGAAAGTGGAAGTGGTGAGAAACTAGGGGCAGGTACTTGAAAATCTCAACTGTCTCAGCTTCCTGGTCCAGGCACCATGTGAGGAGCGCCATTGCACACTCCTGCTGCCCTAAGTCACTCCAGAGCAGCTGCATCATCCTGTTCCCATCGCAGAGGACAAATCCCCAGAAACCACGAACTACATGAAACTTTTCTCTGACTCTGTCACGTATTTTGTCACAGCAACAAGTCCCTGATGCGACCACTCTCATCTCTCATGTTCCTTACGTTACTGGCTCTTCCTGATGGTTTTCTGCACCATCTCTAGTCCACTGACCCACGAAACCCCAGAAGTTCCTCATTCAAGCTGCATCTCCTCTAGCTGTCACTGCGTTGTCTGCCAGGATACTTACTGAAGCACTGTCAATAGTAACCTTCACTCACTGGCCTTATTTAATTAATAATTACTCCTAACAAGCTGCAACTGACCTTTTATTTAAATATGGTGGACAGTTTTCTGACCTGAACTCTATCTGAAAACAGTTAGCCTCTCCTTAAAAGAGGCTCTGATTATCACAGTCTCCAGGTTCTCCTCATTTCTCAGCCTTTTTTTTTTTTTGATGGGTTTTCTTGAGAATTCTGTTTTCCCTGCTCTCTGTTCTGTACGAATTCCTCAGGCACTGCTGTGCATTTTCATAGATTCAGCTACTATCTTACATAATTCTGACACCTACTTCAATCTCAACTCTGTAGCCTTGCAGAGGCCCCTAACCCAGTTCAGGAGCTGTGCTGCAATGTCAGGGGCTTCACTGGTTGTGTAACCTACAACTTTTGCTTTTCTCCCACCTCCTTCTCTCCATTGTTAGAAACAGAACATCCGACTTTCATGATCTTTTCCAAATTAGTACTGTCATATCCTTAGTTCTGAGTCTTATTTTGGTGTACACCAAGCCCAAACTAATTACTCCAACACTTACGCTTTATAAGCATATACCTAGCATTTCATATATCTACCTGTTCTTTAGAAATTTTTGTAAACAGATACCTACCACTTCATGTGCCTGTCTGCATACTATCTTTTGAAAATCTTTACATATCCTCCAACATAAATTTCAAATATTATAAACTAGTGTTTTGTAGTTTTTAAAATACATTTAACTTATATCTCTCCGGCTTCACTCCATGTTAATCTCAACAGAAGCCTGAACACAAGTGATCTTACTGTTCGAAACCCTCTAAGTTCATCTTAATTTAACACTGTAATTCCTGGTGGGGCCCACTCCTGCCTGGCATGCTTCACAAACCTTTCTCATTTACCAGTGTCACTATGAACATTCCCAATCCAGCCCCGAGACTCCTAATGGATCCGTTTTTGGGGGGCTTTTTTCTTTTTTAAAGTTCTACTGAGTGGGGGAAACTTCATATCGACAAATATATACATGTGCTCTCTTATCTATTTACTTAAACAGAATATTTTCATGAAATTCGCAACTGAGAATACTAAAGAAATATTCAAAAACATGAATATCAGTGAATCACCTAAGCATAGTAAATTGACACACAGTAATAAAGATATTAAACTGTTAAGCCACCCCTTGTGGTACAAGTTGCTGTTTACAATATTTGCTTTGAAAACACTCCCCCTGAGATGGACAAGGCAGATTAGTTACACCATTGGTCAAGGGACTTGTATGTGCCCTACTGAGGTAATATACCCATCCCCAATTTCCCCTCAAAACCAGTACCTCCAGTTAAATCAAATCTCATCTTAAATATAAGTATTTTCCTTGCTTTGGACATGGAGTGGCATATACTTCATGTAAAGTTTTTCAAAGAGCTTTCCAAGAAGTGGGGGGAACCATTGGCTTAATAATTAATTATAGTTCCCCTCCACAAAACCATATAATTGAAATAGTAATTAAAGCAATTTAATGAAAACCTCCAGACAATGTGGTATGTGGGATAACTTTACATTGGATCAGAAAGGTGAATATTTCTAGTAACTTCCAGGACACTTCTAGTGAGATGGTAGAATGGAAACCTGGCAAAAGAAGTTTGATCCTCGCAACTAACAAAACAGTGGGAAGAGAAAGCCAACACCAACCAGGAGGCCATCCTCTGACCACTGCATACGTGTCATGGCATGTATGTCCATATATCATGCACACACAGTAATGAAGTCAGCATACTCTCATTCGAGGAAGCCAATTCCACTCCAAAACAGTAACATTAGACAGGCTTTCCTAAAATAAACGTAATAACAAGTTACCAAGTGTAGGATGTTTTAGTGTTTGTTTACTGCTTTTGTCTTATTATGGTATACAGAAAAAGTCTCCATGAATTATACATGATATAGTTTTAGATATTCAGTGAACCACCATGGACACCTTTCCTATCCTACATGGAATTTCCTAAATAAACTTGCAGTATTCTCCATGTAACGTGGCTTTCACTGTTAGCATCACTCTCAGTCTCCTCTAGCTTTAGATCCAAAGTGATAGCTATTTGCTTTGTTACATTATAAAGTTAAGAAAATACTCCAAAATGGCAATGCATGCTGTAACACTGTAACTGCGTATTAAACGACCCAGCCTGCTTTACCAGCAGCCCCAGCACCGACCTCATGTCTGTGGAGCACTTTCAGCAGTGCTGGTATAGCAGAAGTGGGGCACACATCAACCTGAACTCAGATAAATGCTGGTTTCAAGTAAACAAATACGCAGCTGTATCAACCACACTCAAGTACTTCCACCTTAAGGCATGGCACAGTACTTTAGCAGTGAAATCTGATATTAATTATAGCTTAGGGACCACTAAATTTATGAAATAACATCAGAGAAAGAAAACAAGGTCAGATTCTTTGCCGATTGACATGTGTAACTTTTAAGCCACTTAGGATACTTTTGCATTAATTTCCTCATCTGACAGATGCATACTGGGTCAAAAGCTATGATTTCCATAATGTTTCCAGAAAGGAGATTTCAGACCATCTTGTACAGCAAAATACACTTTGGCAAAAAAGGAACAGATTGCCATCAGAGCCAAGCAAGTCACAGCTCTGCACACATCTTTTCCAAGCTTTGTTCTCACTTGAACACAAAACCTTTCTTTTCTAAACCTACATGGAAGCTTTGGTGATAAATTCTAATAACCATGGAATTGTAAACATTTACATTTAAAAATTGAATCAGTCTCAAAATCTGAAACACACTCTTAACTTGGATATCATTGAATACATATTTTAACATATAGAACATCCATTTATGATTCACTTTTACTAGGCTTCCTTCAATTGAAAATTTATTTCAATCTTGGATAGTAAGGATAATTTTTAAAAGTGCAAACATAAAATTTCTACCAATAATGATATGAACTGTGTACTTGTAAAAAAAAACTCTCCTTCTTATCCACTAGGTTTAAGTTTGAAGATGTTTGGTTTGTTCTAAGACCAAAAATAGTACTGACCTCCAGATACACAACCTACTTTCCTGTACATTAACACTGATGATTAGTTTAAAATCAGGTACAGTAATTTGTCAGTAACTACTAAAATCAGAACTGCTAGAACACCGAAACTGTAATAAAAGCTACTGAATGTTACGTCCTCACCTCTTCCTCTTTCTCCCTCTTCCCTACTCTGGCTCAATTTATCTGTATCTCTTCTCTGCGATCTGACAACCTTAACATCTAGCAAATGACTGACTAGTCAGAGTTATATACAGTATATGCAGGGTGGATATATATACATACAATGTAGATATACATATATACCATCTGGATATACACACACGTACATACAGTGTAGATATAGTGGATATACATATATAGTGTGGATATACACACATACATATAGTGCGGATATAGTGGGTATACATATATGGTGCAGATTACATATACAATGCAGATATACATAAACAGTGCAGATATACATATACAGTGTGGATATACATAAACAGTGCAGATATACACATACAGTGCGGATATACACACATACATATAGTATGGATATAGTGGGTATACATATACAGTGCAGATAAACATATACAGTGAGGATATACATACATATAGTGTGGATATAGTGTATATACATAGATAGTGCAGATATATATACATACAGACATATATATACATACATACACACACACACATACATACATACATACATACACACACACACACACACACACAGAGTGTGGAAATACAGGACAAAAGTAAAATGCACAACATGAGAAAGAAATAGGACCATGAGAGATGTTACTCAGAATACAAAACTATGAGTTACTTATTCCACTTAATACATCTGAACTGTGTGGTTGAACATGAGTAACTAAACAATACTGAAAGCAAGAGAGGAATACTGCATATCTCAGGGAGTCTTTTTTAAATAAAACATGTACCATTCACCTACAGTAAAATAGCACAGATATACATTATATATCTGTGCTATATATATATATACATATATATATGTATGCATATATATACACACATACATACATATATTATATATATATATATTATATGTATATATTACATATCTAAATGATTTAATGTTTAAACTAGTTCCATGAAAAGATTCTATTTGACTTGGAAGTTTGAATAATCATCACAAAGTAAAATGAAATAATTCCAGTTCATAAATACTTTAACACTGGTCACTTATGTTTATATTACATACACACACATACGCACTTGCACACGCACGCACACACACACACAAACACATTAAACAGCAAGAAGCGTAGTGTTTAAATCTCTTAGTGGGTGTACTGGATGCTCTGCTTCATTTTGTTTGTTGTTTTGTTCTGCAATGTCACAAATGACCCAAACATAGTCCTCCAATCATCTTTTTACTTAAAAAAAAAAAAGATTAAAATTTGAGACAGGGTCCCATTAAGTTGAACAAGGTGGCTCAGAAATCACTCTAGCCCAAGCTGCTGATCCTCCTGCCTCATCCTCCATAGTAATTGGGATTACTAATCTATTTAACAGACCTAGACTATTTTTTTTAAAGTAATCTCAAAACTAAAATTTCCTAAACATAAATCCAAGAAATATTTCAGTAAAAAAGAAAAAAGGATTCCACAGGAAGTAACCTTCCCCAAGTTAAACTTTCTTTCAAAATAACCTGAACATGAAATTAACAAGATAGTTAATTTAACAGGAGTCATCCCACCTGAGAGGTTAAAGTTGAACAGGTTTCTCAGGTTTTCTGTTTTCCATGTGACTTACACCCAGATACCTCCTGTGGACACAAAGTGACTTACACCCAGATACCTCCTGTGGAAACAAAGTGACTTGCACCCAGATACCTCCTGTGGACACAAAGTGACTTACACCCAGATACCTCCTGTGGACACAAAGTGACTTACACCCAGATACCTCCTGTGGACACAAAGTATTACAGCTTCCTTAACATAATGCTTGAGGGATTGAGAGACTGTCTGCATGATGGTTATGAGCATCTTGCTGAACCAGGAAACCCTAAGTTCCGATTCCAGCAGCACACAAGGAACAAATGAGCATCATGTCATGGGCAGGAGTAATCCCAGCACTAGTGATGACAAAGGCAGACGGTTGCTGCTGTGCCCCAGAGAAGCAGAAAACTTGAGAGCTCCAGCTTCAGGAAGAAACCTCACATAAAAGGAATTCAGTGTCTTCACCTGACCTCTGCACATACACTGAAAACACACAGACAAACACACACACACACACACACACACACACACACATCAAAATAAACAGTACTTTAAAACCTGACTGATTCACTTCTCTGAATTCTCTGAAGCAGTACAAATTAAAATATGTGAGAACCACAGGTAAATTACCTGTGAACTGAGCACCTGCCCTCACTTAAACAATAACAGGCCTAAATCCTAAGTGTGATCTTTGTAAAGCATGTTAGCGAAGAGTTACCAAAATTACCTGTATAAACAAAGAAAAGAAAAGTCTAGAATGACTTTGAAGAATAAAGTACCACCAAAACCCAGCAAAGACATACCTAAAGACATGCCTAAGGAAACTGACAAGACCCTTCTCAATTCTTACCTTATACAGTGGCGATAACTGTCTTTTTCCTCTCCTGGTAGGAATTATCAACAGTGTCAGGATGGCATGCTGTGGGGAAGTGATACTCCATGCCATTTCTGCATGCCTCTCACGGCTTTATTTTGAAATATCTTTAAATAACATTTGCATAAAAGCTTCACGTCAGCCTACGGTCCTCCACACTCCTTCAACAGAGCGGCTTAACTGCTGCACACACCCATTCCTAAAGCTGCCAGGTACTCTACCAGAAGACAATCATTTTGTATTGCTGACAAAATGATCCTAAACCCCTTTAGGGTAAACAGACAGCACACCAAGAAAATATACTATAAAATCGTAAAACGACATAATCAGTGCAGAAACAAAAGTAAATAAATGAAACACTTTTCCTAAAATAGCAGAATGAACAGAAAGCAAAGCCTGCAAAAGCTTTAATAGAACTAAAACATAAGATCACCAAGATGTTTAGAACAGTCATCTGGCTGCATCCTGTACTTCCAGATCCCCAGAGACTCCCCCACCTTGTCACTCTCCCTCTCTAGTCTAAGAAGCAGGAGGAAAGGATGGTTAATTAGGAGCAGCTTTGATGTCGAGGCTGAACTTTAATAATTGCACAGTTCCTACAGTCCTAATTTAGGGCAAATCACCCTAATCTACAGGACACTTCAATCTACTTAGGTCTTCAACAAAACTAACTCACACTGAGATATCTGGTGAGAGAATATAAAATAATCAGAGCATGGCATATTACAGGAACTATGTCGAGCATAGTAACAATAATTAAATTATCATATGCTTTAATACAATCTATACAGTTACATGTTTTAAAAATCATTCCTGTGGTGGTGAATCTTGACTGTCAATTTGATAAAATTTAGAATCACAGTGGAAGTAAACTTCTGGGCATACCTGTAAATGACTGCCTAGACTAGTTAGCTGAGATGAGAAGGCTCGCCCTAACTCCTGAGTGGTACTGTCCCATAGGTTGGACTCTAATTGAATGAAAAGAAAACCTCACTGAGTAAAAGCTCTCTGCTTCCAGAGTATGGACACAAAGGAGCAGCACCTCTCCTGACCCTCCCACCACACTCCACACAGTGCACTGGATTCCCCAAAGATAAGCTAAAGTAAACCCTTCAGAAGGTAATCTTTTCCCTTGTACTTTATGGCAGCAACAAGACAAGTAACTTATACAATTTACAAATTAATGAAGGCAGGCAGATATAAACTCCTGTTTGGATTTATGTGGCTTTATATGCTATAAATATAGGCACAGCATATTCAAAACAGAGAATGCATTCTTTTGTTTTTCTATCAAGCCTCTTCATTCAATTAGATATGTTCTCTCTCTCTCTCTCTCTCTCTCTCTCTCTCTCTCTCTCTCTCTCT
>NW_021604630.1:14737983-14769054 GCF_004785775.1 Grammomys surdaster | reverse complement strand
TCTCTCTCTCTCTCTCTCTCTCTCTCTCTCTCTCTCTCTCTCTCTCTCCACACACACACACACACACACACACACATTAATAATATAGTACTGTTTTAACACTAAAATGTATACTAAGGTGTTCTCTAACATTGACTACCCTGTAAAGAGGAAACAAAGAGCAGGAAAGCAGACTCACGATCCTGCAAGGGTAACCAATGGGAGAGGATGAGAAACGCATGCGTAATGATGATACTGACAACTGTCCTTAAACCAGGACTCTCTCCAAAATCCGCCTTTACAAATAAGTGGATATAAAGCTTAATTTTAATGGAAATAAATTGCTTCTTAATTAATGAAAAGGCAGAAGTAGTACGATAAACGTTTAAAAGCTGAGTTGAAAAGTTGTAGGAAGAAGCAGCAGGCAAGCAATCCTCCTGACACCGCACATACTCTGGGCGACCTGACCAACGCACCAGGCACATCAGTGACACGGCATTAAGCACAACAAGCATCCTATAAACCAACACCAACTCTGCAACAAAAATCACTCAGATACTGTACATTCATTTCAAAACCCCACCTGCATCTAACTTCAGTCACCCAATGTCCCAGTTACCCCAAGAACAGACTCAAGTTACTTCCATATCTCAGCACAGTTATTAACTGTAGCCTCTCTTTCACTCTCAAGTGTCGGGTCTGCATGATAAATTATACAGTCATCTTCCTTTTAAGTAGCTGGCTCCTTCTGGCTATAAGCTATTAACTTTGCCCTCATCCAGATGTCAGGATAATTATATAGATATTCCGAGATGAGTCAAATAAACTTTATGTGTATGTATCATGTGGCTTCATTATCATTATGCTCTAACTTGTTATCTCAAATTCATATGTGGAATTTTCCTCCAATTCTCACTTTAATTGGTCTATATTAACAGGATATACTCTGTTCTGTGAAAATAACTTCCCCATGATATTTTCCAGCGGGGGCTAAGGAAGGTGATAAAAATGAAAGCCGACTAGTACAACAGATGAGGAGTGACTGAAGAATCATGCTGCTTGTCTACCTTACAGTACTTGTTAATACAATACAGAGGCATCTCAGAGACACTTCCACAGTTGCAGGATGGCAAACAATCTGTCTCCCATATTCCTAATCCACTAATGCTAATTTTAAAACTATGTCAGCCACCCAAGGTGGCTCACAAATATAATCCCAGCACTCAGGGGACTGACGTGGGATGATTGGCACAAACTTAAGCTGCACAGTGAGCTCCAGGTCAGCAAGGGCTACATAAGAGACTATGTCAAAAACAAACACAGAACTATCATTAAACGTTTATAATTTCTCTAACCATGCTCATCCAATATGCACGTCATCACACAGTAAGACATTTACCTGAATTATCTGGTCTAAAGTGTGTCTGTCCGGCAACATTTATTAAAGCTACATCTTCCTGCATAACTACAGAAAATAGACCAAATGTTTAACTAGAAAGCCAAGAGGCTAAAGCCTGAACATGAGGATATGTGCTGGCAAGTAGTACAACAACCTGAAATGAGCTAGAGTCATCTGAGAGGAAGAAACCTCAACTGAGAAAACTTACAATCGGGCAAGCTTATAGGGCATTTTCTTGATTAGTGGTCCATGTGGGAGGGCCAGGCCATTGTGGGTGGTGTCATTCCTGTGCTATTGAATTCTATAAGAAAGCAGGCTGAGCAGGCGATGAAGAGCAAGCCAGGAAGCAGCACCCTTCGTAGTCTATGGTCAGCATCAAGTCCAGCTTCCTGCCTGTTTTGAGTTCCTGTCCTGACTTTCTGCAATGATGGACTAAGATATAGAAGTGCTAGAGCAAAATAAACCCTTTCCTTTCTTTGATCATACATAGTGTTTCATCACAATAGTAACCTAACTAAGACATGAGGAAAATAAAAGTATTTACATCAAAATCAAACACGTTCGACTATATCGTACTCCTAATGAAAGGTAAAGGAAACTGCAAATATTCATTCATATTTATCAAAAGGCCTGGAATTACAAGCAATATAAACCCAATTCAATCTAGTTTGGGAAGTGTTATAGCAGTTCACACAACAAGACGGAGATAAACTGGCTTCAGGGATGTTTAGACTTGTCTCCTGCTATGTTATTCCCCTAGCTACAGACACTCCAGGAGCAGCGTTTTGCTGTAGTTAATTTGTTTAGTAGCCATGCCTGAAACAAAAACTGGCCCAGATTAACACAAAATATTCACTAAATAAATAACAAACACCTCTTGTATTTTGCTTAGCTTCTATATACCAGAGTTTCCTATGCCAGAGTGAGAGAGAATGGAAGAGTACATCCTTCCTACCTTTCTGTTTCATAACCCAATTAGCAAGGCCTTCTTCTGGCCATTTCTTTCAAACATCTCTGTTCATCCTTCTCTTCCTTCTCCTCTTCCACCCACTTCCTCCCTGCCCCCTGTCACATATATATGAATTTAAGTACTCAGTATGCGCACATACACTCAAAAAGTGCATGCATACTCAAACTCTGCTTATATAAGATTCACCAAAGATCCAACTACTTATAAAATGTATTCTGTGTCTGAGCAAACATCTTTTTCTCCCTGTTACCCAATCAACCCATCATAGGACACTACATTTTGATCACTGCTGTACTCGACTAAAAATGTATTTTAAGAAAAAGAAGTAAAACTCCTCAAAGTAATGCAAAGCAAATGACAAATGAGGACCTGAGAGAATTACCATAGGAAGAGAGAAAGACAACAAGAATTAAGAAGCTAGGTACCTTAGAAGAGAATAAATATGGGGAATAAACAGGCCCCAGAAAGGCTGGTGATGATACAAGTGTCTGTTCAATGACTTTTAGAGGATGCCCATGGACTGCAAACAATCAATAGTAAAACACTTGCCAAGTACAAATGTGAGACCACAATTCAATCCCCAGTTGAAAGGCCAGGCAGAGCTGCACCTAGAATCATGTTTCAAAATCTAGAATCCAAACAATAACTGAAAATATCCTACTCTGTTATCAAACAACTTTACTGAAAAAATTATAAAAATAAACTTATCATGTTGATTTATTCTTTGTTGCTTTCCAAAGCCACCAAAGTTTATAATTAAAACCTAAATTTCAATATCATGACCAATTATGAGTTAGAGAGGGCTCAGTAATTGAGAGTATTTGCTATGTTTCCAGAGGACTCAAGTTCTCTTCTCAGTGTAGCACCCATGTTGGATGGCTCACACTTGCCTGTAATTCCATCATCGGGGGATACGACACCTTCGTCTGGCCTGATAGCACCCACAAGCATGTGGCATCACATATACCACCCTACATACATGCATGCATACATAAATAAGATGTTTTTTAAAAAATAGCTAAACGAATAGTTATAAGAATATAATTAGTTAAAAATGTAATTGTGTCATACTTGTACAAAGAGAATCCAAAGATGTTTCTTTTTTTTTTCACTATGAAATACTGTTAGTCATTTAAACTACATCCTTAGGCAGTTTCTTACAAAGCACTATTTAAAAACAGGGAACCTAGTATATTTGAGAAGTAGTTTAGTGCTTTAATATTAAGTAAGCAAGTACCTAGCTTAGAGCATAAGAGCAGACAAGAGTCCACAAAAAAACTGGAAGGGGTCCTAATCTATTGTTTAGCTGAACTCAAAAAGAAAAGCAGTACTATGAACCATAAACGCTGGCCTGTGCTCAGTAGGGGGAAGTAACTAAAAACAAAGTTGGACATATGGATAGTAAAAAAAATGTTATCTCCAGTTCTCTTCTGAGAGAAAATGGAAACGTACACAGCATTTCCTAGACTGTCCTACAGCATTTTTCAGTATTTTCTCAGAAGAACTAGCCAATGAAATTTGCTCCAAAAGCAGAAAAACATTCTTGTAGATGCTCTGATGAAAATATTCTAGCAATATCATTTGTGTATCTTGTATATGAAGGGGACATCCATTAAATACCTATTGAGTCCCATGTTTTACTCTAGTCATGCCAAACAGCATGCTATAGGCACATTCTCCTGTAAGTGAGCAAGAAGTACCATGTTTTGACAGTGTGCTCCAGAGAAGACAATGAGAGTGCACACTAATACGCACTTGAGAGACTCAGTGGCTTTTAATAAATACTAGGGAGAGGAAGGTGCTCTCCTGTAATGTCTCCCAAGATGCAGGTGCACAGAAAGAGATGGGGTTTGTCATAACATTTGATTTTATTAAGCTATCTCTGTAGATAAGAAACTTAATATTCTTCTCATTGTCTTCAGAGAATAAGCCTACAGACAGCTATTTGGCCAGTGAGGCCGGTATTTTTACATCTCACCTCTAGAACTGTGAAACAGTAACTTTTCTTTGTTTAGAGTTACAAAAAAGTAGCACTTCGCTTAGAAAATAAATACAGGAATCAGCTGGACTTGTGTATCCCTTTCCCCTTTCTAGTCTCACTGGCACACTAACACTGAACTCTACAGGGAGCTTTTGATGCAATGCATGGGAGACCTGGGACGGCAGTAAATGGTGGCAGCAAAGGAGAGGTCTCATGGCCAGAGAGATGAGAGAAATCGTGTTAGTGCACACTCATGGCCTAGAGCTGTCACAAGGCCCTGCTAAGCAGACTGACAAGAAAATCTCATCCAACTTGTACCTACAAAGAGAAAACTGATGGTAAGTATCTCTTGCACACCATTAAGACAACTTAGGAAAAAAATATGCTATTGGAATGAAATGATAAGCCACAGCAGGAAAATGACTCGAGAGGCTTTGCTCTACAATTGTTCATAAATATATTTACATCGTCATTATCCATGCACAAACAACACTGGTTAGTTATAAGCTCATTTGCCTAGCTCTATATTTAATTCCTAGCACAGAAAGAAAAAAAAAGTATGAATTACTAGTATCTTTACAACAAACATATAATAATATCATGTAAGTTGTCAATTTTATTAAAATGTTATCTTAAAATTCTATAGTAGTCAGACTTGGTAATAATAACAAGGACAAGATTCCATAATTTTCTTTCCACAATACTATCTATTCGCAGCTGAATGAAGGTAAGAAGATACTTATACAAATATTTCAAATACTAGAAAAGGTACTCATTTTCCTTATTTTCCGATTAGAGAATTAACTCAAAAATAATATGGTCATCCCACTTAGGTGTCTAACATGCTCTGTGTCAATAAGTTGAATCTGAGGCACATCTATCAAATATCTTACAAAGGCAGATACTGTCATCCACAAAAAATGAAAAGTTTCCCACTGGTGTTTAAAATAAACAATGTTTCTGACAAAGTTACAAGTAAATATCTGATAGGATAGTGGTTTCTCATACAACAGGAAACATTTCTCTAAGTTTTTAATATACACAAATAGATTGTAAAAATATTCATTGACAGACAATTGCAGGCACGCTAAAAATTAAAATCCTGAATATTAAATGTTCATTCTCCCCATTAATTAAAAAAAAAGAAAAGCCTATTATTCTTTGACACTTCCAAGTTCAATAGGTATCCTGATACTGTTGGGTACATGAGCACTTATCCAACCACTCTGACACTGTGCAGTTGGACCTGGTTCACCACTGCACATTCTTATTCCTCATTTTATATTTCTTTTCCTTTCCTCCCAGATCATCTGCTTTCTTACCAACATGAAGATAATGTGCTTTCTGAGACTACTTGCTGTCCACCACTGGGTAAGGTCAAGTCTCTGTAATATAAGAAAGGAGACTCCTACCCACAAGGCTCCATGACCTAGAAGAAATCTCAGATAGCTTCTCCTGACCACACCTTCCTTTCAGGCCTGCAGGCTTGTTTCTTAAAGCCACTGGATTTGAGACAACGTGATACTACCCAGAGGTCTAAGTTTGCTGAATGATTTTTGATAAATTAGACTGATGACAGACAGACAGACAGACAGACAGACAGACAGACAGAAGAAAATCACATTCTTTTCTTGGTCTAACTTCTGAGTTAACTCTGATACAAATGTTAGTACTACTTTAATTTCAGCAATTGTTAAAATGTATGAAATAATACTGTCTTGTAGACTGCCATATATATTTACTTAAGTTTATTTTATAAGCCAAATATAATTTAAGAGTATATAAATTCCAAAAATATAGCCTTAGTACACCCAATTCTGAAATAATACCCAATGACCCACATTCATAATTCCCTCTTCTAAATTACTTATGAGATATATAACATAAATTAACATAACTCTAATAATGTTCAGGATAAATATCTGTACGTATAAAACCCTAATTTGCAGCAATAGCCCTGTCATACATGTATGCTAACACAAAGTCTTGGGTCACTGGGGAAAAACATTGAAACAGATGGTTATAAGCTATTGTAAACAGGCAGCTTTTGTGGAAATTTACCAGCCTGAGTAGTCATAGACCTTGTAAACAGGTAACCTTGGTGGATAGTACCAACCTAGATAAGGACAAGTGAATCATAGGCAGAGTCATAGTGGCCTGTCCTCTGAACCTTCACCCAGCCAATACCATGCTCTGAAAGATATCTGTACCCTCCCTGAACTCCCACACTCCGGTGTCATGCCTTTCCCCACATCCTGCCTTTTTGTGTTTATCACCCCTGTGTGAATAAGTAAAAATTATGATTTGATTTAAAAATATTAAAAAAAAAAAGCCCTACCTTGCTGATATGGTTAGAAGGCCTGGCCTAATCTGGTTAAGATTTTAAAGGACAAAGTTCTACCATTACTGCAAAAAAGCAAACAGCCACGCTCTAAACCACCTAAGAGAGCTACAGTCTGTGATGGGCTTCCAAGAACTGAAAACAACATACCCAGCAATGGGAAAACTACAGACAGAGAACAAAACCCTACAAGAAGGGAGACTCTACTCATAAGCTCCATGATCTAGAAGAAATCTCAGATAGCTTCTCCAACCATACTTTCCTTTCAGCCCTGCAGGCTGTTTCTTAAAACCACTGGATTTGAGGCGATATGATGCTACCCAGAGGTCTAAGATGAAATAAACCCTTGAGTTCCCTTTGTTCTTTGCATTCGATCAGTGTTTTATCACAGCAACAGGGAAACAATACAATGTTTTGTTTTTGTTTTTGATTTTTTTGATTTTTAGTTTTTTTCTTAAGTCAAATCACCAATTCTTACAGTAGCTTTTTAAAATTTCACTAGAATGGCAAAGAAACCAACAGTCCTTGAAACGACAAAAATAGGTTAGAGGATGGTACAGTAGCAACACATATTACAACTGAAGGTGTGCTGTTCTGTCATGAGTAACAAGTCTGTCCTACCAAACATTCAGCAAACCAGACGAACTCACACACCAAGCTTCTACATAAAAGTAACAACAACATCTGCTCATAATTCAGTGACTAAAATATGCTGCAATTTCCAATTTAATGAATTAGGAAACTATGATTTGAGTATATGTTCCCAGAAATTTCTACCTCAAAACCTAATCGTCAACATGGTTGTGATGAAATTATGGGAGAGTGCCTTCATAAGGATTGGTGCCTCCATTTTGAAAACAGTTCCAGGTAATCTTTTCATCCTTCTGTAACAAGACCTAAGAGGCTGTTTCGCTTAAAGTATATGAACTCTTCACTTGGCCCTTCAGATAATCAAGGAGTCAATAAAGGCAGGATAAAAAGCTTAGCATCTCAACCTTCATTTTACTTATGCCCCATTTACTGGTTTATGTGTTTAACACTTTGGTTCAGACTCCTGTCCAACTCTGCAAATGAGCAAGTCAGTTTTTAAGGAGTAGTCATTCCTAACCAGTAACTCATCCCCCTTGCAAGGTTGAAAACAATATGCTAACAGTAACAAAAGTCATGAAAGAGCTGTATTACCCACTCCAAGGCTCAAGAAACATCACAGAATAGGCCCAGGAAAATGTCTGTGTCAGAGCACAGGGATCTATCTTCTGGAGTAGGCACTTGTGTTTTATCTGGCAGACTGGGCCTGTCAACATTTCATCATGGATATGGGAGGAGCCAGTAAATTTCCACCCTTCCTGTAGGAATGTTACAGTTGCTGGAAGAAGGAGTGCCACTTTTTTCAGTGATATACCCACTGATAATTGTCCTTGCTCCAGTACATAAGTTTCTACACAAACTCAGGGAAAAAAACTCAAACTAAGATTGTCACACAAGAAGACATGAACATAGGGGAGGGGCTTGCTAAGAAGGCTTACTAAGTGTAAGGAGGAGAATGGGAACTGGAAATAAGTAAAATCCACCATGTAAACCTATAGAATTGTCAAAGCAATGCTTAAAAATGTGTTGAACTGTATCTTCCAGAATTAGATTTTCTGCACATACACATGTACCCACTACCTCTGGACAGCAGTAGGAAAAGAGGAAAAAAAAGTCTTATGAAGGAAGTCAGGCACCCTTTCACCTAGGCCTCCTGTAACACTTCTATCCCCCGATGATCAAGTAAAAAGCTACCATCTATGAAAAAGTTCCCCTCCTCCAATTAAATGCTTAATCTAACAGCATCAGCCCAGGCTCTCAGACTCTGACCAAAAAAAAAGAAAAAAACAAACTTCTACTGCTTCAAAGCTACACCGCTTACACTGTGTAAGGGACCCCAGTCTACTAGGATCCTACCATGTATATGTAGAAAGGGAGATATCTGAGCAGCCCTGGAGCCAGTGCCTCCTTTCTAAGGCTAATACAGCTCTTCAGCTTCCATCCCTTCATCCTACCCTTTCGTCATCTGAGAGGATCCATTTTTTTCATTTCTTCTCTACCTACTCTGCTAAATTCTCCTCCACTCACAGCAGAACTGCCCCATAGGTTGCTGTCTCTTCCTTGCAGCCTACTTTTTCTCTAACTCTATGCATCCTCATTTTACAATAAAATTATTCTTGCTAAATCCAAAGGACTTAAAAACAAAAAAACAAAAACAAAAAACAAAACTATCTAGCCATTACTCTTTACTGGTGATCTCTCCTGAAAATACTTATTCTCTTTTGTGACATCCAAACTCAGGCAAGGTTCTTCCTAGCTCTCTAGCAGCACAGTCTTTGGGTCTTCCACATGGTTACTACTGGTACACTACCATAACAGTAGCATGTTGCAGGATTTGTTATTAAGTCTTCAACAACCATGAATGCAATAATCACTTATGCTGTTGCTTTCTAACGTCAGCTTTCATCAACACAAGCTTCACTGCAAACACTCCAACTCTGACGTTCACAAAAGTACTTCATAAAAAACTACTTCAGTAAACAGAACTGTCCTTAATCAAAAGCTTTAACTGTCTTCAAAATATAAATTTAATCTACAAGATACAAAACCATTCCATTTTTCTTACTTATTTTTAGGATAGGGCCATACACTTTAACATAGCCTACGGGTCCCCTAGGACTCGACCCAGGCCTCCATTCTCATCTCACCCAAGTGCTTATTAGTCTAATGAATTGCTTCAAGTTCTTTAAACATGCTATGCTTTGTCAGATTTATTCACACACACACATACACACACACACACACTCACACTTGCCTTTCCTGGCATACTCTTCCTGTTCACCAGCTTATCTCCCCAGGATCTGTTGTTTTCAGCTTACACCTAATTCTTAGTTTGCTAGTCTATTGCTGAGAGAAACACTGACCAAAGCAATTTGGGAAAGAAGGAGTTCATTTATTTACCTTACAGTTTACAGTCCCTTATGAAACAAAGTCAAGGCAGGAATCTAGAACCAGGAACTAAAGCAGAGAGCACAAAGGAATGTGGGGCTGCAGCTCACGTGTGCGCATGGGTCCAGTTGGGCTGAGTTGTGGGTCCTGCGCATCTGCCACCCCAGGCGGCTAGAACCACGGCTCAGGGGATGGAAGCGCAGGAATTCGACTAAGTTCACTACACGCAGTGCCAGGCGGAAGCCAGGGTATGGGAAGCCACAGAGCTCCACTCCAGGCATGGAGATCTCAGTCTAAGGTCCCGCCTGGGCTGGAGCTCTTGGGTTGAGGGTCCCTGGGCCAAGGCAGCTGGCTGTAGACTGGCTGGTCTCAGCCCTTGGGCTCCCAGGTGCAGCTGAGAGGTTGCAGAAGGACTGAGGGAGGGGGGACATACAGGAAGCTCCAGCAGCACCCCGCAGGGTAGAACTCTTGGTCACGGAAACTGGCTTGGCTAGGTCATGGCTGACTTGGCTAGCTCTGCTTGGGTTGGTGGCCTCTCCGTGGCTGGAATGTAGAGAAGTCCTTGGCAGGAGATTAGACTGCGGATCGGTAGTTGAAGACCTTCTCCATGGTGCCCCATGACGGGGCTCCAAAGAAGAAGTCCATGATCTTAAAACGTCTATTGTCATGGCAGACCGTGGATGACGCTGTACCCCATGTTCTCAGGGAAGGCCTAAGGTTAAATACCTTTTGCAAGTAGGAGGAGGGTCTGGGAAGGAATGCTTAATTGGCTACACCCTCTGGCCTTTAGGTATCTCATTAATATGGAGCTCTCTTGAGGCTTCTGGGGCCTGTAGTCACACCTTCTACCTGTGCTACATGACTGAAGGCCACAAACCTTTCTTTGGGAGGGGTTATAGAGGGCTATCCTAAGTGAAAGGAACCAGGGTCCAGAAGCAAGGCTGAACACCTATAGTCCCTTTAGGGTCTTGGGGGTTTGAGGCCTGCGCTGGACCAGATACCCAGCTGCATCTCACAGCCCACCACCCCACAAAGGAATGCTGCTTTACTACCTTGTGTCCTCTGGCTGTTCAGTTATCTTTCCTATACCACCCTAGTCCATAGGTTCAAAGTGGCTCCACCCACTGTAAACTAAGCTCCCTTCTACATCAATTAGCAACCAAGAAACTATCCCAGGTAAGCACACAGAACAACCTGAGGAGGGCAATTCTTCAGTTAGAATTCTCTCTCTCTGTGCATGTCATTTGTGTCAAGTTATAAAAAACAATGGCCTTCTACAGACTATCCTAATCCTCAGTTTCGCCTATGCACAACACACATTCTATCTTTACTGCATAAAATTTCCATTAGATTATAAACTGTAGAATACACCAGAAGCAATATTTGTCTTAGCCATTACCCTAGCTTCAAATCCTGCACAATGCCTACTAGTAATATTCACCAAAGACAGAACACATTTTTGAATGGCAGATGGCAAATGTGGTATTTGGAAAAATGATGCTCATATTTATTTTTGTTACTTAAGCAGTATTATTTCCACTAAACCATCAAAAATTTCAAGAAAGAGACCATACAGGAAGACCAAGAGTCTCAATTAACCCAGATGCCCAGGGAGCTCCCAGAGACTGAGCCACGAACCAGAAGCACACTCATGTCCAAGGCCCTGGCACATATATAGCAGAGGTCTGTCTATTCTCTGTGGGAGAAGATATACTTAATCCTCAAGAGACTTGAGACCCCAGGAAAGGGAGAGAGCTGGTGCAGGGAAGCACCCTCTCAGAGGCAAGGGGAGGAGGAATGGGATGAGGAACTGTGGGAGGGGGATTGGAGATGGGGGGCAATGACTGAAATGTAAATAAATAAAATAATTTTTTAAAAAATTTTTTTAAAAAAAAAGAGCCAGGTGTAGTGGTAAAAGTGTCATCCTAGTGCTGGAAGGCAGGAACAGATGGGTCTCTACAGTTCCCTTGCCTGTCAGTCTAAATCTAATCAGGGAGCTCTAGGCCAAGGAAAGAGCCTGCAAAAGAAAGGTCTTTCTCCCAAAGAAAGGTGGGAGGTAGGTAAAGAAAGATAGCAGAGGTTGACCTCTGGCTTCCACATGTACTAGGAAACAAACTAGGAAACAAACCTGTGAATGTGCATGCACACACACACACACACACACACACACACACACAGAGAGAGAGAGAGAGAGAGAGAGAGAGAGAGAGAGAGAGAGAGCGCAAGCGCAGCAGGCAGACAGATAGAAGACAGTAGAAGACAGTGTCCTACACACCAGTGGCACTGGAAAAATAGGTCCTAACTTTTAGCTTCGGCAAAGGCACCGGGAGCCTTTACTCACTTTACTCAGTGTTAGATAGTATAAGACAAACAACTTGGGCAAAAAAGATGATCCCTGCCCTCTCTGATGCTTAATATTGTCTGATTGATAGAATCTAGAATCTCTAGGAGAGACACCTCTGAGTGTGTCCATAAGGGGGTTTTCTGGAGTAAGTTTACTGAGGTAGGAAGATCCGTCTGAATGGTTAGCAGCACATATTCCATGGGCTGGAACAATGTCAGGGGCAGATCTGCTTATACACTAAAGGCCTAAAATCAGCCATAGGCCTAAAATCAGCAATAGGTCTGACATACATGTCTGCTAACACAAAGTCTTTTGTCTCTGTGGAAAGACACTGAAACAGATTGCTAAAACCTATTGTAAACAAGCAGCTTTAGTGGAAAATTGCCAGGCTAAATACACAGACCTTGTAGATAGGTAACCTTGGTGGATAGTACCAACTTAGATAAGGACAAGTGAATCATAGATGGAGTCATGGTGATCTGTCCCCTGAACCTTCACCCAGCTGACACTCTGTTCTGGAAGGTATCTGTACTCCCCCTGAACACCTACGCTCCTGTGTCATCCCCTTCCCCACATCCTGCCTTTTTGTGTATATAGCCCCTGTGTAAAAAAAGTAAAATTGGAGATTTGATCAGACTATAGACATATCACCTTCTTTGTGTCGGCCTGTCCCCCACTTTCTCTTTCAGGTGATCTCCCCGGGCCCCTGTTTAATGCCCTGCTGGACAGGACAGAACAACAAATACATACTTACATGTATGCATGCATGCATACCAGCAGCACTTATCACTTTACCTCCTGACTTGAGATGTAATGTGACTAGTGACTAGCTTCCTCACACCTCCACTGTGAAGGACCACCCTCAAACTGGGGGCCAAAATTAACACCTTCTGCTTCCTGAAATTGCTCTGGTAATATATTTTATCAAAGAAATTTGACACACTCTCATATTTTGTGACCCACACAGGGTATAAAGTTTGAATGTTACTTGTAACTGAGATTTTCCTTGGCTTAATTTGACTTGTTTAAACAATTTAATAATCAGGTACAAATATCCTAGATTTAGAGACTGTATTCTCTACATAACCAAATCAGTCTGCTCTACAGCTGCTGCATTTTTTTTATCATTTGAGTATGAGAAAAACAAGACCCCCACAAATAGAAGAATGAAACCAGCACAACACCTGTCACTCAGCTTAGAAAAATCAATACAATAGATTCAACTAGGCTTAACTGCATGGCCTGACAATATAAAACTACCACAAAAAGAAAAATAACATCCAAATGTACTCATTGTAAACATTTCTGGCATTGAATGACTAGAAGTATTTTTTAGAAAAGTTCCCCAAAGCACAGAAAAAAGCAAACCTAGACAAACAATCTTCCCAGCAAAAGAAACAATCATCAGAGTATAACATCCAAGTATATATGAAACCTGAGAACCACAACAGCACAACAACAACAACTTGATTTTAAAATGGGCCATAAAATGAAACAGACATTGATCAAAACACATGCAAGTTGCCAGTACATGTATGAAAATTTAAACTTCACTTTTGAAAGAAATCAAGTCAAAATACACTGAGCTACTACTTTTCTGTAGTAAAAATGGCTACAATCAGGAGATTAGCAGTGCTAGAGAGAATATGGACAAAGTGAATCCTTCTATACTGTCAATGGAAAGGGTAAACCAGTACACACATTGCAGAAAAACAGTGTCAAGCTTCCTCAATAAACTAAAAATAGTAAAGAAAACCTAAGGCTATCAATCATAACCACAGGAAAGGGAATCACTATGTCATAAAATTGCACACAAAGAATTATCTGTACTAGTCAAAACAAACAAATAGAAATGACCTAAGTATCTTATATACCAACTACTGGATAAAGAAAATGTGGCATATCTATATAAAAACATATTTTTCAACCATAAAAAGAATGAAACACAAACAGAAAGCCAGGTCCTTTAAGTAGCAAGGTGACTTCACCGAAGCGCAGAGAGCAGGAGGGAGGGTGGGCTGTGGAAAGCAGATAAGAAAGAGCATTGGGAAAGCTGATCAGTGGGTGTTAACTCTAGCTAGTAAGAAGTTCTGCTGTGCTGTCATACAGGAGGGTGACTAGAGATAACAGTAATATGCTCATCATACATTAACAATGTTAACCTGCTAAGCCTATCACAAACATTATTTAGCCCATATTAAACATCACTGGGAGCTCCTATAATGTATACAATGTCTGTAGGTTATTCATTAAAAAACAAAAAGTCACACTTCAAAGGGTAGTCCCTTAAAATATCAGCTATGAACAGAGAAGCAAAAGCATAGACATAACAAGGATATTAGGTGGTAAAGGGGTGGAGAGACCCTAAGACACAATCACTGAGCAAAGAAATTTAGAAACATATACCCTGATGTCAGTAGCTCTGATTTCTAGTCACACTCTGTTATTTAGTCTAAATTATGATATTCCCACTCTAAGATTACAGTTATTATGATTTCTGCTTTCTCTAACATCAAAGTATATGACTCATATGGCTGGCAATGTGAAGGTACACTAAATTATAGAGCCATTAGTAAAGTATTAGACTTTAATTTAGTCATGCTTCCTCCCCCTGAGGATTCCAAAAGAGAAAATATACAGGAAATAATAGCAAAACATAACTTAATCACAACCAGTTTTATGAGTACAAAAACAGCCATTAATTCTCTTGGAGACTCCAATTTTTAACAAAAGGTGGGTTATTCAACAATCACTCCTCTAGGCCAAGAATGTGTAACACTAGCTACAGTCAAGGGCCTGAGATACCAGATTATTTCACCATAGTAGGCCCAGAAATGCCAACACTAATGAGCTGTCGAGGGCTGAGTAAGTTCTTAGAGCTCCCTACAACCTATAACACTCACAGGCTGAAGGGTCTCAGTATCCTGGGCCTTCCTAAGAGCTACACCACCACGGATTTCCATTTGCTAATATTAGCAGATGTCTGTAGCTGCTCACTGCTATCAAACACCAAAATACAAAACTGTATTCCAGGCAAGCACTGGAAGAACATTCCCTCACCAACCCAGTATTTCTATATCCAAAGAGCAAGCAACAGACCCCAGGCAGGATGAAAACACACGTCTTCTGCCATCACCTCTGCAACAGGGCAAGCTGGTTTGAGCTATTCAAGATAAGGCCTGTTGCTTTCAATCAGCCTTCAACATGCCATGGGATAACAGCCAAAGTAAAGCACACATCCTGTCATGTGGGTGGGCAGCAGCATGTTAATTACTAGAAAGTTTTGAAATTTGTACTATAGTTATAGTTTTCTCCCACTTCAGTTCTTAGCTTAAAATATACTATTTACCAACATTTGGTAAAATAGTAAAATCTCACACAGAATTTCCATGTAAATTCTCTTAACACATTAATGGCATAGACACATATTTTTTAAAATGGAAATGCTTCACTTAAGACCAGCAAAATATTGGTCATCTCTCAAAAAATCTCTATAAGCTATTCAGGCTTTCAAGAGGCATGTTTGCTATCACCTACATATTATAGCCTATTTAATGAGGCATATTTTGAGCAGGTGGAATAAATTATTGTTACCTTCTGATGTGTATAAGACTAAGTCATCTGGAAATCACTTTAGAGCATCTTTTTGACATAATTGGGAAGAGGTCGTTAAAAGTTAAAAACAATTCTAAATGAAGGTGATTAACTGATAAATGGTAATGATGTCAGAAAACAAGAAACTGCGTTTATAAAGCCAACCAGAAAAATGAACTAGCTATACAAATGAATACTAATAGGAACCCAACATTTCCCATAAAGTCATATCACCTAGTATGAAAAGGTTCTATTGTGTATGTAGCTTCAGACACATAATTAAATATAATTAAAGGAAGCAACTATAAAAATCTTCAATCTTCCTTACTACTTAGTTACTGCATTGAGTATATTCTTAAGCAGAAAACATAACAAAACTCATTTTAATGAAGTAAATGTCACTTTATGAAGAAATGTATAAAAACACATGCAGAATACACATAGGTGAACACAAGCTCACAATAATCTATGGACTAACTCTTGTGTGATGGAAAAGCCCTTCTAGGAAACTTCAACCACCTAAGATTTCAGTGTTTTATGATATGATAATTCATTGCAGTGGCCATACAATATATTGTTGTAGTTTATTTAAGAACAATTAAGTTACATGTCAGAACTTATGATAGTAACTTTCCTTTATTGTGGTATTATATAGTAGTATCTGGTAGTTACTGATCATTTGCTAGTATGTATTAGGCACTGTTATAGACATTTTATACAGTCTTAACTCTCAATATCCTAAGATCCAGTAAGTTCTTCGTGTCTGGATTTGAAAATAAGCACACAAAACTTAAGTGTTTGCCAGGTGTCCACTCAGAGATCCAGTTGTAACTGGACCATATATGACTCAAAAATCCATAATGGTAATTGTTGCTGTCATAATCACTATATTAAAAGCAAACACTGCCCATTTTCTCAGTTTAGCTTAGATTACAACATGGTTTCTGCCTTAAAAAGGAAACATATTCATGCCAAGGCTGCCACTCTGATACATATGTCAGTAACATCTATTTTAAATTATGTTCCAACTGTTATGCTTTCTGATTCAGTGCTGTAGAATCTTATACTGGGAATGAAATTCTTAAGTCAGAGAGGGAAAAAAACAGCATTTACTAGAAACAATGTTTCTAGTTTTTCATAATTTCCAAAACAGTATTTTTTCTTCAAGAATTAAAAGAGAAAACCATTACTTATGTGTGCTCTGTAATATCACTTATTAGTATTTGGTTCTCTTTTTTTATGACAAAAGTAATTTTGGAAGACATTCCTTTTCAATCTCACATGTTTCCCCAATCTTTACACTTACGTGTGTGTGTGTGCGTGTGTGTGTGTGGTGTGTACATATGTGCACATGCACACATGTATGTTCATGTGTGCATGTGCAAAAGGCCTATGCCTTGAGGTCACAGGACAGTTATAGAAGCTGATATTCTCCACCATGATAGTTCTGGAAATGGAATTCAAGTCCTCAGCTCTGTTGGCAAACGCCTCCACCTGCTGAACCATCTCAATGGCTCCTGATCTTTTCCTTTTACAAAATATCTTGTCTAACCAATGTTATAAGGATTTTAAAGGAAAGCAAGTATGTAGTTTATTTAGGTTTAATTGTTAAATTATAGCAAGTTTCCCAACAGTTTACATATTGAAATAGTCTCATGAATAGAGATGCTAAGAATCAATGAACCTGTAAACTTTCTAATATTTTCCCCTACAACTTATAAAGTGGCTCTGGTGACATTCTTGGGTGCAAAAAAGTCACAAACGCCATGAAGTTTGTCATCAATTACTATTGCCCTCTGCTTTGTATATCACAGCCCTCCCCTCCCCCTCCTCCTCTTCCTCCTCCTAATAATGATAATAAAGGAATAATAATAATAATGGAAGCTATCTGCTGCAAACCTACTACCTTTCTCTTGAACTGAATTTAAAACCCTGAAAATACGTACAAGACACAAAGTGCTAGAAAAACCTATCTAGTTTGTGTTGGATTTCAAGTCAGGAGTGGTGCTTCTGCAACCTCTTACCAAAATACCAAGAATTTTGTACAAAGAGGAGGAGGAGGAGGAGGAGGAGGAGGAGGAGGAGGAGGAGGAGGAGAAGTAGGAGGAGGAGGAGGAAGAGGAAGAGGAGGAGGAGGAGGAGGGAGAAGAGGAGAAGGAGGAGGAGGGAGAAGAGGAGGAGGAGGGAGAGGAGGAGGAGGAAGGAGAGGAGGAGGGAGAGGAGGAGGAGGAAGGAGAGGAGGAGGGAGAGGAGGAGGAAGAGGAGGAGAGGGAGAGGAGGAGAGGAGGAGGAAGAGGAGGAGGAGGAGGAAGAGGAGGAGGAAGAGAAAAATCTCAAGATGGGGGAGGGGGCCACGAAAGGCAATTCTTCATACTGAAGTAGTTTCAAGCAAAGCTGATGAGAGAGCTCTGGAGAAGGCTCAGCTGTTAGAGAGCACTAGCTTCTCTTCCAGATGGCCTGGTTTCAATTCCCAGCACCCACATGGTGGCTCACAACCTGCTGTGACTCTAGTTCCGGGGGATCTGATGCCTCATAGTACACCTAACCAAGTGGTTCACAGACAAAACACACATATAACATTTAATCTCATTTTAATTAATGAGGAAAAAATAACTATTTATGTGTGAATGTTCTCTCACTCACTCTCTACACTACAAATGAAATTCTGGTAATAAACTGAGCCAGATTCATATTATGAGCCTTGTAATTTTAATAGTAAAAGCCATCTTCAACCATATAAACAAAGTACTCTCACCAAACTAGTCTACAATTAAAAATCGTACAATTCCAAAATAAATGCTTTTGTGAAGCGATCAGACAGACCAGATTTATTAATTCTGCAAAACTGAGCTCGAATTATTCTACACCTCGGATTCATCAAATCTCAGCCTCAGAACTAGAGATAGGTTGAAATTGAAATCAGGTGACCCAAACTTCGCAAATAAATACGTGTGAAAAATAAAAATGCGATTGCCCTCTCGATTACACACTGAGTTGAACACAGAGATAAGCATTCAGTTAGTTCTACAAGGGTACTATTAAGAATACAGAATTAATAACACATTCAATGTGACGTCTTAATATAAAGGAGGGCAGAATAAAAGTTAAATAGTTCCTCTGTGCTGTCAAGTACTTCCCTTAGGGAATTTTCACAACCAGCATGCCCTTTAGAAACACCAGCATCCAAAGTCCGGCCTACACTTGAAGCACGTTGCACAGCCATGGTCTTTTAAGCATAGGCTTGCAGAGTTCAGCTCACACTTCCAGGCTGTAGTAGGGTCACCCTCAGCATTCAGTCTGTGGCGCCCAAGGGACACGCCCAACCCGCTCCCGCCCACATAGCTCCCGCCCCCGGGCGCCAGCTCCCACATCCCCGCTGCCTAGCAACGCGGCGGGGCTTCCTAGCAACGCGGCAAGCTCCAGCCCTCCCCCGCCCTGAGGCGACCGCCCGCGGGATCCAGCCTACCTCCTTTTTCTTCTGTCCGCCCCCGAGCTGAATGCAGAGCAACAGCAGCAAGAGGAGGAAGGGAAAGCTACCGGTAGGCAGGTAGCGCAACCGGCGGCCCGCCTGTCTCCGGCGTGAAGGAGCGGCCCTGGCACTCATGGCCGCAGGGCTGTGCCTCCTCCACGCGCGGTAGCCGTGCGCGCCCAGCTCCTACCGTGCCCGCGCCCGCCAGGCCAGTCGCCAGCAGCCTCTCTTGGCCAAGGCCTCGAGGTGGCAGCGGCTTCTCCAGGGAGCTGGGTGGAGGCTAAGGGCGCGGAGGAGGAGACTGACAGAGCATCCGGTTCACCAGGAGAGGGACCGGGAATGGCGCGGGATGGAGCAGGAAGTGGGCGTGGCGAGAAGGAGGCTCAGTGCGCGCGCGTCTCAGCTGCTTTGGGGGCTTCCTGTGTGTCAGCATCAAAGAAGTAACCCCTTGCTTTCACGTCTGACCGACGCTGGGCTGCTCTCTAAACACAGCGGTGCAGGAGTATGTAAATGAGCTGGTTAGTCCAACCTGCCACCTGGATCAGGAGGCCATCCCGCTGCCTTCTTTGCACCAGAAGGCTCCAATCAAGAAGTAGCTAAGGACTCCTATGTGCCTCTTCTTGAGCCCCCTACAACTTACAACATTTGACACACAACTAAGTCGCCTGGATGCACATAAGTGTTCTACACTTTTGCCGGGGTTTCTTCCACCTTCCATCAGGGCCCTTCATTCACTGTTCATAGAGTTATCAGCATTGTTCTAAAGAGTCTCAACATTTTTCTTTTCAAAAATGAATAGAGCATAATTAATGCATCTAGTACATCCATTGCTTTCCTCTACCTCAAGATTTTTTCTCTTGTACAATGAACACCTTTGATAGTCGGATGAAACCTAAAGACATCATTTAAAGTACTCATAACTGCATAAGATAGAGATGTATCAAGGAATCGGTTATAAAGTAAATATTATTAACATTGAAATAATTCACTTTTGCTGGCCAACAAATACTTGTAGTGCGGAGATATTTATTAGACAATGTTGTAGATAAGAGAAACAACAGGTTAACACTAGGCATACCGAAAGGTCACAAAACTCAGCTAACAATTCACATGAGATTTAAATAGTGGTCACAATGGCATCTGACAACAGTTTTAATTTAGTGATCTTTGACGTAGTGATCATAGCATTCCATGTTACCTGTAGCAAATGGGCTGTGATATGCCAAAGTCAGTTTCCATAGGTAAGTAATAAATACTGCTGATTCTGCACAGTATAGCTTATTCCTGCTTTGTAATTGGATGAAAATACAGTTTTGTTAAAAGGTCCATTTAAATGGGGTAATTCCTTTTACTACATGGTTCCGAGATGCTCCAAAATCTCAAGGACCCTGTACTGGCTGGTTTGGTGTGTCAACTTGACACAAGCTGGAGTTATCACAGGGAAAGGAGCCTTCCTTGAGGAAACGGCTCCATGAGATCCAGCTGTAAGGTATTTTCTCAATTAGTGATTAAGGGGGAAGGGCCCATTGTGGGTAGTGCCATCCCTTGGCTGGTAATCTCGGGTGCTATAAGAAAGCAAGCTGAACCGGGCAGTGGTGGCGCACATCTTTAATCCCAGCACTTGGGAGGCAGAGGCAGACAGATTTCTGAGTTCGAGGCCAGCCTGGTCTACAGAGTGAGTTCCAGGACAGCCAGGACTATACAGAGAAACCCTGTCTCGAAAAAACAAAAAAAAACCAAAAAAACAAAAAAACAAAAAAAAAAAGAGCAAGCTGAGCCAGCCAGGGGAAGCAAGGCAGTAAGTAACACTCCTTCCACTCCTCCATGGCCACTGCATCAGCTCCTGCTTCCTGACCTGCTTGAGTTCCAGTCCTGACTTCCTTTGGTGATGAACAGCAATGTGGAAGTGTAAGCTGAATAAACCCTTTCCTCCTAAACTTGCTTCTCGGTCATGATGTTTTGTGCAGGAATAGAAACCCTGACTAAGACAGACTCCACACAAAAAATGTTTGTTCCACAACCACAGTAAGGATGTTTTAGTAAATACTTCATAGATACATTAACACTCAATACTTCTGTGGTACAGCCAGAGGGAGTGAAGCAGAAATTCAAACTTTAACAGTTCATCCCTATAACTGTGCACATACTACATCACCATTTTTACATTTTTATTTATTTTTATTTCATGTATATGAGTGTTTGACTGCATATGTGGGTCAATTGCATGCCTGGTGCCTTCAGAGGCCAACAGAAGGTATCTGAGCACTTAGAACTGGAGTTACAGATGATTGTAAGCCATCATGGGAATGCCAACAATTTAAATCTGGTCCTCTAGAAAAGTGGCCTGTGCTCTTCACCACTGATCCACCCCTTAGCCCATCACCCTTTAAAAAGGAATTCATAAAAAAAAATATCTCTTTTATGATTCCCAGGTCTTAAGTGTCCCAAAATTGTCTAAACATTCTGTTCATATTAATTAGTTCATGTCCTTTTCATTTTGGTTTTCAGACAGAGTCTCACTCTATAGCCCTGATTATAACCAAGGCTAGGTTAAATCATGATTCGCTTGCCATTATCTTCCAAATGCTGGAAATATAAACATATACTCATCCATCGAACCTGGACTGGGCATTCTTCCTAAAAGAATACCTAGACAGGATTAAGGTTGAGTATAAGTTATTCTTAATGCTAGCAGCACTCAGAATCAGAAGCAATTCAGAGAGCTCAACTCTACAAAGAGTTAAGTTGAAACCAAGTAAGGCTACTTCTTGATTGTCCATACCTACACATTTGGCTTCTGAAGTATCTGAAGTCTTTAATTAAGAGGACTGTGTTTATGTGGATATGGTCTGATAGAAGATCCTTGTTATGTAGCCTATCTACTAGTTGACTGCGGGGCTATTGCATGTGGCTCATGACAGAAGCCATCTAGGAAAGCCTATAGCAAGCAAGTGGGTTTTCTGGAAATGGCCCACTAATTTTCATGGCTGTGATGGGTTATCTCTGGGATGCAGGGTCCTCGGAGATTTCATCCAAGGATTATTTCTCACTGCAGATATGTTCTTCCTGCCCCGATTACATAGCATAATGATTCCTGAGCATCAGCCCACAGTATTGAGCAGATTTCCTGCAGAATCAATATGAAGGTATACTTTCAGGTAGTAATGCTGTGTAGACAAATTGATGATTTAATAATTCCTGATAAATGATTTTATAGAACTCCTAAACTGATACAAGTAATATCAAGCCCCCTATAGAATAAAAGTTGCAAATAGAGCACTGTAAACCTTCATGTGTCACAGACTGATTACACTAGGAAAAGGAAACAGGCTCAGAATAAATTTACAATCAAAGAAAACATTCCTTCTAGACTAGGAATGAGGCCACTATCTTGTAACAAAAGATCATAAGCTGGGAAAGGGCAATATATTGTAGGTGCAAGGACAGAAAATAAATGATAGGTTAGTCTATCTATACAAAAGTTCAATATACTATAGACACAAGGCATATGATTTGTCTTTTGACAAAACCATACTAATGTGACATAAGAAGTATTGCTTTAAACTTACAATGAACTTATGGAGCTAGTAACAGATAATGAATATTTAGTCAGGAACTAGTCTTAATAGAAAGACATGTAAACAATTCTGCTGTTAACTCCTTAAGCCTTGGCAAATTATGACATGAACTATTGCCCTTAAAGTTCCTATGAATTTATTAAATGTAAAAATGCTTTTAAAAACGTGATCAACTATCATGAGATGGTATAAAAATTAATAACTACAGTAAAGTGTGGTGTAGCTCTTTCTTCAGCCTCATCTGGTATGCATGTTGTCTGTGTTCCTAATATTCTTTCTCTCTTTTCTTTTCTTTTCACTCTGGCTCACAAAGAGTTAACAAACTCTTATCCTCCAGTCTGGACAGCTAGGGGTCCCCCAAGTCAAAAAGAAAAGAACCCCCAAGTAAATAAAAGTTTCTTTCCTCCTACTGCTGTCAGCAAAAGTAATTGCCAGAAAAAAGCTGACAACCTTTGACTCGGGATAGCAAGAAAGAATTAAATTGCCAGAAGCCAGCAGCTTTTAGCCTCTGAATAGCAAGAAAGAGTAAATTACCAGAAGTCATCAGCTTTGAGCCCTCATCACCAACATCACACACATTTGATGCCTGTCTCAGTTTACCCTGTACTGTCAAAGCTGGCTTTGGACATGATCATATACAAAATGAGGTGATTTGAATAAGACAGGCTCTTATATTTAAATACCAGGAAATGACACTATTTTAAAGGATTAGAAGGATTGGAATGTGTGGCCCTGGCTTTGGGGTTTTAATAGCCCATTCTAGGCCCAATTATCTCCTTTGTATTAGAATGTACGCTCTCAGTACTACTCTAGCATATACCCACATGCCACCATGTTGCCTGACATGATAATAATGGACTAACCCTCTGAAACTATAAGCAAGACTCCAGTTATAAGTGAAATGCTTTCACTTATTAGTGTTGCCTTGGAGATGATGTCTCTTCAAAGCACTAGAACAATGACTAAGACAGAAGTGATATTTGGTGTAAGGAATGTGCTGTCACCAGATTTCCTTACCTCCTTTTGCTTTTATTCCTCTCAAAGAATATCTCCCCACTTTCACCTTGAGGCATTAGAAAAAAAAGCTCAACTTTTGTCCATTTGGAGACAATAGGAAATGTGTTAGTGACAATAAATCATCATCCACAATCTACATATACTCTATAGGCTCAAAGTCCATTATCCTGTCCTTTATCTCCCATATGGCTCTCCATGTTCATGCAGAAATTACAGTCACCATCACAATTACAAATGCGTAGGGCCTCAGAGTATTTCCCTGTATTCTCATGATCCATCTGCAACCCACAGTTTCTGGGTGTTTCATTTCGTTTTGTTTTTCTACATCTATGGTGTTGCAAGCCTGTTTTCCTTCTATTACTCATAAGAGAAGCATTAAGCAACCCTACAAAGATTGCTCCTATCCTGTGAAAACTCTATTATCCTCCTCGTCTAGCATGAGCCCAGGCTCCTAGTCCTGCCTCCTTACATTTTACAGAAGTCTCTATAAGACAGAAACTTGTGTAAAGTGCCATCATCACTAGAAAAAGCATAGCATTCCGTATCTTCAAGAATACATTTCCTTGTCCGTGGTGACCTTTCTGAACTCATTTTCTACTTCCTCTTCTAATTTCTCACTGCTTACTACTTAGCTGTTTTGTTTCTCTTAAATATGTCATTTACACTCTGTCTCTTGGCTCTGCACTGATGATCTCATTGGTGTAAACATTTTCACCTAAATAAAGTTTCACATCTGTGCTGGCTAGTTTATACTAACCTAACACAAGGCAGCCATATCTCATCATGTGAAGGATCCAGGCAGCACTCTGCGTCCAGAACAGCCAAGATAGAATAAAGGATTTAGTAAGTAATAACTCAGGATGATTGGAGGGAGGTGGGTTAGTCATGTGTAGATTATGAAGCTGGTAAAGGCATATCAAAATATAAAGGTTGTGTATGTATGTCTTTCATTAAGGAACACAGAACATTGGGGCAACTAGCAAGGAACACACCACTGCCAGGATTATTTAATTATTTCAGCCCAACAAACTGAGTATCCAGTAAGCATGACTGTTACATGGCTTTGTCCTCAGCTTCTGATCCCAAGTTCTTGTTAAATTCCAGTCCTGATTTCTCTCAGCAATGGAGTGTGACCCCTGTGTTGGAAGCTGAGACAAATCTCTTCTCCCGGGAGATTTTTATGAAGTTTCATCACAGCCATAGAAAGCTTCACCTATCCATTTATTTATGCCAAAGTTCAGAGATCTCCTAAAATGTTGCCTCCATTTAAAAAAAAAATCTATAAAAACCCAAAGCTCCTTAGTCTTTACATATACCTTAAATTCTTATGGTATTACATTATTAGTGCTACCACTGTATACCGTTATTTCTACTGTTCTCATTAGTCAGCAGGTGGCACATACGGTCCTCACTGTCTAGTGTAGGTCCTGCTTTGTTCCTGCCATTGTCAAAGATCTTCTAAGTAGCCACTATAATGCTGAATTGTCTCATGCAAATTCCACTAATCACAGAGTAACTATATATTATACTCAGTAACTATATATTATCCTCAAGTGTCTGACCTGATGCGGTACCATTTTTGATTGAGAAGACAACATGAGATATCTAGTGGTCCATGAGTTAGTTTTTTTTGAAATCTTGTTCCTGTCAAAGTTTGACAAATGGTAACTGATATTAATCAGACAGACAAAATGACCTGGTATTGCTTAGAAGAAACTGAATAAGTCATTTCTCATAGACTAAAGGAGAAGTTCGTATGCAGATTTGAAATGGTGGAAGTAGATTACATTGATCTAAAGAACTTGAATGTCTAATGATATTTTCAGAACTCAGTCTTCCTTGACACTGAATCAAAGATGAATTTTTAATATCTGTATCAATTTTCTCCTTATATATGGTTCCTTAATACAGACATGATAATAAAGTAGTCCAAAGACATACGTACTTCAAGGACCAGATAACAGGTTCACAATAGAGCAATCTAAATCTGATCAGTTGACCACAAAGCCGATGTAAAATACATGCCTAAGAAAATGAATAATAACCAAAGAAACTTGTCTAAATATCACAATCAAATGTTAACCAAAGTTCTGACCAGAGTGAAACCTAGCTCCCATCCATGACTTATTTGTACACTTGAACATGTAGAAATTACCAGATCTTTCCAATGCATACATCATTTTTAAGTCTAGTTTCTTGATTAAAAACAGCAAGTGTGTGATTAGACTATCATTTAGGCCATCAACTGAACTCTGCCAGGAACACACCTGAAATAAGGCCAATTTGAGCATACTGGTTTCTTACTATAAAGTAGTAACATAGAAGAACTGTGCAGTTGTAGAGAAACAATGTCAGAAGAGCTCATTCTATGGTCCAGTCTTTATCTGGACCTGTTCAGAAGAATTCAACAGAGTGTGTTTCCCCAGATGAAAAGATGTTAAAATGGAAGATTCCATGGAGTGCCTTAATGACTTTGGTCTAGAAGGTGGGAAGAAAGAACAGAGTTAAAGGCAAAATGATCAAAAGGGGTGCATATATTGTATCAGCTCCAAGAGGTGGATGCTGAGTCAATTTTGATCTTTGAATAGGATTCTTGCTTTGTATATGTCTGGAGAAGATATAGAAGGATATGTATTTTTCTTCTTTCTCCATCATAGTCATAAAGTCATAAACAGCCAGCTTTGGCATCCACGTGTGGGTAAACTGAGGCAAGCAGCTGTTGGGAGTCAGTTCTGAGAGCCACTGATGCAGGTGGATCCAGATACCTACAGGAGCTGCTGCCAATGGCAGCCGGCAGTTAGAGAAGCAGTTACTCAACAGACTTTTCTCTGAGGGGACAAAGCTTAATTTACTGGGGCTGGGACTTCCTGTGGCCAATGGAAAAGCTATGAATTTTTTTAACTCTTTGAGGCCATCAAGAAAGAGAAGAAAAAAAAAGAATGTACGTACATACACACACACACAGAGTGGATGAAACAAAAGGTAGAGTCCAATAACTTCATACAAAAAATACATACATAAATGCATACATGCAGAATTATAGATATACATATACACATTCCCACATAGAGTGGTTAGAGCAAACCTCCAGCATGCAGGCTTCCAGCATTTCATACATAAACATACATAGATACATGTATAGACACAATTGGTGGATGTAGCAAGCTCCAATGCACCTCAGGCAAGCTTTATGATGTATACATGCATATTCATAGTTGATAGGTGGAAGGAACAAAGTGTCAACCCCTACTCACACAAACCTTACACATATACAGACATATGGACACCTAGTTGATGGATAGAAGAAATGATGCTTCAACCCCCTAACACTTTATGTTTTCTTCGATAGCTTATATATCCCAGCAAAATCTTTCAAGCAGTATAAAATTACAGTGCAATTACATTTTAGTCTAGTAAATGATTATGAAAAAAAAACCTATGTTCTCCAGTACCTTTACAAGAAATAACATTAGTTAATACAGGTAAAGAAAAAAATTATTCCCCATAACCCACGTACATACGTAACTAAGCAACTTGTTATAGATTAACAAAGTGTAAGCAAGCAAGGTAGTTTTCTCAGTCAGTTTCCTTATTGGCAGGCAGCAATTTGCAGTTACAAAGAAAGGTATAATTATTTATCTTTAAAAGTAATCTTGTAAGATTCTTAAGAGAATCACAAATCTAAATTTTTATATGATGATCTACCTTAAATCCTCAGCATACATATCTACTCATCTGACTCTTAATAAATCATATCAGGAAGCTGCGGGCAAAATGGGTATAAAAAATTACACACCTCCTCCAGGGCCACACCTACTTTAACAAGGCTACACCTCCTAATGGTGCCATTCCCTGTGGGTCAAGAATTCAAACGCATGAGTCTACAGGGGCCAAATCTATTCAAACCATCACAGTTAGTGTCCCACTCCCTCCACTTGAGGTTTTGCCAGTAGATGACCACTAGAGAAACACTAGAAGAAACGTTCAACATCCTTCGTCAAAGGAAAAGACAAATCAAAACATTGCTGAGATTTCATCTTACACCTATCAGAATGGCTAAGATCAAAATTTCAAACAACAGCTCGTGCTGGCAAGGATGTGGAACAAGAGGAACACTCTTCCATTGCTGGTGAAAGTGCAAACGTGTACAACCCCTTTGGAAATCAATCTTGACAGTTTCTCAAAAAATTGGGAATAGATCTACCTCCAGACCCAGCTATACCACTTCTGGGCATCTCCCAAAAAGAAGCTCCACTATACCACAAGGACACATGCTCAACTATGATCACAGAAGCTTTATCCATAATAGCCAGGAACTGTAAACAATCTAGGTGTTCCTCAACCAAAGAACAGATGAAGAAAATATAGTACAATTACACAAATGAGGTATTAGCCATTAAAAGCAATGACATTGTAAAATTTGTGGAGAAATGGAGGAACTAGAAAAGATAACCCAGACTCAGAACGATAAACATGCTATGTACTCACTAATAAGTGGATATTAGTTGTAAAGTAAGAGACAATCATGCTATGGTACAGATTCAGATAGGTTAAGAAACAAGATGGACTGGAGAGGAGCTGGCACAAGGATCTCCCTAGGAAGAGGGACTAGAATAGATTTCAAGGATGGATTGGTTTTGGATTGAGGTGGGAACAGGAGAGATCAGGTAATGGTAGGGGCAGGAGAAAATACTGGGAGAAACAACATGATGGAATCTCAGAGTTATTTTAATTTGTATTTCCTTGGTGGTTAAAAATGTTGAACATTTAAGTGTTTTTTACCATTTGAGATTCCTCTGTTGAAAATTCTCTGTTTAACACAATAAATTTTATATAAATGTTTCTTGAAAGTATCCTAAAAGTGATTTTGTATATTATTGTATTTTATTCAGTTATTCATAAACTACATATTATTAATAAATGATATTTCAAAGTCCTATGACTATAATCAAAAGCAACTAAATTATTATCAATATTATTAAACCCAACCTAATGCTATATTGGATATAAAATTTAAATATTCTCTTTTATGTAATTTGGGGCATTTGCCAAGAGCATTTGTATATGATCTAAGTATCGCTTGATTTGTGCCTAGGGTTTAGCTCAAGGCTGTTATATATTTATATTGAAATTCATTGCTAAACATTCTAGTAAGGAATTTACCAAGTGAAATTATAACAGAAAGAGCATGCCCCTGTACAATTGGATTTCATCCTTTGTTTGTGTTTGGGATGTATTCAGAAACAACCACAATCATATGAGTTGGTAATGTTGGACATTTCATTATCTCAAACAAATAGCATGTCACTTATTTTTCAGCATGCCCCTATAACCAGAGAGGCATACACAATAAGCCCAAGAAATATAATGTCAAGGAACTCTGCATTATTTAGTAGCTTTGGGGAAGGAAGAGAACTCAACAGAAATAGGGAGGAAATTATTTTCTTAAATTCTGTTATATTACATACTCCAGAGTCAACATCCATAGTGTGGTTGCTTTTTGGCAAAATGCAACCAGAATTTTCCCAATCTCAGTAAGAAAATTCATTTTATCTTAATGAAATTAAATAGAGGAAAGGTGGGAACATGGATAAATGATTGAAGCTATTAAATTTAAACAATCTGTAGCATTATTTTTAAGAGAAAGGAATCCAAGCAGTTTACAGGAGTGTAGAGAGAGCATCTCTGAGATCCAGAAATAATTGAAGAAGGAATCCGCAGAGCCAAAGAACCATTGGAAAGGAAACTCTAAGGCCAGGTGAGCCACAGAGATAATTCTGTCATTCCTATTATGTCAAACAAATTGTCTTGGCTTGGATAGATGTGAGCTTGCTGCAGAATACTGAACAGTGGATTCTGATGTGTGTTTCTGTGAGTTTAAGAAATGCGAAAATTTGTTAGTGTGCAAATGGCCACCAACTTATTTTGTTTTCCTTTCAATTATCCTTTCTTTGGAATTATATGTAAATGTGCAAATAAAACTTTTTTAAAATTAATGAGTAAACTATATTACGGAATCCTTGATTCAATAACTTTCTTCTCAATTTATTTTCTACGCTCATTAAGTGAGCTAAAACTTGCATGCCAATAGTTTTATTTCACTGAATAAATGTTCATTTTCACCTTGTCATTTTCAAGGAAAGAAGTGATGGATAGTTAGGTTTTTAAACATCAGAAATGCTGAGTTGGGTATATGCTACTTCTTATATTAACAAAATTAAGTGTTTAATTGCAATTATAATCAGTCATTAAGTTTTATTGGTAGAATATTGTGACATAGTCATTTGATTTCCCGCGAAGTTCTTCATCTGTTTCACAGGCTAACTCATTATTAAGAAATATGTGAAAGGATATTTTTAGCTGATGAGATGAAGACTTCACAGGAAGCTCTAATTTTTAAAGTACATATTGATTTTATTCCAAAAGATTCATTTATATAAAAATTGTGATGTACGAGAGAGGCATACCCTTCTCCTCCCTTGACCCTCAATACCTAAGGCAGGCAGGAGATCTGTCCCCTGGGGTCATGAGAGCAGGAGCGCTTTCCCTGCCCCTCACCAGCTGCAGCACTCAGTGGGGCAGGCCCTGTACCTGGCGTGGGCAGCACAGAAAAGATGACACTAGTGGCAGGACTGCAGGCAAGCCGGCCCAAGGGCATGAGTATGGGAGGCCTGGCCAAACTACTTGTTTGCCATGCAGGGAAAGATTCCCTCCTATCCCCCCTCGTCACCTACTGCTCCTCACCTGCTGCAGTGCTCCAGAGAGTAAGCCCTGCATCTCGACTGGGCAGCACAATAAATCTAGACCTAGATGTGGGCTGGCCCCCAAAGGGTGTGAGTGCAAGAGAGTGGTCCTTGCCTCTTTTTTGCTGGGCACTGGTGGTACGGATGAGGGAGAGATGTCCTCCTCTCTCTTGTCCCTTGTCATCTATGGCAGGCAGGAGAGCTCGCCCGAGAATTAGGAAAGAGGAGAACTGGCTATGTCCCTGATCAGCTGCAACACTCAGGAGAGCAGAGCCTGCATCTCTCCTGAGCAGGAGGGAAGAGATGGCCCTGGTTGTGGGGGTTGCTGTTAACTGGACCCTGGGGAGGGGTGAAAGCAGGAGAACCAGCGGGCTGACTAGCTCAGACAACTGTCAGGCCCAGATCCAGGGCTTTGAATTGGCCCACCCCAACATCTGCAGCATCGATGAACTGCCGGAATGCATGAAGAGGCCAGTCCTACATTCCCAAACCTACAGGATCTACATGACACAGGGTAACAACAGAATATCTGAGAGGAGACAGTGAGGTTCCAGCTGTTATGGAGTAGTAGAAGCAAGAGGCTCTTACCAGACCACTGAGTCACTGCAATGAACATTTGCAAGTAAAGAAGTGATATATATATATATATATATATATATATATATATATATATATATATA
>NW_021604630.1:14722003-14737973 GCF_004785775.1 Grammomys surdaster | reverse complement strand
ATATATATATATATATATATATATATATATATATATATATATATATATATATATGGTATACTGTGGAAAACACTGTGACACATTATAGCTTCCACACTGAGATTTTTTTCTCTGTTGGGGGATGGGTTGTAAGGGTGGAGGGCAGGGGAAGACAGGTGGAATTGGGATGCATGATGTAATATTCATTAAAAACTTTTAATACATTTAGAGAATAACCAAAAAAATCTTTTTTTGAGACAGAGTCTCAGTACACAGCCTTGGTTGGCTTGGAATTTTCTATGTATAGCAGCAAGATGGCCTCACAGTCAGAGATACTCCTGCCTCTGTCTTCCTTGTGCTGGGATTAATGATACTTCGTCCCAATTATTTTTAACTGAGGAATATAGTTTGTATAATTATTTAGATATTTTTCAATAGTGCGAGTTTGATGCGTGGAGTTCCTTTCCAAATGAAAACAAAATCAGCTTTAGAAGCATTCAGACTTTACACAACGGAGTTCGTGATGTAGGACGTAATAATTGTAAAGCCTACAAGAAAATGTTTTTTCTTCATAGCAGGAACTGTTCAATAACATACATCAATGTGTATAGTATAGCAAACTTTAGTCAACTGGAATTTTTGAAAGGAAATATTCATTAGTCAGTTACTCAAATTTATTTTTACATTTTATATATTTAATAATATATAACTGAATGTATCGTATAATATGTATAATTATATATACATATATAACATAATTATATAATATATAATGCAATAATATATCTTTACAAATTAAAATACAAACCCAAAGAAATATATTTTATACTTCAATTGTACCATATATCGTTTTCTTACAATTCAGATGCTTCCACATCAAGCCACAATTTCTCAGCGTAACTGTTTGCCCTTTCTTCTGAGGTGCCAACTGGTCTCTTTGCCTCAATACTGCATGCATTGTCTTCCTCATTCAAGCTTCCAGCCCTGGAATATTATGATTGCTCTTCATCCTTTTCTACATAAACTTCAACATTAACATCGCTACTAGTTTTATCTCTATAGAATCAATCCACCACCCAGAAGTGTCCCTTTGAAGCATAATTTAATTCGTTTTACTCTATGATCTGTGCTTCTGAACAGCTACTGGGTCCCCACAGCCAATGTGATTAGATTTACGACCTTGTGTTTTAGTGTATCGTCCCAACTTGTCTCCTATTGCTTTTGTGTCACATACCCCTACCCTTTTCACCTGAACTCACCCAGACTCCTTACTCCTGCACTTTGTGGTTGGGACCTACATTTGCTTTTGCTACCATCCTTAATTAGACCTTGTTTCTATCCTACAATGCTTAAATCCATTTTATCATGTAAGATCCATTTTAAGTTTCAGTCTCTCCAAGAATCTTTACAGAATCCTCCACCAACTGAATTGTTGCCATGTCTTGATATTGGACTATTAATGACATAGTGTAATAATCCTCAACACTTTTGGAATAAGGAATTTTGTCCTCTTAAGAACTACCAGAGACTCAAGAAAATTTAGCTTAGATGTGCCATAACCATCAATATTTATAACATTATAAAATAGAACAGAAAAAATAATTTATTTTCAGATAACAGTGTTTATTACCTACTAAGATAAGTAATGTATTTATCAAAAATCAGCAAGAAATTCAGTTTTTTTAAACAAATCTTACTGTGAAGCTTAATAAAAGTTGCATCGTTATAATCTACTTTTCTGGTTATTTGGGCATCATGAAATTCCATTATGCTCACTTATGAGAGAATGTCAGGCTTGGGTATCTCGGGAGGACTGCTTCATTGAATCTAGTTTTTTCACTAACTACTTGTGAAAAAAAGCATTCATATGCGGTTATAGTTATTCAGACTCGGATTACTCTCATTAAGGCTTTAAATATTTAAAAAAAAACATATTCCCAGTACTAATACTGGGCATCAATTTTATAAAGTCTAATCTCAGTTTGAGAAATGAAGTACATAGGTTTTAATACCACTTTTATAAAAAGGCTTTGAGCTCAAAAATGTAATTTATACATAATGTAAACCTATTCAAATTCAAACGTATAGGTAAATAACCTTGGGGATTTTACAGGTTCTTTCCATCGAGAGAATTAAGTCTATAAATTCTCCCCAACTGTTCACTACTATTATGGCTAGATAGTACAGACTTATCAAAGGGCATTATTAAGAGTAAATGGGCTTACTATTTTAACAGAGTGCTAATTAACACAGATTTAATATTTCTACTTTTTCATAAATACAAAATTACTTACTTGTTATGATTATAGCATTTAAGGAAAGAAAATGATTATATTAAAGTGTTAGGAATATAAGCAACTTTAAAATAAAAAAATGTGTATCTGAATAAAGTGTAAAACAAGCTCTTTTTCCAACTTTTACTTTTAAATTTATCTCTTATACCCTTTTAGGGAATGTGCTTTCAGGTTTTTAAAGCAATTACTTTGGAAACCAAAGATGGAGAATTAGCACTACCTTTTCACATAATTAGTAACATTTAATTAATAACTTATTAACATGCTATTATTCTGGACTCCAGCATATTGATTAGTTAGCTTAGTATCTGCACCAAGAACTGTGGCTAGACTTGGTCCTCAAGGGCTTACAGTTCTTTGAAGGCAAAAACATTTATGTAAAGGGCATAAGGAGGGGCCTGTTGGATGGATCAACAGATAAGAGCACTTGTTACCATTCTAGATATCTGGGTTTGGTATTCAGATCCCATAGAGTAGAAAGAAAGAACCAGCTCCAGCAGGTTGTCCTCCATATACGTACTGTGGCACATATGTTCACATGCACACACACACACACACACACACACACACAGAGAGAGAGAGAGAGAGAGAGAGAGAGAGAGAGAGAGAGAGAGAAATGTAATCTTGGAAAAAGAAAGTATATAGAATAAAAAAAGAATTCAAACAACGTAGCCAAAGACCAACACAGAAATTTTGATGCAAGGACATAACTACTGTAATACTCACAAGCATCTCTGACACTTCTTCAACATTTGTCCCTCTCATACCAAATCCTTCTTCATCTCTGATGCCGGTCACCACTTCTCCTGGTTCTTGATGCACTGAATAACACTTCAGCTCACACTGCTTCACATGCTTCTTTCTCCCTCAAGGACTCTGACCGTGTAGATTTTGAACATCAGAGAATGAGAACCGGTAGATGGTTTTTCTGGGTTACCACAGCAACAGATATTTCAGGTTGGTTATAAAGCTTTGCACAGGAGGCTACAGAGATGATACACATTTGTTTTCTTTAGTAATAGCTTACTTAGTGAACAATCTTCGTGTTAGTTTGCAGCTCTTTAACACTCATTCTTCCTGAAGCTGGAATTGAAATTGCTTCTCAAATAAGCTACCTGCATTTAATTTCTGAACTCAAGGATTTTGTGTGTGTGTGTAAAAATCTTTTTGAAAAAAAATTTCTTAAGCTATCAAAATCCTTGAAACTTGCAGAAGTGATTCCCTTGATAGAGGAACCTTCTGAATAAAAACAGAGCAAAACCAGAAATCTGCAAGATAATATATTTATTGGATATTTGCATTTCGTCTTTGGAGAACTTTCTGTTTTGCTCCATGCTCCTGCTTTTAAGTGTGTTGTTTATTTTATTGTTGTTTATGTTTTTTTCATTTCTTTGTATATTCTAGATAATAACCCTTTAGGAGACATATAGCTGATAAAGTATTTTTTTTCAATTCTATAGGCTACCTCTTCATTCAAATGAGCCATATGGCCCTTTGCCTTTGCTCCACTGAAGTGTTTTGAGTTTATGACATCCCACTTTAATAATGGTTGCTCTTTAATTCTTCTGCTATTGGGATCCCCATCAGAAAATCTTTTCCTGTGCTAATGAATTCAAGAGTGTTTCCTACTACCTCTTCAGTCAGATTTAGGGATTCAGGTCTTAGGCTGAAGTTCTTGATATGCTTGATGGTGAGATTTGTACAGAGAGATCAGAATCTAACTTGATTCTTCTACATGAAGCTACCCACTTTGACCAGTGCCTTTTTATATTATTCAATGCATATTTCTGGCTTCTTTGTAAAAGAACAGGTGGTTGTAGGAGTGTGGGATAGGGTGTGGTGCCTCTGTTTTCTCTTATTGATCATTGTATCTGTTTCTATGCTAGTGCCAGACTGTATACCTAAAAACCTGGCATGCTGATTCCTCCATCAGAGTTTCTATTCATAAGACTTGCTGTGACTATTCTAGGTCTTTTGTGCTCTATATGAAATTTAAGATTTTTTTTCTGATTTCTGTGAATAATTGAATTGGAATTTTCATGGGGAGGGATTGCCTTGAATTTTTATGTAATGCAACCATTGAAATTTTTTTAATCTTACCACTCCATGAGCATGGAGGAGGGGTCTTTCTATAATTTTGGTGTCTTCCACTTCTCTGTTGTTTTCAGTGTCTGAAAGTTATCTTTGTAGAAAATTTATTTCTTTGGTTAAATTTATTACACGATATTTAGGCTATTGTGAATGCTATTTATAGCCTTTCCTTTCTCAAAATGTTTGTCACTTTTATATAGGAAAGCTCATGATTCTTGTATATTAATTTGATGTCTCGCTAATCTGCTGCACTCCGCTGCATGTATGTATCAGCTGTAGGAATTTTCTGGTGGACTATAGGGGGTCTTTTATGTGTAGAAGCATTTCACCTACAAATAAGGATAATTTGATTTCTTTCTTTCTCGTTTGTGTCCTCTATCTTCTTGACTTGTCTTGCTGCTGTAAGATTCAAACACTCTAATGAATAAAAAAGTTAATAAACATGCTTTTCTCCTGATTTTAGTGTAAATTGATTGAGGTTTTTCATTTTGCTTTGCTTTTATTTTTGCACTTAGCTATATGTTGGCTTTGAGCTGCCTGTATACCTTTGTTATGTTGAAATATGTTCCCTGTATTCTGAAATTCCCCCAGATTTTATGACAAAGGGATGTTGGACTTTGTCAAAGGTCTTTTCTGCATCTAAGATGATAATGTGGTTTCTGAACTTGAGTCTATGTATATGAAGGAATCAGTGGTCAACAGCACACACTAATTCTCAGACACTTTTTTAAATAAAATGCCTAAAAAAGGGAAATGTAATGTGTTTCATTTTAACTGTTCCTCTTTCCTTTACTGTGATCACTTCCCATATAAAATAACCAGGATTACAGCTTTGTTTCAAAGTCTACCTTGGCCATCATCTTTAGCTTTTCAATGAAAAGTTTTCTTGCCCCATATTTCAAACAAATCTGCAAGGACATAAACTTTGAGGTATCTAAAGACATATTTCTAGCACAGAGAATAAATTTACTCTATTTTTGTTGAATAATTGATAGCATTGGTGAGAAATGTGAGTAAAAACAATACAGACTTCAGATGGGAATTTTAAACTTCAGAAGTATGAATCCATCGATTAATTATGGAGGAGTTAAAGCATGAATCTTTTCCATCATCTATTTGTCTCATATTCCCAGATGCATGCAATGAAAATTTTATTCATTATCATATAAAGCAGAAGTTTAATACAAAACAAGAAGTATGTTTCATGGCATCTGGAGGACTCTTCAGTTTCAGAAAACTACAAATTGATGATTTATATTTCATTAGCTGTAAATCAAAGTGGTTTGATTGAGAGTGTCCCATAAGCTCAGGTAATTGAACACTTAGTCCCCATTTGGTGGTACTGTTTGGGGAGGTTTACGAGGTGGTACAGCATTACTGGAAGAAATGTAGCCTTTGAGTATATGAATCCTCACCCTATTTTCAGTTTTCCTGATTCATGCTTCTGGTTAAGATGTAAGCTCTTCCTGCTCCTACCCCCATGCCTGCTGCTTCCTGCCATTCTTTCCTGCCTTTATTGATCTATCCCTTTGGAACTTTATGCCAAAATAAAGTCTGCAATAAATCACATCCCTCATGGTATGTGGTCGCAACAGCAGGGGGCAAGCTAATCTCCAATGGTCAGTGTTTTTGTTAGAAATATTCACGTGTTAAATGAGATATCTCATATAAATTACCTCATTTAGAATTAAGAAGGAGGCTTTGGAGGATCACTGTTTATTCAATGTCAGAATATCTTCATGTTACAATTAGGAGGAATCAGCAACTATACTATAATTATAGTCTGTCTGTGATTTTTAAAAATATTCATGTCAATCCACTTATAAAGTCAATAATCCCTATTGACAAAAGCCGTGGTTCATTCTTTATTTTTTCATAGTGTTTGCATATTTCCTTGAAGAACTGCAATGCTGATTGGATTTTAATTTATTTGAAAAGTGAAAAAGAGAATATTGACCACAGAAGAGTTAAGAGATGAAAGATTGGCATCTATAACTTAAGTCAGATATGATTTACATGCCTAAAATATTGGTTGATACTAAACCATTCAAAGAATTAGATCATTTTTATGCCTAAAATATATAAAAAGAAATAAGGGTCAATATGGCCTTGATGGCACATATAGACCTTTCTATGACTAAATGATCAATCTTTTATTATAGTTTAAAATTTCTATAGTTTATAATAAACAAGCTGGAAGCTTACATGACTGCAACAAAGAATTATGAAAAATGCTGCTTCTACAATACATATTTCTATAATAAATAGTTTTTAATGTTATCATTTAGATTTTATATCTTAAAAAATTTAGCATAAAATTACCCAAACAAGAGAATAAATTGCAATCATTACGCTCACAACTCCTCCATCATGCTTCAACAATTTAATTAAATATTGGGTGATAAATCTTATGTCAGAAGATGTGTATATTAGAGTGAGCAGAGACACAAATCAATGAACCAAAATACAGGACCACACATTGTTGTAATAATGTACTGTGATATAAGCAAATGTTATTGTGTATCATAGTTGCATATAAAGATTTCTATTGTTGACTCAATTTTAGGATTGATTTGTGCTGTCATGGGCATAGTTGAATGAACATTTTTTTTTTCTTTTCCATTTGTATTTTCTTTTTTTTTCTCAAATCATAATTCATTCACACAGGGGTTATAAACACAGAAAGGCAGGATGTGGGGAAGGGAATGACACTGGAGTGTGGGTGTTCAGGGGGAGTACAGATATCTTTCAGATCCGGGTATCGGCTAGGTGAAGGTTCAGGGGACAAGTCACTATGACTCTGCCAATGACTCGCTTGTCCTTATCTAAGTTGGTATTGTCTGCCAAGGCTACCTATTTACAAGGTCTATGACTACTCAGGCTTGTAAATTTCCACAAAAGCTGCCTGTTGACATTAGCTTATAGCCATCTGTTTCAATGTATTTCCACTGAGACCCAAGACTTGGTGTTAGTATACATGTATGACAGGCCTATTGCCGACTTTAGGACTATGGCTGATTTTAGGCCTACAGTGTGTAAGCAGGGCTGCCCCTGACATCTCCTCCCTTCTCTAAGTATAGAAGGCCTGTGGCAATTCTAAACTTGCAAAGGCAGGGATAGAGGCCTGACCTCCAGTATTTGAAGGGGACCTTGTAATGGCTCCAGTCCCCCTGTCTTTGTCCAGTGAGGCATGAGGGCCATACCCATCCCAATGTCTTTTTCCTGGAGAGGGGATACTTTTGACATCAACCCCTATGCAGTCACGATTGTCCCTCTGGGAACCCAGAGAGATACTTTTATCTTTTATTGATATTCCCTTGCAGTGCTTAGCCTCACAGCCTAAGCAAGAATTCAGATCGCCTGTCAGAGGGGGTTCTGGGTGGCCCCTCTCTGCTTGGTCTAGGAGCAGAAGTTCCCCCTTTTAGGTTGGGTGGAGATGGGTTTTGGGAACACCCTGTATAAAGTAACAACCTCATCTTGAGTCTCGTGGTCCTCCATAGCTAACTTATGTTAATGTATCTGAGTAAGTTTTGCTACCAAATTATTTATATGTTGTATCACAGAGTTAGTCCACCTATTTGAGGGCCAGGGACCAGCAGAAAAAAGCAAAAGAACCCAAATAATGGTCCCAAGATGGGAGGAAATAGGGTTGACAACCTTGGAGAGGCTGAAAACCAATTCTTGTACCAGCATTCATCTCTTTCTCTGATTTTTCTTAGGGCCTTCACTACTTATTTCATGCTCTCTTTAACCCTCCTTGTCTTGTCTATGTAAAGGCAACCTTCTTTAAGGGCTGTACACAGTCAAGACCTGTATACAGACTTTTCTATTGTACTAGAGTAAATCAAGTCCAATAAGGATCTTTGCAATTTCAGGAGGTCTCTTCAGATAGCGAAACGAGAGATTTCTTCAGATTAGTGATGTCAGTCTCTAGCTATTTTGATGTTCTTGTCAGTGGCCCTTCAAAGGGCTGAGTAGTATAAGTTCCGAGGCCAGCATCTGGATTAGAACTTCTAACAGCAGACATCACGGGTGATTCATTTTTACCTGGAAAGGAAAAAGAAGGGGATTCTCAGGGAGATTTCTCTTCCCAGTCTGTAAATTGTTATTCATTGTATTTATGGTTGGGTCTGGCTTTGTGGGGGTATCTATTTTTTTTCATTAATCTTTTTGGTAGCCGGTTAGCTGTGCCTTCTCTGGTATCAGACAGGCATATCAATGCTTGGCCCCATAAGGGAACTGGGTCTGGGCCATTCCCTTTAAGGGTAAGAGGGTCCTTCCCCCATATCTGTGGCAAAGTTTTGTTGGTCTTGGTGGTGCCAGAGGCAGTCAGCAGCAGATTTGCCATGAGCTTTCAGGTTTAGAGAGATAAAAATGAACAAGACATGATGGAGAGTATTTCAGGGGGACTCCTTCTGGGGGGGTACCATTCCCCCTCTTTTGTTTTAAAGCCAAGTTTTCAGAGTTCTTGTAAAATCAGGGCAGAAGCGCCAACAGTCGCTCCTTCCACACTCAGAGTCATGAAGAGCCTATTTAAGGATATATAAATCTATATTAATAATCTTTTGTCAAAGGACTGTTATAGCACCGCCAACAACTAATCAGACTATATAATATATCGATTATTAATAAATTCTTCTACTTTTTTGTGAGATTACATCTCTTTTGTCAATTAATTGTTGAGGAAAATTAGGATTTACCTCTCTCTTGAGAATATTGAACAGAGACTTAAATTCTTTTGTGGAGAGCTTAAAATAGGGTCTTAGTCAATTAGCAACTCCTAGAAACTTTTGAAATTAATTTAAAATAAGTAAATTCTCTCCTTCTCTTTTTTTTTAGACCCTTTATCTGTGTGGTGTTTTTTTTATTGGATATTATACGTATTTACCTTTCAATGTTATCTCATCTCCCATTCTCCCCCAAAACCCCTTATCCCATACCCCTCCTCCTAATTTTTGTGAAGGTGTGCTCCAAAATCCTCCCAGTCCCATCTCCCTGCTCTCAAATTCCCACACAGTAGGGTATCCAAACTTTCAGGGACCATGGCCCTCCACTTTCACTGAAGTCTAACAAGGTCACCCTCAATTCCCTATACAGGTGCATGAGTCCCTCCCTTTGTGCTCTCTGCCTGGCGGTTTAGACTTTGGGAGCTCTGGTTGAAACTTTTGATACTCCTTCTAGAAAGGACCAAAGCATCCACACTTTGGTCTTCCTTCTTCTATGTGAGTTTTATGTGGTCTATACGTAGTTTCTTAGAAATTGTGAGCTTTCGGGCTAATATCCATTTATTAGTGAGTACATACCATGTATGTTCTTTTGAGATTGGGTCACCTCACTCAAGATGATATTTTCCAGCTCCATCCATTTGCCTAAGAATTTCATGAACTCATTGTTTTTAATAGCTGAGTAGTACTCCATTGTATAAATGTACCACATTTTCTGCATCCATTCTTCTGTTGAAGGGCATCTGGGTTCTTTCCAACTTCTGGCTATTATAAATAAGGCTGCTATGAACATGGTGGAGCATGTGTCCCTGTTGTATGTTGAAACGTCTTTTGGGTATATGCCCAGGAGTGGTATAGCTGGGTCCTCAGGTAACACTATGTTCAATTTTCTGAGATACCGCCAGACTGCCTTCCATAGTGTTTGTATCAGCTTACAATCCCACCAACAATGGAGGAGTGTTCCTCTTTCTCCACATCCTCGCCAACATGTGCTGTCACCTGTGTTTTTGATCTTAGCCGTTCTGACTGGTGTGAGGTGGAATCTCAGTGTTGTTTTCATTTGCATTTCCCTGATGACTAGGGATGCTGAACACTTCTTTAGGTGCTTCTCAACCATTTGAGCTTCCTCAGTTGAGAATTCTTTGTTCAGCTCTGTGCTCCATTTTTTAATAGGTTTCTTTGACTGTCTGGAGTCTAATTTCTTCAGTTCTTTGTATACCTTGGATTATAGCCCTTTATCAGATGTAGGGTTGGTGCAGATCTTTTCCCAATCTGTTGGTTGCCGCTTTGTCCTATTGACTGTGTCCTTTGCTTTACAGAAGCTTTGCAGCTTTATGAGGTCCCATTTGTCAATTCTTGGTCTTAGAGCACAGGCCATTGGTGTTCTGTTCAGGAACTTTTTTCCTGTGCCTATATGTTCCAGGGTTTTATCCAGTTTCTCTTCTATTAGTTTCAGTGTGGCTGATTTTAGGTGGAGGTCCAAATAGCTTTAAATCTTACAGTTTTCCTAAACTTCTATTTATTCCTGAGATGGGTATCCATGACATCAAATATGCAGAATATTTAATGTCTGATTATAACTCTAGTAAATAAATTAAGTGGTATTACCAGTTCAGTAACAGACTATTATTTTATAAGGAGAAACTGACATACCTATCCAATACATTTTTTTTCGTTTTATTTTTTTATTGGATATTTCATTTACATTTCAGATGTTATCCCCTTATCCCATCCCTCCCCCACCCAGGAACCCCCTATCCTAGTCCCCCCTCCTCCTGCTTCTATGAGGATATACCCCTACACACACCCCACACCCACCTCCCCACCCTCAATTTCCCCCACACTGGGGCATCCAGCCTTCATGGGACCAAGGATCTCCTCTCCCACCTATGCCCAACAAGGCCATCCTCCCCTACATATAGAGCTGGAGCCATGAGTCCCTCCCTATGTGCTCCCAGGCTGGTGGTTTAGACCCTCGGAGCGCTGGTTGGTTGGTATTGTTGCTCTAGTCATGGTGCCGCAAACCCTTTCAGTTCCTTCAGTCTTATTTCTCACTCCTCCATTGGGAACCCCATGATCAGATCAATGGTTAGCTTCGAGTATCTGCCTCTGTATATGTCAGGTTCTGGCAGACCTCTAAGGAGACAGCTATATCAGGCTCCTGTCATCATGCACGTCCTCCCTGACATCCACATCAGCATCTACCTTTGGTGACTGCACATGGGATGGATACCCAGGTGGAACAGACTTTAGATGGGCTCTTCCTTCAGTTTCTGTCCCACACTTTGTCTCCATATTTGCTCCCTTGAGTATTTTGTTACTCCTTCTAAGAAGGACCGAAGCACCCACACTTTTGTCTTCCTTCTTCATGAGCTTCATGTGGTCTGTGAGTTGCATCTTGGGTATTGCAGGCTTCTGGACTAATATCCAATTACCAGTGAGTGAATACCATGTGTGTTCTTTTGTGATTGGGTTACCTCACTCAGGATGATATTTTCTAGTTCCATCCATTTACCTAAGTATTTCTCCAATTCATTGTTTTAGGGGCTGGAGAGCTAAGTCACTATAGTCCTTGCCTTTAAAGAATAAAAATGTGAATTCAAATCCCTGGAACCCATGTACACAAATGCTGGATCTGGTAGTAGATGCATGTAACCCCAATAGTGTAGAAGGTCAAAGACAGTTGTATCCTGAGGGATCAATGGCTAGCAAGCCTAGTTGAATTCATAGGCTTTAAAAAGCTCTATGAGATCCCTTCTGATCTGCACCTCCACTGAGGCAAATCAGCGGAACTGTTCCTCTCCCAAACCCCATAGCCTGTCAGTCTCCCAAAAGATTTACCTTAACCAGGGACATAGGTGAAACACTCCTCCTAACCAAATAACCATACCAGCTGGGACCCCACAGAGTCCAGCAGATTCAGGACCCATCCCCCCTGCCTGAGTCCCATGTTCCTTCCAGTCTTCTCCTTACACCAAGGCCAGACTAGAGTGCCTACTCCTTTCTCCCATCCCATAGCCTGCCTGTTTCGCAGGACTGCCATAACCAGGGATACAGGAGACTCCGTTAACCAGAGACAGCACTGCCTGCCTCAAAGAAGGCCAGCTCTAACCCACAGAGCTCTACTTGTCTCCAAGGAGGCATAGTCCAATCTGAGGCACCCAGGCCAATTAACATCAGAGATAACCAAATGGCAAGAGGCAAGCTCAAGAACATAAACAACAGAAGTCAATGTAATTTGGTACCAAGTAATCCCACCACACCAAGTCCAGGATATCTAAAAGACTTGAAAAGTAAGATGCTGACCTAAAATCACATCTCATGAAAATAACAGAGGCCTTTAAATAGAATATAAAGAATTCACTTAAAGAAATACAGGAAAACACAGGCAAACAAGTAGAAACCCTTAAAGAGGAAACAAGTTCCTTAAAGAAATACAGAAAAATACAATTATGCAGGTGAAGGAATTGAACAAAACAGTTCAGGAACTAAAAATGGAAATAGAAACAATAAAGAAATCACAAATAGAGGCAGGCAATCCTGGAGATGGAAAACCTAGCAAAGAGATCAGGAGTTACAGATTCAAGCATCATCAACAGAACACAAGAGATTGAAGAGAAAATCGTAGGCATAGAAGATACCATAGAAGATATAGACATAATTGTCAAAGAAAAAAACGTAAAAAGCTCCTAACCCAAACTATCCAGGAAATTCAGAACACAATGGAAAGATAAAACCTAAGGATAATAGGAATAGAAGAAGATGAAGATTCCCAGCTCAAAGAGCCAGAAAACATCTTCAACAAAATCATAGAAGAAAACTTTCCTAACCTAAAGAAAGATAGGGTCGTAAATGCACAAGAAGCCTACAGAACACCAAATAGATTGGACAAGAAAAGAAAATCCTCCCATCACATAATAGTCAAAACACTAAATGCACAGTACAAAGAATATTAAAAGCAGTAAGGGAAAATGGTCAAGTAGCAAATAAAGGCAGACCTTTACACCAGAATTACACCAGACTTTTCAACAGAGACCTAAAAGCCAGAAGATCCTGGACAGGTGTCATCCAGATCCTACAAATTCCAGCCCAGACTACTATACCTAACAAAACTCTCAATCATCATAAATAAAGAAACCAAGATATGCAATGACAAAAGCAAATTTAAATAGTATCTTTCTACCAGTCCAGCCCTACAGAGGCTACTGGAAGGAAATGTCCAGCAAAGAGGGTAACTATACCCAAGAAAACACAATAAATTAATCACCTCACAATAAACCCAAAAGAAGAGAATCACACACACATAATACCACTTCTAACAACAAAAATAACAGGAACCAACAACAACTGGTCTTAAATATCTCTCAACATCAATGGACTCAATAACCCAATAAAAAAGACATAGGCTAACAAACTGGATACACAAGCAAGATCCAGCATTTTGTTGCTTACAAGAAACACAGCTCAGTGATACAGACTGAAACTACTTCAGAGTAAAATGCTAGAAAAAAATATTTTTAAGCAAATGGTCTCAAGAAATAAGCTGCATTAGCCATTCTAATATCCAATAAAATAGACCTTTAACCAAAAGATATCAAAAGAGATGGGGAAGGACACTTTATACTCACCAAAGGAAAAAAGTCTACCAAGAGGAACTCTCAATTCTGAACATTTATACCCAAATGAATAGTATGGGTTCACTGATAAGTGGATATTCGCCTGAAAGCTCAAAATACTTACGATACAACTCACATATTGTAGGAAGATTAACAAGAAGAAAGGCCCAAGTGTGGATATCTCAAATCCCCTTAGAAGGGGAACAAAATAATCATGGGAGGCAGAAGAACGGAGAAATCTGGGTGGGTGTAACAGCCATTTCTTTTGTAACTGCCATCAGGTTCTGCTACTTTGTAAAGGCCGGCTGGTTCTGCTGCTCCGGTCTGTAGGTCAGGGTCTAGCAAGAGAGAGAGTGGGGACGAAGGAAGGGGGGAAAGGGGTGAGAGACGCAAAAGATAGATACAAGACAGAGTCCGGTGAAGTCTCTTCAAATCTCTTCTTTATTCTCCTCTCTTTTTCTATATTCTCCTCATTCCTTCCACCTTTCACCTTCTCACTCCTTCCACCTTCTACCTCCCAAACATAGAAAGGAAACCCTGGGTATTTATACCCTTTACCACGTGACTTGTCCTCGTGGACCATCTCAACTGAAGGCACTATGTCACGTGTCTTGTAGCCATGGATACCAGGAGCACCTTGCAGCTGGGGGCACTAAACAGTGTAACAAAATGTTCATCAGAGTATGCTCAGCTATTGTAGGCTGTTGAAAACAAGTCTCTTGTCAGGGTATATGGCTCGAGATGGCTGTAAAGATGATAGCCACTTTCGGCTAAGAGTCGGCTCCCAACAGGTGGGAGAAGGGAGGGGGAGTGGAAAAGAAGGCAGGATCAAGAATCAGGGAGACATGAGAGAGCCCCATAGGGCAAAGAGAATGAATCAAAATATGCAGGAGTGTGGGGTTGGGGGCAGATCAGGGAAAATTCTAGAGAGTCCCAGAGACCTGGGATGTGAGAGGCTACCAGGACTCAATAGAGAAGAGATTAGTCAAAATGCCCAACAGTGGAGAGATGGAACCTGAAGAGACCACCTCTAATAAATAGACATGGTCTCCAGTTGAGGAAGGGGGCCACTCACCTGTAACCTCCCGAGCTGCCTCACGTTCAGGGGTCACTTTGTAACGGCCTGTTCTGCTGCTCCGGTCCTCGGGTCAGGGCCTAGCAAGAGAGAGAGTGGGGACGGAGATGCGAAGAATGGAGACAAGATAGGGAGTCTGATCAAGTCTCGTTTATTGAAAGGAAATCCTGGGCATTTATTCCCTTTACCACATGCTTTGCCCTCATGGACAAGCACAGCTGAAGGCACTACGTCATGTGCCTTGCAGCATGGATATCACATGAGCCTAGCTAGCAGTGAGGAGACCACGTACGCCTTGCAGCTGGTGGCACTAAACAGCAAAACAAGGTATGTGAGAAAAACAAGATGTTTATCAGAGTGTGTTCAGCTGTTGTGGGCTGTTGAAAACAAGTCTCTTGTCAGGGTATATGTCTCGAGATGGCTGCAAAGATGATAGCAGCTTTCGGCTAGGAGTCGCCTCCCAACACTAACCCATCTTCAAAATTTTTGACACAGAATTGTTCCTGTCTAAAGGATATGCAAAGATAAAAATGGAGCAGAGACTGAAGTAAAGACCACCAAGTGACAGGTCCAACTTGGGATCCATCCCATACACATACACCTAATGCTGACACTATTACTGATGCCATATTGTGCTTGCAGATAAGAGCCTGATGTGACTGTTCTCTGAGAAGCTCTGCCAGCAGCTGACTGAGACAAATGCAGATCTTTACAGCTAACCATTGGATTGACGTAGGGAACCAATATGGAAGAGTTAGGGAAAGGATTGAAGGAGCTGAGGGGGATTGCAACCCCATAGGGATAAATATAGTGCCAACTAGCCCAGATGCCGCAGAGCTCCCAGAGACTAAGCCACCAACACAGGAGCATACGTGGGCTGGTCTGTGGCCCCTGGCACATATGTAGCAGAGGACTGCCTTGTCTGGCCTCAGTAGGAGAGGATACACTTGATCCTGTGGAAATTTGATGCCCCAGGGAGGAGGGATGCTGGTAGGTGTGGGTGGATGGTGGGGGAGCTCTCAGAGGTGAGGGGAGGAGGGTCAGGAAGGGGGCAACTTTTGGAATGTAAATAAATAATAATTTTTTTTAAAAAAAAAGCTCTGTGAGAGACCTTGTCTTAAAGGAATAACATACATATACAGGCATACACACATCATACATTTGCATATGAGAGAGAGAGAGAGAGGGAGG
>NW_021604630.1:14708642-14721903 GCF_004785775.1 Grammomys surdaster | reverse complement strand
AGAGAGAGAGAGAGAGAGAGAGAGAGAGAGAGAGAGAGAGAGAGTCAGTCTAGGCCAGTTCTCCTAAGGAACATAGATATAAATATTCTCAATTAAACTCCAGAATATATTAAGAAGACCATAAACAAAAGCAGGTTGATTTCCTTCCGGGATAGAGGGATTGCCCAACACATATAGAACATAAATAGACTTGGAAGCGAAAAAAAATCACATCTCAATATATGTGCAAATAAGCTTTGACAAATCAAGTTTTCTTTGATGATAAAAGCTTCAAAGAAAAGATAGAAATAGAATGACTATATTTCTATATAATAAAGGCCATATATGACAAACCTATAGCCAAGATTATACTAAATTCAGATATTCTGGAAGCAGGGTCTCTGAAATCATGAATGAATTATGATGGGGGCATCACAATAATACTTGGCAAAACTATAAGCAAAAGAGCATGCCACTGGTGCAAAAATAGACATGAAGACCAATGCAATAGAATAGAAGACCCACAGATAAACCCACAAAGCTACAGTCCAAACATACTGTTGAACAACAAAAAAGGCTCTTTAAAATGAGCTATAAACATGTTAAAAAATGAAACTAGACCAATAGTTCTTACGCCACATAAGATAATTTCAAAATGGATCAGAGATGTGTGTAAGTCATGTTTAAGTGTAGTGTAAGACGTGAAATCTTGAAACAGAGGAAAATATTTCAGGATATTGATACAGTCAAGAAGTTTCTCAACAGGTCACCTATGCTTGAGGAGATCAAATCAAGAATTAACAAATAGGATGCATGATATTAAAAGAATGTTTGTGTGCAGCAAAAAAAAAAAAAACAGCCTACAGAATTGTAGCAAACCTTTGCTCTACATCTGCCTAACAAATGATAAAGTTTTGAGTATATAAAGAACTGCAAAAGTTAAGCACTAATAAAACTACACCATCCATTCAGCAAAGAGAACTGAATAGACAGTTCTCCAAAGAAGAAATGCAGATGGCTAATAAATATTTGAAACATTGTACAGCATCCTTAACCACTGGGAACTGCAAATTGGAACTGCTTTTAGATTCCATATCACTTCATTCAGTATATCTATCACCGAGAAAACAAATGACATTAAGTGTTGGTTAGAAGGTGGGGAGAGAAGAGCCCTTATAGAATATTGTGAGAATTTAAACAAGTGAAGACACTGAGAAAAGCAATAAGGAGATTCTTCAAAATGCTAAAGACAATTATTCTACGATCCATCTATACCACTCCTGTGTATACACCCAAAGGCTGCTAAATCAGCTTGCCACAGAGGTACTTACACATCCATGTTTATTGCTGCTGTATTCATAATAATTAAGATATGGAAGCTGCCTAGATGTTCACCAACAGATGAAGAGATAAAGACAATATGGTGCACACATTCACAGTTTTCATTTCAGCTGTAAACAATGACAGTGTGACATCTGCAGGAGAAAAAGGATCGAAGGGGCAATCATTGTGGTGCGTAAAAGAAGGTAAACCAAAGGAAAATACCACCTATATGCCTCAGATGTAGAATCTACATTTAAATCTAGAGTTATGTATATTTTATTTATATGCATATATGTATAACATGTAAGTGTAGATAGGAGATTATGAGAGGCAAGGAGGACTTCTAACGGTAGAAAGGAAACATTACAGGATAATAAAGAGGAAGAAAGAAGAGAAGAATGTTTACCCTTAATTCACATATTTTGTACTATATACATGTATCAAAAGATCACAGGACATCTTCAACTGGTGCAACTTCATTCATTAATTTCTTAACATTAAATAATAATTTGACTTTTAAAAACAGATATGAGCCTTTTAAACATATCTAACACTGTTTAAAGCTATAGACTCATTTAGAAGTATAATCATTATAACGAGTAACCTTCGATTTTGTATTTTTTTCTGATGACATATTACTCATCATTTCCCTTGTTCAACAAACATTGAAGGAATAGTGACTGACCTTTTCTGTTTCATAAGATTAATTTGTCTAAATGTGGCCTTTTTAATTCAGAAGGCTTTTTGCCCTTTTGGTTAATGGTCGTGTGACTGTGAGAGAAAAGACTCCCAGTAATGAATGACAACACAGAATTGCAAGGAGGAGCCCAATGCTTTCAGTTCCAATTTATAAACCTACCCACTTTAATTAAGAAAAGTAATCTGTATGGTAATGGAAGCCAACCATTTGCACGGGGAAAAAAAAATCACCTGCCATAGCATCAAGAAGCTGTGTATGTATCAAGAGAAATACATAGAGCCCAAGTGTAATGTATTGTAAGTGAATGATACCAAAGTAATCAAAGTGAGATGCCACCTGCAGCAGTTGAAGCCAGTAAACAAAATGAAATTGTCAGTAATTATGGTCAGGTGAGACTCTTAGAAACATTTTAATAACTAACTCGCTTTTTTAAAAGTTGAAATAGACCATGAATTCTGTATGTTAATTGTCATTGTGCTCCTCTGTGGTTGTTTTAATACCCATTATAAGTGGATTATATCAAGGAAGGAATATAGAAAATATATGTTAATTCTAAGGTCAGTGAAGCATCTCTGTTACTATAGATGAGGGTTACTCAAATTCTGTAGTCTAAACCATGATAGTCATTAACAAAGAGTAACCAGGAAAATCGATACTAATCTGACCTCTTCACACATCTATCCAAAGTCTTCGGTAATGTGTTTAGGAACATTTCACACAATAAGAAATCCTGAGGAAGCACTAAAGCTATCTTAAAGATGTTTTAATGTGGAAATGTCTCACACTGTACAAAATACAAATGTCCTTATATGAAAGTACTTGAATAATTACCCTCTTGTTATTTTGCTCTAGGCTGTCGTCCATGAGCCTTCAAATTTACATCCACTAATGAACCAAGGAAAGTGTGATGCTTACTCATTTGTTACAGTCAGTGTGATCCTGAGTAACTGTTAATACCATACATGATAAAGAAGTATTAGAGCAAATGCACAATTAGATTCTCAGGAAATCAGCGTTCAACCTGTCACCCAAAAGTGCTATCTTCACTCCTCAATAGTACAAGTTAGAAAGGAAATCCAAATGTTTTTTTACCTTACAGCACTATGGGTTGCAGAAAACTGGCAGACAAAATAACTAGCTTTTTTTTTAAAAGGATATTACTTGCAAAGAATTAAAGCAGAAGTCGACAAACATCTTAAAATTCACTTAAGAATGGGACGTCCAGAATTTACAACTTGCATTTCTTATAAAGGTATTTAAAACATCTTTTAAAAACATAAACCAATTATCAATGGATGAACCAGTAAAATGATAATCTTTAATTAAATTTTAATATCTAAAAATTGAGAACATTTAGATTAATATGTAAATTCTTAAAATGTATATCCTAAGTTTTTAATCTATTTTTTTTTGAGCTAGGATCTTTCTATGTAGCTTAGAATGATGGAGAACTACAGAGATCTACCTGCCTCTAACTCCTGAGTGCTGGGATTAAAAGTATAGTCCAAGATGCTCAAGATAGATCTATGTTTTATGACTTGCCTAGCGTAAATACTTCTGAAAGTACATATATTCTTATTTACATGTTCCATTATCACATCTTTAATTATAGTTTATAATCTTTAATTGAAACTCTAGATTTTCCCAATAAACGATTAAACATATGGAAAATTTACATTTACTTGGTGTGCGTGTGTCAGCGGGCAGGCATATTTGCTGTAGCATGTTCCTATGAAGGTGTCCAAGTGAAGCTATTTTGCCTACTTGTCCCAAGCTAGAGTTATCTGGGAGGAACTTCAGCTGATAAAAGTGATTGCCTGTAGGCAACCCTTTAGGGTGTTTTCTTAATTAATGACTGATGTGGAGAGCCCAGCATGAGGAATTAGGAAAATTGTCAGCTATTCATTTAATAGAGGGTTACTATCTAGATTATACAATAAATTTAATACACACACACATACAACCTAGGTATCAAGAAAACAACAGTTTAAAAATGGGGTATGGCTCTAAACAGATGTTTATCAAATAACAAAACACAAATGGCTGAGAAAATTTTTTAAAAATATGAATCATCTTTAGACATCAGGGAAATGCAAATTTGAACTACTTTGAGATTTAATCTTCACCAAATAAAAATAACCCATACCAAAGAAACAAATAACAAGAGATACTGACCTGAATGTCAGAAAGGGGAACATTCACTGGTAGTTTTGTACACTGGCACAACCACTATGGAAACTGATGTGGAAATTTTTCAAAAAGCTGAAAATCCACAAGCTCTAACTATACTATGCTTCTGCATATACCCAAAGGACCCTCCATCTTTCTGTAGAGATATTTTCACATCAGTGTTGATTGCTGTTCTGTTCACTATAGCCATAAACCGGAAACATCAGAGATGACTATCAACCAAGGAATGGGTAATAAACATGTAGTATATTCATTCAAACAATAGAATACTATTCAGCTGTTAAAATGATATTATGAAATTTTTAGGTAAGTGGGTGGAGCCAAAAACATCCATCCTGAGTGAGGTAACTCAGAACAGAAAGATAATATACATTTTCTCTCATTTCTGGATGTTGGCTTTAAGCCTTCAGTTATGTATTCCATTTGGAATCCACACAAGTCATCAGAAATATACTAGGGGATATTATGGGTGGGTGGCGAGGGGGGTGAAGGGCCTTCAAGGGAAGGAAAATAATCAGGGATGAAGAGGAAATTTTCTAGAAATAATAAACAGTTTCAGCAAAGTGGTAGGATACAAAATCAACTTCTAAAATCAATAGTCTTTTACACACGGATAATAACAGTGAGTGTCAGAGTAAAGCCAACCAAGTTTGTGTTTGTCTTGATTAGTACTAAGCTTTATATATTTCATTAGGCATGAAAACCTTAATTTCCTAAGATCTTAAGTTCTGTTTCTTCCTTCATCTTGTCAATGATCTTTTTCTCATTTTCGCTACAAAGTCCTTCACCGTAGCTTTTAATAAAAACTCTTTAAGTGTGCTCCATTTCTAATTAGGGGGAAAAAAAGATCTGTACTACATTTGCCTCACATTTCTCTGTTCTGGCTGTAGTATTATGCAACTTGCTAATATGCATTCTTCACTTCCTCATTTCCATATGTCCTTATTGCTTAGTTGAGGTGTTCCCCCCCCTTACATGTTTTTTACTTGTTTTTATCCCCTATTTCCTCTCCCTTAATCTTCTTTCTCTCATTTCTTCCTTCTATCAATCTGTCCTTCTTTCTCCTACCCTCCCTGCCTTTTCTCCAGCAAGTAATTAACTCAAAATATGGACATGAGTTTTATTCTTGACTCTCTGGAACCTTTAAAGCCCTCAGTGCCTATAAAGCATTGATGGAAGGGTTATACAAATCACCTTATCAGACTTTAAATCTGTGTCTGATCTTTGTCATTATAGGCACCTAGATTCTATAAGATCTTTACTTAACATTTTAAAATACTGGGAAAACTAGGAAAGGATACAAACTTCTTTTCTTTAGCTATAAAAAGTAGCTAAGTTCTGAAAAACATAATCAAAGGTGAATATTTTCTGATTTTTCCCACCTACAGATCATCACTTGCCTTACTTTCAGCAAATATCCAACTGTATAATTCCTTACTGAGGGAATTTTGATAAGGCATGAACAATAGACGAATCAAAGTTTCTTTTAGTCCCAAATAAAAATGACTCTAAAGACAATTTTTTTTATCAAAAATCACATTTTAAAATAGTAAAATACAATGAATATAATTTTTCTCATTGATTTACTGCCTATGAAGCCCAGGTTTCTCTCTAATTTGGATCATAGGAACTGTGTTCTAGTGTAAGGCACAAAGACTTTCTCATCATCTCTGCCCCTTAAGCCTATGAAATATATTCTGATTATTCATGTATAGCCTCTCCTATAGAAGATATATTAAGTGTTACTGTATCAGGCAGCTGTGGACAGGAATCATGACATGACAACACAGATTTTATAACATTGGCTTTAGCTTCCTCATCATATTCTTCTGTGTGCTTATACATTAATGAAAGCATAAATTCCCCAGATTTTTCCAGATATCTTCGGGTCTGTTGATACTGCACTCACATTCATAGACACACACATACACATACTTAAAATTTTAAAAAATCTTTTTAAAAAGGAAAATACCACCAAAGGAAAGAAATGCAAATTCTAGGATGCTAGAACACCATTTATATGGATACTAAAATTGCCAAATGTATTAATGTAATTTCTTAGAGAGACAGAACCACAGAACTAAGATTTGAAATCTTAACTAAAATCCCCACTATGCCCTAATCCAAATTTCCCAAAGAAATACATTACCATAATGTGGTTGTTTGAGTATCCTTGGCCCAAGGTGTGGCACCATTAGGAGGTGTGGCCTTGTTCAAGTAGGTATGGCCTTGTTGGAGGAAGTGTGTCACTGTTGGGGTGGGCTTTGAAACCCTTCTCCTAGCTGTCTGGAAGCCAGTCTTCTGTTTGTCTTTGGATCTACATGCAGAACTTTCTGCTCCTCCAGCCCCATGTTTGCCTGGATCCTGCCATGTTACCGCCTTGATGATAATGGACTGAACCTCAGAACCTGTAAGCCAGCCCCAATTAAATGTTGTTCTTCTAAGAGTCGCCTTGTTCATGGTGTCTCTTCACAGCAATGAAATCCTCGTACACATATTAATCTCTTTGTTAGGAGCTGACATAATCTAACAGCAGCAACAGCTACATTGCCATCTCTTCTTTTTATAACACTTTTACAATAGTGTGCTCCATCAGAATTTCACTGCACATACTGTCACCCTTATCGGCAAATTGATTCTTTTGATCACTCATCTTTATAAATTGTAGCATGAATTCATCATTGGAAGACAGAGAAGCAACCTACCTATGTTCGTTGTTGTCTGGGCATGATCTGAACAACAGGTTCAGGGTGATCAGTCACCTGTTGACTTGGAACAAACCCCTATGACTGGGTTCATCATGAGGATCATGTTATCTATATGACTTGTAGCCTGTAGACCTAACAGTGAAATGTATATTTAATTCAATAATTCACAACTAATATATTTTGATAATTGCTTGAACTATATTGTTTGGTCTTTCTTTAAAAATTAAAATGTGGTAATTAAAAATCAGTGAATGTTGGATTATAAGATTCTAATTAAACATACTATTGGGTTTTCTGTTTGTTTTGTTCTTTTGGGTTTTTTTCTTTTTTTAAATAATTTATTTATTTTTTTCAAATCGTAATTCATTCACACAGGGGTTATAAACACAGAAAGGCAGAACGTGGGGAAGGGGATGACACTGGAGCATGGATGTTTAGGGGGAATACAGATATCTTTCAGAACAGTGTATAGGCTGGGTGAAGGTTCAGGAGACAGGTCACTATGACTCTGCCTATGATTCACTTGTCCTTATCTAAGTTGGTATTGTCTGCCAAGGCTACCCATTTAGAAGGTCTTTGACTACTCAGGCTGGTAAATTTCCACAAAAGCTGCCTGTTTACAATAGCTTATAGCCATCTTAAACATACTATTGTATATGTAAGACTAATAGAAAAAGAGAAAATCATGAAGATGAAAGGTAATACATAAGGTAAGTGTAAGTCATGGGAAGTGGGTGATGCACATAACTACTTAAAACAGAAGCTGGTGTCTGAATTTAATCATTGCTTGGTTTTGGTTACTGAGATTGTTGAGGAATTCGGGCCATTTTGGGTCCACTTTCTTTCACTAAATTTTCTGGGTTTCTGGATAGAAGCTAATAGTTGCCTGAGTTACCAATGTGGTGCTTAACACTATTCCCCCTCCATTCTGCTTGTACATCAGCTGGAGAGAACACAGCACTGGGTAAATAACTGTGAAAACACAAATGAGGTTGAAATGGAGAAAGGGGAAGAAATTCTGAAAATAGTGTATGAAAGTCTCAAAACATTTAAAAGAATATACTCTGCAACTCAAGAGATCCAGATTTTAACTCGAATCTAAGCATTCCAATGGGGTCTCGAAAATGATTGATTCTTCTGATCATCAGAAATGATGTGCACTTGAGAAGACAGGGAAGATTTAAAAGAAGATTTCTGTTTGGTTTTGACTGTGTATCTTTTCCTTATTTAAGCTTCTTTCCCTCATACCACCTAAAACTCCCCACTCTGAAGTTTGAATACTTGCATGTATCTCTAAAATGCTTCTTTTCTATGATCATGACACATACAGACTGAGTGTTTGTGTTCCTCTGAAACTCACATGTTGCTATCCTAATACCCATTATCATGGTATTGACAAAGAAACCATTCCTGTAATGGTGTCAATGAATGTGCCTATAAGAAGAAGAAAAGGTCAACGCTCTCTCTTTTCAACTCTCAACCTCTGCTGTTGTGACAGACAAATAATTGTTGTTTGATCCAGAAGTCATAGTACTTTGCCCCAGTCATGTTGTAGATGTGAATTTACTGTAAAGAATACAACTTCTTTTAATAACAGATATGATTTCTGAGACCTGTCATCATAACTTAAATTATTATTTGCAAAGGTAACTATCTAATTCTAGTCTACCACAATCTATTTTATTTCCAGACAAATCCAATATATAAGTTAGTAAATGACAATACTGATATGACTAGACAGTGGTACATAGTAAAGCTTCAAAGGCTGACCTAGAGCTCAGTAGTAGAGTACTCTACTCTAGTTATTTCATCAGGTAGATCTGTATTGTAAATTAGGATGAATCTTCCAGATTTATCTATCAAAAGTCTTCTCTCATAAGGCTTGATTAAAGGTATGATGGAGACCTAGAGTCACTGCCTTCTTCTTTAGTCACGGACAGGATTTTTATTTCTATGCTTTTACTCTAGGCTGAATGTGGCTAATTTTCATAGGAGGTGACTCTCTAGCCTTTCATGTTGTGTACTCTTCAGGCAGATTGGAGGGAGAGTAAGAGAGCATAGGAAACTTGGGCAATTATTAGCTTCTGTCCAGAAACCCAGAGAGAGAGATTAGTGAAAGAAAATAGGCCCCAAATGGCCTGAATTCCTAAACAAGTTCAGTAACCAAAACCAAGCAACGACTAAATTCAGATTCCAGCTTCTGTTTTAGATAGTTATATGTATTGCCCACGACCCATGACTTATGTTTATCTCATATCTTACCTTTAGTATTCGTCAACATAGATCATTCCATCTAACTTCATAGTGTCACCTCAAATCACTGAGCAGTCACAGAGCCTCAGCTTCAGAGTGCAGGCTATTCCTCCTGAGATGCCTTCACTCCTCGTCTCCTGTGCTGTCCCATTCACTCACTGATCTGTAAAAGAATTTGCTGAGAGCGTATCACTTGGAGGCTTTCTGTCTAGGAACCTATCACTCTAGAGATACATGCAGGAAGCTGTGAGACACAGAGAATTATGCCAGTTTTCTTTGGAAGCAATGTTGATATGAAGGGCAAAAAGAGTTGGCACTAACTCAAGAAGCATATTTAACTCTTTTAAATCCTTTCTACACTGACTACCCCTCTAATTGGTAATGCTAATTAATATGTCATTTAGCTTGTATTTCTTGACATTTCTGCTCCACTGTTTAAAGATCTTGTATGCAGTTGTGGCATTTTTGTACAATTCTAGAAGAAAAATTAAGGTTAATATATAAAAATTCTATAAACAATGTTTCCAACTGTCGAGATCAAACTGTTAAAGTATAAAGGATGCTCCCAAGACGAAGATGAAGGGGTGAAGAGCTCTGCTTCCGGAAGTGTTTACATAGAAATGGGGAGTCAACCAATAGAACATTATAGACGTTGCAGTGAGTGGAGAACACTCACATTAGGGACATGATAGACAATGCAGAGAGTCCAAGGCTGGGCTAGGTAATCACTATGATAACTTTAGACACAAATTATAAAGACCTATAAAAATATAACAATGTTGTATATAAGAGGTTTTTATCCTTTCATATTCAAAATTTCTAAAAGTCAAAAAAATAGGGTTTTGGTTGCAAAAAAATTAAGTTGGTTGTGATGATGTGTGACTATCTTTATCAAACCTTATATAGCATTGTGAGAATTACAAAACTAATGGTAGTACTTCCCATTTATGAAATAGCTAACATGTTCCAGCAACAGTGCTAAGCGCTTGGCAAATGTAATCTCTAACCTCAACAGAAATGCTGCAAGGTAGGCACTTTGGAAAGCATAACCATTAAAATGCTTTGGTAACTTATCCAATGCCACACAGTGAATGAAAGGGGTAAAACTTCTACTGTGACCTGACTGTGAACTGTGAATCATTCTACTATATTGTACAACTCTCACCTTTAGATAATAACTTAAGAAAATGAGTCAACAAATATGTATTTAGTTTGTGTTTCTAGAATAACAGTAAAAAGTAATAACTTTAAAGCTATCTATTAATAAAATTGTAGTTTCCATCTTCAAGGACTGAACCATTTTGTGAGAAAATAAAACCACATATTGAAATGCTAACTTTATAATCAAGTACAAATAATAAACATATCAGGTAAAACTTACTGTGACATCAGAAACAGAGTACAAAATTTACTGTTTTGTTATGTTAACCACTTAGAACCTTTATTTTCAAGTGTGTTTGTAAGTGAATTCACAAAGGCCTCTAAAATATTACCTTATGGCTATAGGACTGTATTGATAGTTTTTAACTGAAAGGATCAAGAAATATGCCACACACTCAGGAGCCGCTGATTACAAAATTTGCCCTTTGTTTTACAAGTCCAGCTACTATTTACACAACATGAAATTATCTGCACTGCCTTACCATAGACTGGTAACCTGCTTGAATTCTTTGTTCAAGAATAACCCCGCCATACAGCCTCCTGTTCGCCCAGCTGCTTTACTGTCTGCTGTCACTATTGTTATAGTTTCTCTCAGGCTGGGTTGTTACAAGTGGTCTCTCTACTTTTTATATAGATAATGAAATTTAGATCCAAGTTCTTTCACCATACACAGATGCCATATGGACTCTATTATCTAAATTGTGTGAGTGACTGAATCAATGCTTTATCTGATCAGTAATAAAATGGAGTACCTTAGACATAAGTTATCTATGACGTAAAGCAGCGAATACCTCTAGTGTATTGATTTCCAAAGTATGGACACTATATGACTATTAGGATAAAGAATTATTACTTATATTTAAGATAGGTTAAATAAGTCATGTCATAAAATAGATACACTGCTATTTCTTGTGTGTATGACTAAGGAAATACAAGTGTATTCGCGTCATTATTGGATATGGATAGCTAGTTACCATTTTAAAATTTATTATATTATTCATTGTTTGAAATTTCATATAGGCTTGTATGCGTTGTTATCAAATCCATCTCCATTCCCTGCCTTCCAATTCCTCACCCCTCTCTCCCACCACTATTCCCTCCCAACTTCTTACATTCTTTTTAAAAAAATCAACGGAGTCCACTTAGTTTTGCCGGTCTGTGCAGGTTGTGTGCATGCAGGCACAGCCACTGAGATCCTATGAATGGGCAATGATTGGTCCTGTCATGTTTGGAAAACAGCCTTCTACTGCATTCATCCACTACTTCTGGCTCCTTCAATTTTTCTGTCCTGTTTTCTACAACGATCCCTGAGGATAATGGCACAAATTTCCCACCTAGTTCTGATCACTCCACAGTCTCTCTTTCTCTTTACATTGATCAGTTGTAGGCCTCTGTGTTAATCACTGTCTTTTGCAAAAGTCAGCTTCTCTGATGAGGGTTGAGAGATGGACTCGTCTCTGTGTATAATGCTAAATTATCAGGAGTCGGTTTAATATTATGTCCATTTAACACAACAAAAGTACCAAATTTTCTTTTCAGGTCTGCAGCCTTAACAGCTTTGGGTTCTTGGCCCAGCTAATGCTAGGCATGAATTTTATCCTCTGAAGCTAGCCTTAAATTCAATCAGAAAGTGGCTGATTACTTTCATAATTTATTGTGATGTTTAACCAATGGGGTTTTTCAGTTTTTAAATGTAAATTTTTATGTGTGTGTTATTTGTACTGTATGTAGTTCTGAGTACCATCTGCATGCCTTGTTGCCTGTGGGAATAAGGAAAACATACCACATCACTGGGAACTGGAGTTACAGACAGTTGTGAGCTAGCCTGTGGGTGCTGAGAATTGAACACAAGTCCTCTATAATAGTAGCCAGGGCTCTTACATTCTATCTCTCCAGTGCCTCATGGTGCTTTTAAAAACACAACCATTAAGAATTATTATTTCTTGGAAGCAGACCAAAGAGTAATTCTAAGCATGAAAGCAATATGAAGGCATTAGTATCCTTCTCCTTTGTAAGACAAAGGAGGAGCAGTGGTACCAGAGAGCACAGAAGTGACTTTCTCGGGCAAGCTGAGTATGAGGTGCCTATGGAGAGGAGGATAAGAAGTAAAAGTGAACACTGGAGAATTGCCTTGAGAACACAGGCCAATGACAGATGTGGGCAAAAGGCCTCTTCTTGGTGATAAAAGGATGGAAACAATTGTGAACACTTGTACCACATGGTCATTCTCTCGAGCTAGCATCTACCAGAGAAGAGCAATCAACTCCACAAAAACCTCCGGCCATTGGCTTCTGTCAACAGTTGAGCCTTTGAGCTTTCTGTAAAACTGTAAACTGATTTAGTTCCTTTGGATATGACTGGCCAGGAACTCACTACCCAAAACCAACAGATGCATGCTGTGTACCTGGTATCAAATGGGTGCAAGGCAATCTGTCCTGGTGATTGTGGGAATAAAGTCTAAGAGGGAGTCTGAGCTTTCAGGGAAATGTTTAATCTTAAAGAAAGATTTAAAGTGAATGAGTGCAACACTGCTGTGGGGAAATTCAGACTGCCTCCAGCAGACAAAGGAGTAGTTGGGTATGCTGGGTTTTTGCAGAGACCTGGGGTCTAATACTGGGGTCTATTAGTAATGATGTCTATTTGTCTCTTTCTTTTTTCTTTTTCTTTAATATTCTCTCTCTCTCTCTCTCTCTCTCTCTCTCTCTCTCTCTCTCTCTCTCTCGCTCTCTCCTTCCTGCCTGTCTTTTTCCCTTCCTTTCCCTCCCTCCCTCTTTCTCCTTCCCTCCTTTTCCCTCCCTTCCTCCTTCCCTCTCTCCTTTCTCTCCCTCTCTTTTCTCCCTTCCACCCTCCTTCCCTTTCTCTTTTTTTCTTTCTTCCTTCCTTCCTTCCTTCCTTTCTTTCTTTCTTTCTTTCTTTCTTTCTTTCTTTCTTTCTTTCTTTCTTTCTT
>NW_021604630.1:14694050-14708632 GCF_004785775.1 Grammomys surdaster | reverse complement strand
CTTTCTTTCTTTCTTTCTTTCTTTCTTTCTTTCTTTCTTTCTTTCTTCCTTTCTTTCTTTCTTACATCTCTTCTTTTTCCTTGTTAAAATTATTTTATTTGTTTACATCTCAAATGTTTCCCCCTCCTGGACCCCCTCCCAGTCCCCCCTCCCAGAGTTCTTCACTCCATGGCCCCTCTTCTTCACCTCTGAGATGGTGCCCCCTAGACATCCCCCTTTTCTGGGGCATCAAGTCTCTACAGGATTAGGCACACTCTCTCCCATTGGGGCCAGACATCCTTGACCTCAAGCTGTACTCTTCTTCATGGTTTAAGGAAACTTTCCCATGTAAAGTGCAATGCACAGCCACTTCGTCGCTGGAGTGATCCTGACATCCTCCTGTATATGTTGAGACTTGTTTCTCTTGTCTTGAAGGGCAGGTATATTTTGTACACTGTTAATTAGGGAAAGAAACAGGTTGGTGGCAGATTTCACAGATTAAAAGCTTTAAGAACAGTCTCTTGTCAATGTGAGTGTTCCTGTTATGCTTTTAAAACCAAGACTATATTAACCTCTTCTGGCAGAACTACAGCACATTCTGTGGTGTAGATACTGTAGGGGTTTCTACTTTGTCAATTGGTGGTTGTCATTTTTGTAGACCCTTGTAGTTTTCCGTGAGCAATTAACTGAAAAATTAGATGGAACCATTACCCTTGAACCCCCTAACTATGTAAGTGTGGTACTAGTTTTGTCATCCCTATGAGTAAAATGTTAGTCTTCATTTTATAATCTACATAGAGAGACAGATTCTAGAGCTTTGTTGAGAGATTTTCCAAATACGGTAAAATGTAACACACACACACATTCACACACACACACACTCACTCACTCACTATTAGTGTTTTACTAACTACCAATTATCTCTTTTCTAAGCGTATATTACAGAACCTTGGATGATCTTTGCAAAAGTTCACATATGTCATGGAACTATCGTGACTGGATCTTGCTGATGTGCATACATAAAAGCTACAACAACACATAGACTACCATGAGTAGGGACTCATGCTGATGCTTTGGGGACTGGGCATTAGTGATATCCGGGTTTTTTTCCTACTAGATCTTAAAATATCTTTGTGCTCATCTTCTTTCAGTGAAAAATTATACTTGAAATATCCACAGTTCTTGGAGATGAATAGGATTTTCTCTATGGATGAGTGGAAATTTTTATTTAGCTAAGTCTACTTGTCATGCTTGCCATGTCATTTTTCAGAGGTTTCATATTTCATGAATCTTTATACAGAGATCTAGGCTAAAAAAATTTGTTGAAATATAGTAGTTGAGGCAAAGAAGATAATTTTGGAGACATTAGCATCAAACTTAAAATCATCTCCAAATAGTTTTTCTTGATCCTGTAATTGAATCGCATCTTTGTCATTCAATATAAAAGTTGATCCAAGCATGTAGCTGAGCACTCATAGCTAACCCTATGAAGTAGCCTCCATTGCTTCAGGATCCTTCATCTTTACCTCTACTAGTGCACACAATTCTCTTATATTTGTTCATGTAGTCATCCATGTTGTATAGAAAAGAGTCAATGGCTCTAATAATAGTAATTTAAGTGCTTTCTAACAGTACATTTCATAGGCTTCATAAATGCCGCATGTTATCTGTCTTCACGTAGCTCATAATTATCTGGTACATCTTCCAGTCATATATGCATGTCTCCTTCAGCACACTCAGTTCTCTGTACCTTTAATACATATACATTTATCTGATAGCAGCAATATCTGCTACTTCAGCCTCAATTAGCACAAGTTATTGGCTATTTCTTACTTCTAGGTATCATCCTAATGGAAAATGGATACTGTCTTCTACGGCCCTTAGTGTTCTTCTGGGAGCCTGATCTCAAGTTAGAAATCTTTCCCTTATTCAACCATATATGCTTGCCCTTTTGAATGTCAGTTTTTAGAGACCAATCTGACATGTATACTTCTGTTAGCTCTTGCTGATATAGTATATAACTATTTGAGAATGATTGTTTTTACCCCTTGCCAGGCTCACCACATTCAAAATTGGACTTTTCTTTGGTTTAATTGTACACAAAAGTCTAGGGGTTCAATGATAAGTAGAAAAGATCCTGAAATAGGCATAGGCTATCTTGCTTTTAAAAAGCAGTTTTTGTTCATATTAGGCAAAGGAAAATTGATAATTTCAATAGAAAGAATTGGGGCATTTTTACACAGTTTTTAGTTTACACTTCCCTTCATTTTCTCAGGTTTATAAATCACAAGAGCAACATCACAGCTTCCCATTAATATATTTTACCAGAACTAGAAGGTGTTGATACTAGAAACTGGAGAAGAATGAAACATATATTTGTTCTCTCTCTCTCTCTCTCTCTCTCTCTCTCTCTCTCTCTCTCTCTTAAACAAATATGTATTGACATAAAATCTAGCAATAGCAGGGTATACTATGTGCTAAATCACATTTTGAATACAAGGATTATATCCATGAACAGTATATGATAGTTATCAATACAGGAAACATGAAAATAATGTCATAAGGAACATGTCATAAATGATAAATTAGTGGACATACAAACAAACAAACCAAAATTTTTCTTGCAGAGGATCCAGATTCAGTTCCCAGCACCTATAGAGAGGCACATATTCTTCTGGTGATTTATTGACCTCTTCTGGCTTCCATCGGCTCTGCACACACATGTGCATAGATTCACATGCAGGGAGACACTCATACATCTAAAGTAAAGTAATAAATAAATAAATAAATAAATAAATAAATAAAATTTTAAACTGAACAAAATATGGAGATACTCATTGTAATCATGAGCTATGTGAAGACAGATAACATGTAGCATTTATGAAGCCTATGAAATGCTCTCTTAGAAAGCACTTAAATTACTAGAGAATTTTAAGTTTGAGTAAAAATGTGATGGGGAAATTAGCCAGGAGAAGAGATAGTAGCAGAATCTGTAAGGACATATTTGGTTAAGAATATTTGATTTGGTAGACCAAAGAAATCAGACTCAGGACCAATTTGAGTGAACCTCTTCCAATTCATTGAAGAAAAAACAGGTTGGAAAAGGAGAAAATTAATTATCTGTCTACTAGCTAAGAGGATATCCATGTGTTTGTTTGTTTGTTTGCTCTCCTGAGTTTCTTTCATGCTTGCCAACTGCTGTGCTTAGAACTTCTCATCCTTCATAAGTGTGGAAGCTAATTTCACATACACATATGCTTTACATAAGGAAGCGTGGCCTAAGGCTACAGGCATGGGGCTGAAGCACTGGCTCAGAGATTACATTCTAATCAACTGCCAGGAGACAGAGTGAGTCAGGGCCTGGCAAGTCCATCAACCTCAGTGTCACCCCTCCTCCAACAAGGCCAGGCTTCCTAATCCTTCCTCTTTAAAGGATACTGACTGAGAACTAAACATTCAAATATAGCAACCCTTGGTGTCTATTCTCATTCAAACCACTACAGACAAGGAAAAAAAAAAGTGTATGCAACAAGGTAAGTTATTGTGGTTTCCTTTATTTTTAATCTTATCATGAAATAAAATAAATCAAATTTAAAAAAGAAAGAAGCTGACAGCCAGAGAGGTAGGTAGGCAGATCTTCACTTCTCCCTGCTATTTCCTAATTCAGCAACATGTCACCTGTGGGGATCTCCCTTCTCCCCGGCCCCATGTCCAGTGGATCACACAGATCTTCCCTTCAAACTTCCTTCCCCTCACTTAATTCTTTATCCCAGTACCCAACTCCAGTAGGCATTCCCGAGAACCCACAGACCACTACAAACAGGGAAGTAGGTAGGCTAACTGTGGATCTTCTTGTATTCATTTTCCCATTGAAATCTAATTCCCCAAGTCTGGAGCATACTACATGTGGCAGCCTCCCCCTCTACTCTGCCCTCATCCAATCAATCATGCAGATATTCTCCTCCAAACTTCCTGCCCCCTCACTAACTCCTAATTGTAACAGACATTTCCCGGGAACCCAGCAGTCAAGCCTGCCAGAGGGGTAGGTAGTTCAGTAGAGCAGGTGGTGAACTTCAGCTCTTAACTCTCCCTTCTTTCATCTATAGTCAATTCCCAAGTCTCATATCCAGTTCTATAGCAGATCTTGTGCTGAGAGCTTTTATCTTCTCTCATTCCAAGGGGACTAAGAACCTGCTTTCCTCATTCCTTTGGACTTCCTCAGAAGCTATCCTAAACTCAGCCCATCCTAATTCCTAAGTGTCAGATCCCCAAATCTTGAAAGATATTTTATCCAGAACCCCAAGTCACAGCACCTTATCAGTATCCTGGAAATTTCTACCAGGCAATACACAGCCACTATACTCTCCTAAGGACCAGGTTTGGCAATATACACCAAGAAGAGGACACCCACAAAACAAAGACAAGACCAGATATTCTCACCTAAAGTTATAATTTCCACAATCCCAGATATGAAGACACCAGTGTAGAACTACAATCAGTATCAAACAGGATAATACATTTCTATTAGAGCCAAACAACCTCATCATGTTAGGCTTTGAGTATTATAGCACAGCTGAAATACAAGATGAAGTCCATAAAATGACCTTTATGAATAGAATGCAGATTCTTAAAGAGGAAATGAATAGATCTCTTAAAGAAGCCTATGCAAACAAAAACCATGGAAGGAAATGAATAAAACAGTTCAAGACATTAAAGTGAAAATAGAATCAATAAGTGAATCTGGACATGCAAAACTTAGGAACTTGAAGCACAACCTCAGAGACAGCCTTCGGCAACAGAACACAAAAGATGTAAGAGAGTATCAGGTGTAGAAAAAACAATAGAAGACAGGGCTAACTTGGCCAAAGACAATGTTAAATCTTTAAATATCCAGGAAATCTGGGACACTATGAAAAGATTAAATCTAACAGTAAAAGGAACAGAGGAAGAAGAAGAAACCCAGATTAAAGGCACAGAATATGTTTTTAATAAAATCATAGAAGAAAAATTCTCTAAGTTCAAAAAAGAGATACATATCAAGGTACTAGAAGCCTACAGAAGACCAAATATATTGGATCAAAAAAGAAAATCCCCTTGGCACATAATCAAAACACTAAAGGTGCTGAACAAAGAAAGAATATTAAAAGCTGCAGGGATAAAAGGTCAAGTAACATATAAAGGTAGACCTATTAAAATAAAACTCAACTTTGCAATGGAGACCTTGAAAACTGGACCTGAACAGATAGATGTTCTACAGACTCTAAGAAACTACATATATCAGCTTAGATTACAGTCTACAGCAAAACTTTTAATCCCAATAGATGGAGAAAATAAAACATTCCATGATAAAACCAATTTTGAGCTATATGCACCTGCAAACTCAGCCCTACACAAGGTGCTAAAAGGAAATCTCCAACCCAGAGAAGGTTAAACACACACACACCACCACCACCACCACCACCACCACCACCGCCGCCACCAGAAGCAGCAACAACAGCAGCAGTAGCAACAACAACAAAATGACAGGAATCAGCAAATACTACTTATTGATATTTCACATCAATGATCTTAATTCCTCAATAAGAGTATGCAAAATAGTGTAATGAGTCAAAAACAGGATCCATACTTTTGTTGCATCTGAGAAATACAACTTGGCATCAAGGATAGACCACATTTCTTGGTAAATGAAAGAAACAATATTCCAAGCAAACAGACCTAAGAAGCATGCTAGTGTACTCATTTTAGTGTCTGATGAAATTACTTCAAACCAAAACAAATCACAAGAGATAGGAGAAAAAAATCTGAAGATGATACGGAAAAACACAAACAAACACACAAATAAACCCTCTGTATCATCAAAGGAAAAATCTGCCAAGAGCACATTCCAGTTCTTAACGTCTGTGCCTCAAATACAAGGTTCATAAAAAATATATATATTTGATTACAGCTTAAATCACATATTAACTCTCACACATTGGTAGTGGGAGATTTCAATGACAAACTCTCACCAGTAAAAAGTTCATCCAGACAAAAAGTAAACATTGAAATATTGGAGCTAACTGACATTATAAACTAAATGAACCTAACAGATATTTATAGAACATTTCTCCCAAGCACAAAAGAACATACCTTCTTCTCTACACCTCATAGAACCCAGGTCTAAAGAACAGTACCAAAGGTAGATGAGGTAATTTATTACAAATTCGCCAGAGTTCTTAGAAGAGCAGGAGAAATATCTGCACGGAGATACCTGGGTTATCACTCAGAGGGTGGTAGTCACCAGTAAGCAAGGGGAAAAATGCTGTTTGAATCAGTCAATTGTCAAAGTCTGCTATGACTATCTTATGAAAATTCAAGTGTAGCATCTATTCCTAAAACTTTGTGATGGTAGTTTACTGATTTCTGCATCATTACGGACTGTGATTGCAAATGAGGCCAGAAAGAAGACACTTAGGAGAGAGGGAAAAACACAGTAACACAGGGAAGTAATCTAACATCATTCATGTAAAACTATTTGATGGTTTATATAAAATCAATATATCTGTAGGCACAAATAGGTTTCTCACTATATTTAAGCTTAGATACTATTAGTGTTAAATGTAGGGTTCATTTTTCAAGTAAGTTAATTGATTGCAAGGGATATCTATAGCATTAAAATACATTTAAGTGAGAGTTTGGTATTAAGTTGCAATTACTGTTTCTTTATTATCAAAAGTTACTTAAAGACATCGGGATGGGTATGGCCCTCATACCTCACTGGCCAACAACAGGATGACCAGAGCCATTACAAAGTCCCCTTCAATTACTGGAGGTCAGACCTCTATCCCTGCCTTCACAAGATTAGAATTGCCACAGCCCTTCTATACTTAGAGAAGGGAGGAAATGTTAGGGGCAGCCGTGCTTATACGATGAAGGCCTAAAATCAGCCATAGGCCTAAAATCAGCAATAGACCTGTCATACATGTATACTAACACCAAGTCTTGGGTCTCTGTGAAAAAAAAAAAAACATTGAAACAGATGACTATAAGCTATTGTAAATAGGCAGTTTTTGTGGAAATTTACCAGCCTGAGTAGTCATAGACCTTGTAAATAGGTAGCCTTGGCAGATAATACCAACTTAGATAAGGACAAGTGAATCATAGGAAGAGTCATAGTGACCTGTCCCTTGAACCTTCACCCAGCCTATATCCTGTTCTGAAAGATATCTGTACTCCCCCTGAACACCCACGCTCTGGTGTCATCCCCTTCCCCACGTCCTGCCTTTTTGTGTGTATAACCCCTGTGTGAATAAGTAAAATGTACGATTTGATTTAAAGAAAATAAATTTAAAAAAAAAGAATGAAAAAAGAAAAAAAATGAAAAAAGTCATTTTAAAAGGAGAAAGAGTGACAATAATCTCAGAGATCCCTAGATTAAGATGTGTGTAGTTTTTGTTCATTGGAGCTGAAAATTCTAAGTATGTAGCACATATGGAATAAAATTCTTTATAATTGACATTTCTAACGTATAAGAGTACTTGCCAAACCCTCTATATATTGGAAGTGACTAGCATTGTAGTTTCTTTGTTCCTTAGAAAAAGTTATTTTCATGAATTAAAAACTAGCATGTTATAGTCAGCACACAAATCCATTTAACTGCATGAGAGATGATGCACCTGTTGAGTGACTACATTTAATTTGTGGGAACTATTGTTGTGTTTGCTTTATCCTATTCACTATTCACACTGAATTAGACATTACTGCTTTTTAAAGACTCTTTAAATGGAATATTTTCTTTAAGATCTTGAAACCTTCTCTAATAATACAATTATATAAGCCATCCCTTGGGTATACCCAGCATTTTGTTGTGTTACAAAAACCACTCTATTCAGAGTGAGATTTCTAAGCGGGGGTGGGGGAAGTATATGGGAATACTTTTATAGATATCTTTGAAAGCCTGATATACAGAAAGCCAAAAAAAATAAAAAAATAAAAAAATCTTATTATGTTGTTAAAATTCTGGATGTCATATTCTGTTCAGCTCTAAATGCACATCCTTCTGAGTTATCCTTGTTAGAACAATCCAATTAGAAAAGAGTATATTCTGAATCACTTAACTCTATCCCGAGATGAGGATTAATGCAACTGTGTCAGCTAGACTATCAGAGTTTATACATTCTATTAATGCTAATTGCATTTATAAAATGCAAATTAGTTACTTCCCTTTAGTCTGTGTATTTATGTTAATGTGCACAATTTAAAATAAAATGAAAACATGAGCCAATAATCTACATATAAAATGAAAATGATTAGTTTTGTTAATTGCTATTGTGATGGTATAGGGTCCCAAATACTCTAAAGCCCCAATTTTCTAGTGGCTTTATTTGTATTTCTTTTCTCTCAACTCTATAAAAATGGATTTATCTGTGCAGGGTTAAACAGCTTCAGATCTCAACACTTATCTAAGGGAATTTTAAAAATCTTGTTTTGGAATTTTGGCTAAGAGGCTGAGAGATAAACAGAAACCCGACAGATGGAAAGAATAATGCTGGTCCTAATTAAATGAAGCAAGAGATGGCACTGGTTAAAAACTTTCTCAAATGCTGCCTTCCCTGTGTAAGCCACATACAGAGAGTACAGGGGAATAGTAAAATATCAACTCTCTCTCTGGGGCAGGCTGAATCTCATGTCTGTTTAGCCATTTGCCAGTTCAATAACTTCAGGCAACTTGCTCAGATCTAGACTCATCCATGAAGTGTTTAAGAGTCATGTGTACCTCCTAAGACTGCTATAAGAGTAACACGGGATAATTCAAACCTTCAGGCTTAGCATAATACATAGTAAAAATGATAATTGCTCAATAAAATTAGTGATTATTGTGTCTATGGTTTGAATGTGTTTTCTTTCCACTCACATTCATGTGTTAAGGACCAGGACTCAATGTGATTATTTTGGTAGCTTAGAGTTTGAGGGAAGAGTTTAGATCATGCGTACAGAGCCCTTAGAAATAGATGTATGCTGTAGCTTTGGTAGTGAGTTCTTCCTCTTGTTGGATTGCATCAATTACATATGCATAGAGTGCTATAAAATAGAGCAGTGCAAACTAAAAGTTTGGCTAGCACCTTGTTCTTACACCTTCTAGTCTCAGTGGACATAGGCTAAAAGAAAACTCCCTTTAAAAGCACAAAAGTCCAATTCTAGAGGATTATATAATAGCAACAGAAAATAGGAGATTTTTTTTTTAAAATGTACAATATAGTCACACTGCTCAGACAAATTAGCTACTGCTGTCATATACTATCAGCTAAATCATAGCAAATGATAATGATCAAAACAATTTTAGTAAATAAAAGCAATGGAAGTTGATAGAGCTGAATCTGCGTCACAGAGGGAACATATCTGCGAGGCAAACGGAAATTTCTCTTACTAGCAGAATGAGCTCAACACCGTAGTAAAGGTGATTAGATAATGTGAAGTTTTTTATCCTATGACAAAGATGCAGAGTTAAATGTTGAAATTATCGTCTCAAAGCTCCCAGTTATAAAATGAAACACTGTATTCTGTGGTTTTTCTCCATAATGTAGCAAACAGAGTTTCCTACACCTGTTTGCCACTCCTGGTGAGAGTCATTTAATGTGTTAATAAAACTAGGTCAAGTCACTGAGCAAAACTGGATTTTTACATTTATCTTATGAACCTTCAATTCCAAGTCAGTAGTGAGCTTACAGGCCAACAAGACTTCGACTGGACAAACAAGGTCAGGCAAAGTCACCTTTTCTCTGTGGTAATTTCATGTGAATATGGCATTTACTCTTAGGAAAGATGAAGTATGGGACCAGACATCTATTTTCAGCTGAACTCAGCAGAAATCACTTTTGTTCTTGCAATACAAATACAAGGGCTTAAGTTCAAATTCCTAACACCACACAAAAAGCTGGGTGCAGTGGCATGCATTTGTAATTGTGGTACAGGGGAAGTAGAGCTAGGACAACCTCTGGAGTGCTGTAACATGACAATCTACTATAATCCATGAGTGAGCACCATGTTCAATGAGAGACTGTCTCAAAAATTAATGTGAAGAGTTGCTGGGAGCCAGCCCTGGCTTGGTGGGAGGAGAAGGTGATCTTCTTTCTTCTCCTCCTTGTAGGTTCTTCTTGAGGCAGCCGAGGGGAATGGGAATTGGAAGAGCGTCGGCGGGGGTAAGACTTGGTCTTACGAGATCTGGGGTAAAGCTTTGGGCTTTAACGAGATTCGAGCTAAGACTTTGGTCTTATGAGATATTTAGGGTTGCTGTTTAATAAAATCTTACTTGTCTACATTACTAAAGTTTACTTACTAGGCTACTGTAGCTGACCTGCTATCTGTTTGATCCTCTGAGGCCAGAAAGCCACTAGCATCTCAGCCCAGGGACAACAGAGGATTAGACAATGCCTTTGTTCTGTCTCTGCAGGCGCTGCTAGGCTCAAACTTAGGTCTGTTAGTTTGAGGTCTCAGGAAGAAAAGACACTTAAAGAAGTTATTATAGTTTATTACTAAGTGTAAAAAGTTTCCTATGAAAGCTATCTAATAGAAAAAGTGGAAAGGTCCTAAGTGGGGAAAAAAGAAAACTTCTATCTGGGAAAAGGGAAAAACTCTGTTCTATCTCTATTCTATCTTCTATTCTAATTCTGTATCTAACTCTATTCTATATCTAACTATTCTCATCCCTTTGTCCTCAGTACTTATACATCTGACAGAGTACATGGTCACATGTTACAAACTTCATCACAAGTTCATACCAAAATTCAAATCATAAATTGAAATAGAAGTTTACAACAGAGAATGTTTACATGCATATCCATTAGGAGTAATTATCTGACTAAACATCCATCACCTTTCTAGCTCCACAGGTTCACCGAAGGTTTAAAACTGTAACTAAGAAATTAGTGAAGTTTTGTATAGATAAACCCAGGTAATATTTTCTCTTCTGTCCTAGCACCTATAATAAATTGTGAGCTCCCTTTTAGTGACCTTTGGTTAATTGTTTTACAACCACCTTGGAATGTGCCCCGAGCAGGAGAAAGTCTGGTTACTATCTAAGGGCTGTTAACTGATGACACTTGGGAGACTGGCAGAGTTCTCATAGCAGTTTTGACTATCAGAAAAGGACTAAATACCAGTCCCACTATAAAAGAACTTAATCATTGATATAATTTTAGGAATTCTTTTTTCTTTTTTCTTTATTTTTCTTTCTTTATTTTTAATCAAATCGTAATTTTTACTTATTCACACAGGTGTTATAAACACAAAAACGCAGGACGTGGGGAAGGGGATGACACCAGAGCGTGGGTGTTCAGGGGAAATACAGATATCTTTCAGAACAGGGTATAGGCTGGGTGAAGGTTCAGGGGACAGGTCACTGTGACTCTACCTATGATCCACTTGTCCTTATCTAAGTTGGTATTATTTGCCAAGGCTGCCTATTTACAAGGTCTATGACTACTCTGATAAATTTCCACAAAAGCTGCCTGTTTACAATAGCTTATAGCCATCTGTTTCAATGTTTTTCCACAGAGACTCAAGGCTTGGTGTTAGTATACATGTATGACAGGCCTATTGCTGATTTTAGGCCTATTGCTTAGTGTATATGCAGTGCTGCCCCTGACATCTCCTCCCTTCTCTAAGTATAGAAGGGCTGTGGTGATTCTAATCTTGCGAAGGCAGGGATAGAGGTCTGACCTCCAGTAATTGAAGGGGACCTTGTAATGGCTCTGGTCCTCCTGTTGTTGTCCAGTGAGACATGAGGGCCATACCCATCCCGATGTCTTTTTAATTTTAGTAATTCTTATAGGATCATCATTAAGAATTAAGAAGTCATCTATAGTCTATATAGCACCACTACAAGACAGTACATCTTGGTGGGTCTGCAAGATCTGCTCCAAAGGGGTTTGCTATTGCTTAGTGATTGTTACATATGTTTAATAATAATAATAAGAAAAGCATATTAATAGCAGGAATTTTTCCTTAAATATGTCCACCACAGCCTTGCTGGATGGGGCACACTTGTCGCAGATTATATAATAATCTGAGGCAAGCATTTCAGGATGATCACCTGCTAGTTATTAGCTTGTCCCATTATGGCTCCGGACAGAGAGTGACAAAGTATTTTTGCCCTCTGGCCTCCACACACAGGCACACATATTTACGATCATGTACACAGAAATATACCATACATAGACATGTAAAAAAGAAATTACTTTTGTAATAATATCATAAACAACCAAGGATGTACACTTTATGGTCATCATAAAATGTTTTAATCAAACATTCAGAAGTTAGAAAGCACAACAATACCTCTTCTCCTAAATTTAACATTAGCAACTTTAACCTATGTTGAAAATGAATGATAGCTCAGGGAGGAGTCAGTCAGAATTTACTGAGACTCTATGGAATGAAGTTTTATTTTAGGCAAAGTAAGAAGGCTGAGGGAGAAGAATCCAGTGTCAGAGTTGTCTCTTCCAACGTCATGGGATGCATGCACTCCAAAACTCCCAGGTATGGCCTTGGGTTTAAATCTAAGGATTTAAGATAAGTAACTATGGGCTTAAATCTCATTTTGGTTGTTTTTCTGGTATGTAGATCTGCTGAGATAATTTTATGAAAAGTCCCATGTGGGATGCCTTGTATATAAGAGTTGTTATCTATAAAGATCACACAAGGCCTTGTCCCTTCATGAGAGGGCTTCCTTCTGACTCCAGTCTCTGGGATTACAATCTCCATTTTAACTTTCATCAGGATTCCTAATCTGCACAGCCCAGTTTATCTCTCACACTAATGCTGGGAGTTTTTTTTTTTTTTTTTTCTGTTGAGTCTCTGAAAGGAGGCAGGAGGTCTTCACTATTGCTCCTCCATTTCCTCCAACAAAAATTAAAGAAAGAAACAAAGTACCACCCAACTCTTGTCATTGTTTTTCTTCAAGAATAGTTAAATCTATGGAAGGATAAAAATTCTAAGCTTCATATGTTATGACCTTGTATAAAAAAGTTGTAAACTACATATGTAATGAAGATACCTTGAAACACATAAAATGTGGAATTTTTAAGAATATGTGATGTAAAGTCTTTGCAGAACTGAAATTCAGTAAGACAAGGACTAGATCATGCCATGTTACCTCTATACTATGTGTATGTTTAGATAAACAATTACTACGCTTATTTTTGTATTTAACCAATGCCCTCTCCTGTCTATTTCCCCACACTCTGAAAAAATATAGAGAATTGATTAAAACTTTAAGTAAAATATTTGAAATCAATAGCTTTAAGAATGTTACTTAGGTAATAGAAAATGTTTGGATGAGTGAAGGGAAGGCATTTTTTTTTTGTTATTATCCTGCTATCCAAGGGGAATTTCAATTTAGATGCTCTCTTTTAAAAAATCTTATTTTTCAAAAAAAGAACAAGTGTAATTTGACTTGTATGAGTTTGTGTGTATAGATATAGACATGTATATATAAAAACATGTATAGAAAAAAATAAATAAAAATAGTCATGTGTATATAATATGTGTATCACAGGTGCTTACTGTCTCTGGACTTTTAAAAATAATTTATAAAATTTTATTACATGGATATTGGTGGGAGAATGTCAGAACCCCTGTAACTGTTGTGAGCCACCATGTGGGTGCTGGGGATTGTACCTGGGTCCTATGAAAGAGCAGTCAGTGCTTTCAACCACTGAGCCATCTCCACAGCTCCATTCTCTGGATAGTTTGAATGAGCTAAAATAAAATAAGCTATCAAAAAGAATATTATGTTTCTAACTTTATTTTTATTTTATCCTAAGGCATCAAAACTTAGTAATATTACTGAAATCTCTGAAGAGTGATATTGTTGATAAAAATACTTCATTAATAGTTCCTTAAGTCACTAATAATTAGTACATGAAAATATTAAAGACAAAGGGGAGACAGGCAAAATGGAACTTCTAGCCTGCTTCTTGGCTTCTAATTTGCTTTGGCGGTGCCAATAAATGTTTTATCTTTCTGTACTTGAGTCTGTCAAAGCAAATAGTTTTAGCCTTAAATCGGGCTTCTGAGACTAACATTTTGATTTTAACTTTTGACTACACAAGTTGTGTAATTGAATATACATTCGTGTTGGATGTCTGGGCCTCTGTAAACACTCTTCCTATGTTTGAGAAAATTTCCAACCTTTGAGTCTTATTTCTTAACAAATGGCTGAATTCTCCTCAATAAAACCCAAAAGTTGCTCACATTTTCAGTCTTTTTGGAGGTTTGAATTTGTATATGAGCTAAGTAATCTTCTTCATGTGTACTCAACCTAGACTTTTATGCATAGTTCCAGAGCCAATAGATGATCCATTAGAAGACTCAGGTGGCAGAGCTGGCAGCAAAACTAAATTCCAAGAACAGACAATACATGTTTGATCACCCGTAGTTTAACACCAATGGTGTTATAATGGACTATAATCATTATATAAACTCCAGGTCTTTTGCTAGTGATTTTTGTATCCTCACAGTAGACAGTAGTTGTGACATTTCTATATTTCTATTTCTACTTCTACTTCTTTTTCTTTTTCTCTATCTATCTATCTATCTATCTATCTATCTATCTATCTATCTATCTA
>NW_021604630.1:14672124-14694040 GCF_004785775.1 Grammomys surdaster | reverse complement strand
CTATCTATCTATCTATCTATCTATCTATCTATCTATCTATCTATCTACCTATCCATCCATCTATCTATCTACCTACCTATCTAATGTCTAATTCATGTGTCTGCTATTTTAAGCCATTTGTTCTCTTCTCTAGTAGTTACTTTTCTATTGCTGTGAAAAGAAAAAAAAATCACCATGACCAGAAATAACTTATAGAATGAAGGGTTCATTTGGGTTTATAGGAACAGAGGGATGAGTCCATAAGGTCAGGCAGACATGTCAAGCTGAGTACCAGGAAGCAGAGAGCTAACTTTCTCAGTTGAAAGCAAGAAATAGGGGTGGGGCAAACAGACAGTAAGTGAAGCTTCTGCCTATTAAAGCTCACTCCAGTGGTATGTTTCCTCCTCATAGGTTGCACCATCTACCCCTCACCAAATGGTGCCACCAGTGAGGACACTGTTCAAGTGGGGGGCCAGATTTTCAAATTCCTGGGCATTGTGGATATTTCTTATTAAAGCCACCACATCTTCCTCTACCCTCTTTTCTTCCTTTCCATCTTCCTTATTTCTTTCCTTCCTTCTTTCATTCTCTTCCACCCACTTTCCTCCTTCCTGTCATTCCCTGATAGCCAAAGACGATTGATTTTTAAAAATATCAAAAACTATTTAAGTATGACAAAGAAACTATCATCTTTATGTAGGTTTTATTCATAATATATTTGAATTATATTAATTTCAGTATGGAAAATAGCTCTTAAATATTTTCTTTAAAATATTTTTTGGTCAAAGATAGGTAGTAGTTTATGTATGGAATCTCAGAATGGGTTTGATGTACATTTTCCTGATGACTAAGGATGTTGTGCTTCTTAGCCTTTAGAGATTCCTCTGTTGAGAATTCTCTGTTTAGTTCTATCCCATTTTTAAAATTGGGTTATTTGAGTTACCGTTTTGAGTTCTTTATATATTTTGGATATTAACCCTGTGTCAGATATAGGGTAGATATTGGTATAGATTTTCTTCCATTCTGTTGGTTGTGAATTTGTTCTGTTGACAGTATCCTTTGCCTTACAGAAGCTTTTCATTTCCATGAGATCCCATTTATTAATTGTTGATCTTAGTGCCTGAGCTGTGGTTGTGCTGTTCCTATACCAATGAGTTCAAGGCTATTCCATACTTTTGTACAGGGTAATAAAATGAATCTATTTGCATATTTGTCTGATTCATGTGGGATATCTTGTCTGCGGTTTGGAACAAAGATAGGTAGGAAAAATTTGTCTGTGGCTCTAGGCAGAGACCTACAGATAGGTAGTAAACAAGTTGGCTGCCCTGAGTCAGAGAGCCAGAGTAAGAATAAGCCTCCATCTTGGGGCAGATACTGATTTAACTGTAAATTTATAATATAGGGATTATTTGCTTTTAGGAAAGATTTAAAAACAGATTTGTCTGAATCATGTGGGGAATTTTGCCTATGATTTGGAATAAGAATAGGGAAAATTAGTCACTGACTGCAGGTAGAGAGTACAGTGTATAACTAGAGGCTGCTCTAAGCAGAGATCCAAACAGAAAGATGATGTGAATATGTTAGTCTAATTTGTCTTTACAGGATACTCAGATTCTGTCTAACATGGGCTACTTGGGAATTCTGGGTTTAAATCCTGCTTTGACGAGCTACCTGCTTATAGTAGGAATATATGTAAGTGTGAATCAATTGTGTTGAAGATGGTATAAGATATATTGCTTTAATACATCTCATAGGATACTCAAATCCTGTCAATGTGGGCCCCACGGGAATTTTGGATGTTATCCTTCTTGGCAAAATAGGAAAGGCCTAAAAACAGGCACATATAGTACTTTAGTTACATTATTTGTTTTAGAGTGTTTTAATTTTCAAAATGGGTGTGATTTTTAGTTTTGTTGTTATACTTTTCCTCTGGAAAAGAGGTCAATATAAAGGTTTTTCTGATTACTGGCTCAAAGATATGATGATTTGGGAAAATGGTTCTATCTTTGTGTTTTTAGAAAAGGTGATTAAAGTATTTATATCTCCCAGAATTATATAGATCAGACATGACAGAGGTAGACCTCCAGAAGACTAGATTCCAGAGAATCAAACAAAAAATTATCTTGAAGATACTAAAATTCGTTTTGAGATTTGTATATTACAGAATACACAGTTTGATGAATTCCTTCGCCAAGCATAACTGAACTGACCTGCTTGAACTCCTGATGTCCTGGACTTCCAGATGGATCCAGTTAAGACAAAGACATCATAGAGTAATCAATCGTTGATGTGGCCTTCTTTAAGACAAAGACATCATAGAGTAATCAATCCTTGGTGTGGCCTCTTAAGGCCAACTAACTCCCCTATTTAAACTTTCCCCATGCCAGTATTCAAAATATCTCATATTCAGCAAGAAGAAGTTATGAAGAGTTGGTGTCCCAATTCCCTGGGCTTGGGGGTTGAGGGGGCTATCATTAGATTGTCTTTCTAGGGAATTTAGTAATGGTCTTTATTGGAACAGGGAGGAATAGCTAGAATGAATTACATAGCCATTATTTATTGGTAGAAATCTGTATAATTGTTACTAAACTGAAGTCATAATTTCTTAGATGGTAGAAAGTTTATTTTGATGCAAACTCAAGGGTTTCATTCATACAAATTTCTTCTATTGATACAAAATTTTGTGTGTACAAAGCTTAGACCTAGTCCTTATTTAATTTTTTTGGAACTGATCTGAGATGATTAGTCTGAGTTAATGGCCTAATAGAAAATTCATGGCTCTGAGTTTATTGTTATGGTATTTTCTAGATTTTAATTAAAAATAGCTGAGAATAATTAATGAACGACAGTTCAGATTGCTTTATATAGATAGTTAGTTTTCAAAAACATCAGAAGTCCACAAAATTGATGTTATAGACAGACATTTCTTTATTAAAGATCATTTGACTAGAGAACTGTCTGCTCCTGACAGCTTTCCTGTCTTGGATTCTAAGAAGAAATTGAGCATCTTTGGAGTTACTCTAGTAGTGGTGAGACAGCCATTAGGCAAGAGTTGCCTCTTTTCATCTACCGACAAAATACTGTCCAGAAAAAGTACACACTGTGTGGAATAGTTGACTGATAATCTCTGTCTAGACAGGGAAATCAGTCCTTAAATAGTGTATATTACTAGATCTGTCAGATGATCCTGCACCAGAAGGCTGAAGATTGGATGCTCCAACATTTTGTAGTATAAGGGACTATCCAAGTGATCAGCGGTCTATATAAATTGGCCAAGGTTTGGAAGTTTCCCATATTTTCAGTTAATTCAGTCATTCTGAACTTCTGATGGGGTTGAAGACTTATAGTCTCATAGCCAACCCAGACTATGTACTTAGAGATAACAGATTTGAGAGGATGGTTTTCAGATGATGTTCATTCTAAAAACAAGATATAAGCCAGATACAAAACTATTGTCTTGTTTCAACATACAACAGGGACACATGCTCCACCATGTTCATAGCAGCCTTATTTATAATAGCCAGAAGTTGGAAAGAACACAGATACCCTTCAACAGAAGAATGGATGCAGAAAATGTGGTACATTTATACAATGGAATACTACTCAGCTATTAAAAACAATGAGTTCATGAAATTCTTAGGCAAATGGATGGAGCTGGAAAATATCATCTTGAGTGAGGTGACCCATCTCAAAAGAACATACATGGTATGCACTCACTGATAAGTGAATATTAGCCCAAAAGCTCACAATTTCTAAGAAACTACGTATAGACCACATAAAGCTCACATAGAAGAAGGAAGACCAAAGTGTGGATGCTTTGGTCCTTTCTAGAAGGAGTATCAAAAGTTTCAACCAGAGCTCCCAAAGTCTAAACCGCCAGGCAGAGAGTACAAAGGGAGGGACTCATGCACCTGTATAAGGAATTGAGGGTGACCTTGTTAGACTTCAGTGAAAGTGGAGGGCCATGGTCCCTGAAAGTTTGGATCCCCTACTGTGTGGGAATTCCAGAGCAGGGAGATGGGACTGGGAGGATGTTTGGAGCACACTCTCACAAAACTTAGGAGGAGGGGGTATGGGATAAGAGGTTTAGGGGGAGAATGGGAGAGGAGATAACATTGAAAGGTAAATACGTATAATATCCAAAAAAAAAAAAAACCCACACAGATAAAGGGTCTAAAAAAAAAAAAGAGAGAGGGAGAAAGTTTACTTATTTTAAATTAATTTCAAAAGTTTCTAGGAGTTGCTAGTTGGCTCAGATCCTATTTTAAGCTCTCCACAAAAGAATTTAAGTCTCTGTTCAATATTCTCAAGAGAGAGGTAAACCTTAATTTTCCTCAACAATTAATTGACAAAAGAGAGGTAATCTCACAAAAAGTAGAAGAAGCTATTACTAATCGATATATTATATAGTCTGATTAGTTGTTGGCGGTGCTATAACATTTGACAAAAGATTATTAATATAGATTTATATATCCTTAAATAGGGTCTTCATGACTCTCTGAGTGTGGAAGGAGCGACTGTTGGCACTTCTGCCCTGATTTTACAAGAACTCTGAAAAATTGGCTTTAAAAACAAAAGAGGGGGAATGGTACCCCCTCAGAAGGAGTGCCCCTGAAATACTCTCCATCATGCCTTGTTCACTTTTATCTCCCTAAAGCTGAAAGCTCATGGAAAATCTGCTGCTGACTGCCTCTGGGACCACCAAGACCAACAAAACTTTGCCACAGATATGGGGAAGGACCCTCTTACCCTTAAAGGGAATGGCCCAGACCCAGTTCCCTTATGGGGCCAAGCATTGATATGCCTGTCTGATACCACAGAAGGCACAGCTAACTGGCTACCAAAAAGATTAATGAAAAAAATAGATACCCCCACAAAGCCAGGCCCAACCATAAATATGATGAATAACAATTTACATCCAGGGAAGAGAAATCTCCCTGAGAATTCCCTTCTTTTTCCTTTCCAGGTAAAAATGAATCACCTGTGATGTCTGCTGTTGGACGTTCTAATCCAGATGCTGGCCTCCGAACTTATACTACTCAGCCCTTTGAAGGGCCACTGACAAGAACATCAAACAGCTAGAGACTGACATCACTAATCTGAAGAAATCCCTCGTTTCCCTGTCTGAAGAGACCTCCTAAAATCGCAAAGATCCTTATTGGACTTGATTTACTCTATTACAATAGAAAAGGCTGTGTACAGCTCTTGACTGTGTACAGCCCTTAAAGAAGGTTGCCTTTACATAGACAAGACAAGGAGGGTTAAAGAGAGCATGAAATAGGTAGTGAAGGCCCTAAGAAAAATCAGAGAGAGAAAGAGACAGATGAATGCTGGTACAAGAATTGGTTTTCAGCCTCTCCAAGGTTGTCAACCCTATTTCCTCCCATCTTGGGACCATTATTTGGGTTCTTTTTGCTTTTTTCTGCTGGTCCCTGGCCCTCAAATAGGCAGACTAACTCTGTGATACAACAGATAAATAATTTGTTTGCAAAACCTACTCAGATACATTATCATAAGTTAGCTATGGAGGACCACGAGACTCAAGATGAGGTTGTTACTTTATACAGGGTGTTTCCAAAACCCATCTCCACCCAAACTAAAAGGGGGGACTTCTGCCCCTAGACCAAGCAGAGAGGGGCCACCCAGAACCTCATTTGACAGGGGATCTGAATTCTTGCTTAGGCTGCGAGGCTAAGCACTGCAAGGGAATATAAATAAAAGATAAAAATATCTATCTGGGTTCCCTGAGGGACAAGCCTGACTGCATAGGGGTTGATGTCAAAAGTATCCTCTCTCCAGGAAAAAGACATCGGGACGGGTATGGCCCTCATGCCTCACTGGACAACAACAGGGGGACTGGAGCCATTACAAGGTCCCCTTCAAATACTGGAGGTCAGGCCTCTATCCCCACCTTTGCAAGTTTAGAATTGCCACAGGCCTTCTATACTTAGAGAAGGGAGGAGATGTCAGGGGTAGCCGTGCTTACACATTGTAGGCCTAAAATCAGCCATAGGCCTAAAATTAGCAATAGGCCTGTCATACATGTATACTAACACCAAGTCTTGGGTCTCAGTGGAAAAACATTGAAACAGATGGCTATAAGCTAATGTCAACAGGCAGCTTTTGTGGAAATTTACAAGCCTGAGTAGTGATTAATGATAGGCCTTGTAAATAGGTAGCCTTGGCAGACAATACCATCTTAGATAAGGACAAGCAAGTCATAGGCAGAGTCATAGTGACTTGTCCCCTGAACCTTCACCCAGCCGATACCCGGTTATGAAGATATCTGTATTCCCCCTGAACACCCACACCCCATTGTCATTCCCTTCCCCACATCCTGCCTTTCTGTGTTTATAACCCCTGTGTGAATGAATTACGATTTGAGAAAAAATAAATTATTAAAAAAAACCCACAAAACTATTGTCTTTTAATTTAAGTAGATGACAATGGTCTTTTATTGACAGTAATGTTGGACTGGGTATTAGGTCTATCTTGTTCTTTATAAATTACAAAATGGTAATAGGAGAAGGAATGAAAATCAGTAGTAAGGGGCATCTCTAGAACATGCCAGAGTCTTGAGATGAAGGAGAGGCCCTAGACAGTCTTTGGGGGTGACTCTGAGACTCCTAGCTGTAGAGGATATGGAGCCTGAAGTGGCCAGCTCCTTTAGCAAAGCAGAACTCCCAATGGAATGAGAAAGATACCAACCTACCCACAAAATCTTTGACCCAAAATGTGTCCTGCCTACAAGATGTGCAGAAACAAAGATGGAGCCAATACTGAGGGAATAGCCCCCCAATGACTGGGCCAACTTGAGACACATTTCATGGGCAAGAAGCAATCTATGGCAATATTAATGGTATTCTGTAATGCTTGCAGACTAGAGGCTAGTGTAACTGTGCTTTGAGAGCTCCTACAAGAAGCCAGTGGAAAAAGATGCAGTAGCCCATAGCCAACCATTAGATGGAGCTCAGAGAGTCTTGTGGAAGAGTTGGGCAAATGTTGAGGGACCTGCAAAGAATAGGAAAGCCATAAAAAGACTAATAGTCAACTAACCAGGACCACTGGGGGCCCCTAGAGAATGAATCACCAACTAAAGAGCAAGCATGTGTTAGACTTAGACCTTTTGGACATATGTAGCAAATGTGTAGCTTGCTCTTCATGCAAATTTCCTGACATCTAGAGTGGACACTGTCCTTGAATCTGTTGCCTGCCTATAGATCTTGTTTTCCTAACTGAGTTGCCTTGTCTGGCCTCAGTGGGAGAGGATATGCCTAGTACTGCAGTGATTTGATGTGTTATGGTGGGATGATACCCAGTGGTTCTCTCCCTTCTCAGAAGAGCAGGGGAGGGGTAGGTTAGGGGCTCTGTGAAGGGGGGACTAGGAAGAGGGCGGTTGTGATCAGGATATAAAGTAAATTATTTAATTAATGAGAATTGATATATAATACCATTAACTCATTCATGTAAATATTTAATTTATTCCTAAACTCTTAAGCATCTTGAAGATATTTGATTTGATTTCACAGGTAGAGAAAAAAGCTTTAGCAGTTATAAGGCAGCTAGAATTTTTTCCTTAAAAATGTTTTCTCTCACAAATAAAACATGCTTTTAAAAACAGAATTTATTTTTAGACTTATTTTAAGTTCACATAGAATGTAGCAAAAATTATAGTATGCCAACTCTTCACCACCACCCCTAACCCCCATGAGGATGTGTCCTCTACCACATTGGTCCATTTGTCACTGTTGAGAAGCATACATAGGTCTATCACTTTTTCCTATAGACCACAGTTCACATTAGTGTTCAGTCTTAGTGTTGTACACTCTAACATCTTGACATATTTAACATCAGACCTTTACATTTCATTTTCCTACATAATGTCGTTTCACTGTTCTAAATTCCCTCTGTGTTCTGTCTGTTCATTGCCCACTCCTCCCAGTCTTTACAACTTCTGACTGTTTAATCTCCTCTACTCTTTTGCCTTTCCAAAATATTCACATACGCAGAAGCATAGAGTAGAAAGCCTCTGAGGCTGGCTCTTCAATATACATTTCATTTTCTCCTGTGTCTCTTTGAAATTAGATAACACATTTTCTGCTACCATTTAATACATATGAACTTGTCTGAATACACCATATTTTGTTTAGTCTGTTTACTAACTGAGAGACATATTAGTTCTTCCAAGTTTTGGCAATTAAATATATGTTGCCAAATAGATACCATGCATTCTGCTGTGGACAAAACAATGTACTTGTTGGATTATGTGACACAAACATATGTAATTTTAAAAGAAATTGTCCAATTACTTTCTTTACAATTTTACTTCCAAATAGCAATGACAGTGAATTATCAAACTTGTTCCACTTCCTGACTAAATGTTGGACGTTTATCATTCTAATGGATCTATAATAGTCCCAAACTGCCCCCTAACATGACAAAGAGCTATTGACACTGCTATTCTTCCAGAACTTGATTGTGAGTCCCTATTGCTGAAGACACTGTAAACTTAAGTCATAGAACATGTAGAGATAAAGCTGGTGTTGTTGGGAAGCTTCATCATGACTAGCTAGTTTTCATAGTGATAGGAGATATGATGACTGGCCTGGCAAGAGATGAACAATAAGTGATCCAATAATTTCATGAACATCATGCTAGTAACCGACCCCTTTCTGATTAGTTGTAAGTCCATGCCAATGGTAAATCTATAGATGAGACCATTATTAGGTAAAGGATCTATGACCAGACAGATCATAGGCCCTAAATGATAAATTTTTACTATTATTCTGCTAAATAGACATAGTTTTAAATTGACATCTTATGACATTTTTATACATATAGACCAAGACAACTCTCAACTCTCATCTGAGAAGCTGCTATTTGCAGTAGATAGTGATTAGCACAGAGATCCACATTTGTCCAAGGTACAGAAAATAAGAAACTGCCAAATGCTTAACCATATGTATATATGTGTATGTAGATATTTTCATATGCATATGAATATATATGTCAATATTTTCATATGTATATATCAATATTTCCATTTTGGGTTAAGCAATATCTATCTCTCTATCTCTCTATATCTATCTATCTATCTATCTATCTATCTATCTATCTATCTATCTATAAATCATTCTGTTTTCACCTGGCTTAGGGAACATGCAGAAGGAGGTCAGAGTGTAAGTGTCAGAGATGGTGTAAACTGAAACCAGAGAGAATCTCAGCATGGACAGGAGAGTTGAGCATATAACCCCATGTGTAGCCCTGGAGCTATTGGCAATTGCTAGCTACAAAGAGATCGAGAGACAGTTTTCTCTGACACTGTAATCTCTCCTAAGTTGATCACACTGTAGTGAAACACCACATGTCTAAGAATATTTGGACAGCACAAATAGGCCTTAATTTTTTTCTTTATAAATTGAGTATAAAGAGAAGATAGATTAAAACAGGAAACTCTCACAGAACAAATAAAAATATTTGTAATATTTTAAATAATTGTATTGATATAAATAGACAGATTGATGATTTCTAGATAAATAGGTAAATAGATATATGACCAATAATAAGAAAATTGAGGTATATGATAACATAACAATCACTAATTAGAAAATATATGTAAAGTACTGTGTTGATGTCAAACCACGTATTCAGAAGGGATAAATTCTCCAATTCTCTAGAAAATAGCATTCATAATATAATGGACTTTTAAAATAGTCAATTTTTCTTTTTTATCATCTTTCTAGACTTTTTTCTTCTCAGTTAAGGTTGTTATACAGTCTTTCAATTATTGAATGAATCATCACCAAGATGAGCAGTACTTAAAACACTTAATACTTGGAGACACATATGATGGTATGTAACCTTACCAATTTGAAAAGGAGCAGAGGACAAAGATGTCATCATTAACTGTGAGTCATATAATTGTTCAGTCTTTAGGACATGGCCATGGTGGTGCAAGGCTTCACTCTCAGTTCAGGGAACCCAGTCCTGAGAAGTGAAATCTAAATCCTGGCATGGTCCTTTACTCCCTGTGAGTTCCATCTTTGAAGAAATCACATTGTTCTTTTATTAGTGGGATGCTGCCAGGGTGTTTGTTCTCTTCTTTCAAAGAAAAAAGTAAAATAAATACATTTTTCTCAGGAAGATAATTATATAACACTCTGTAATTTTGCTTTCTAAAATGTCCCCCACCATGAACATATTTAGCAGAGTTTTAATATGTACGGGGCATTAATTCCTTTAATTATAGATGTGTTTCTTACTGGTTCAAAAGTTACACTTCCAGTTTGTACTATAGTCCTTTACTGACACCTTCATCTTGACAGCAAATGTAGATTTTTTTAAATAAATTTTTTTCTATATTTGTTACAAGATAAAATTACAGGCTTACTTTACAGCAAAGAAAGCAAGTTATACTGTTGAATTTTAAATAAGAACATTGCAGAATGGTAGTTTAAACAATAAATGCTAAGTTGGGAGGAGATTAGTCCAATATAAGGTATTGTATTCTTTTTTAAAAGGAAGGCAGAGAAAGTGAGGTGGTTTGAAAGGGAGCCTCATCCTAACAGGTACATCGTGACAGAGACACATCCCTCCTATAGAATGAAATCAGACAATGAAAACAACATTCAAAAGAATGGACACATTAAGAAAAAAAAAAAAAGATACTGAGAAGTAGTAAGTTAAGGCTGAGCACAGAACTCAGAGTTTGAGTGCTTGCCTCAAGGTTATCCTAAAGTTCTGGGTTCCATTCTCAGCACTGAAAACATGAGACAGTAACTCACACTATTCACAAAGCTCAAATATTTGTTTTCACCTTCCAACTCAGATAAATGCACAAGAATTTTGGAGAAATGCTCTGGTTAGCTTGGATAGCTGGCCTGTATGCAAAGATGCATTTTGAAAGTCTTTTGACTCTAATGTTATAGATAAAATCTGTTTCATGATTCATGCCGGCTTAATTATAAAGTCAATATTATTGAATTTGCTTTAAAATAAAAGCTAAGAGCGATTTGTGAATTCTATGTAAGTATTATTCACACATCAGACATAAATTTTATTCTAAAGTCAGTATTTTGAAATTTTAAAGTATCAAATTAAACTTTATAAAGTTCTAAGACAAAAAAATGTGAAATTATTATTTGAAATATTAGCGTTCATGTATAATCAAAAGACAGCATTTTCAGTTCCAGAGCAGTTCAGGTAAATTTTAAATGATCTCCATTTGTTGGACAAGTTCATTGTGTCAACTGAATTGTTGCAGGGGACTGTATGTACTCTGACAGAAAAGATAAAACTGTTGAGAAATATAACTTAAAAAAATACATCTTTCAAAATGATAGTAATTTCCTTAGTTTGTTTCTGTAATAATAATGATACATCTTACTATTTTTAATCTGAAACATTGTTCCCAGTAAGAAAAAAAACCTGAATTGATAACGACAAATAGTTTTCCCCAGACAAGAAAATTCAAATTTTTATCAATTGTTTGAATTATGACATTTTGCAGTAGAATGTCATAACCCAAAATTTATGAGACACTTAGATTAAATTAATTTTTACATTTATTGTGTGTCCCTTCATATTTCACATCAACCTAGAGACGAGTAAGTGGATTGTGGCAAAAAATGAAGACAATCCCATTAACTCTGAAGGCAGCGAACATAAAGGACACTCACAAAAAGGCAACCACATCCACAGAAGAAAACAGCCTAATATTCCCTAAAGAGAAGTAAGCAATTCATAGACTAAACACTTGTCTTGGATCTTTGCCTCCAGAATGCTATGGTCTATTTTATGCTATGACTTGATGAAGAAGTTTACAGATGAGTATTCTCTATTAAATTGACTTCTTTTACAATTTTATTTATTTTAAGTGTATAAGTGTTTTTGCCTCCATGTGTGTATGTACTTCTCATGTGGCATGTGTCTTGTGTTTATGGAGATCAAAGATATCCAGTGGAAATGCAGTTATAGATTGTTGAGAATTAACCACTATGTAGGGCCTGGGAACCAAACCTAGACCTCGGTAAGAGTAGGCAGTATTCCCAATCTCTAAAATATCTTTTCAGATCCCAGTCTTCTTGTACTAAAACAGAAGCTTTCTATAATCCAGTATTAGGAATGCTAGATATGGGCTTTATTTTGGAACAAAACTTTTACGTATTATTAAATTTAAGTCACATAAAAATACTTTAACATCTTTTAAATAAGTTTGCAATTTTACAATTAATAATATTTTAAAATAATTGATGCTATTAGCTGGGCTCATTTAAAAAATTTTAAATCTACATGACCTTTTAGACCACGTTGTGCTTTGGGAGTCTGCAAGAGTTCTTCCTATAGGATATCAATCACTGCTATAGTAAAAGACTCATGTGCCTCATGACTTATGATGTATGTTGTATTAGATGCTAGCTAGAGATAAAGTGTATTGCAAGCAAAGTTTCTGACTATTATACACCTTGTTTATATGGAAAAGTTAAGACTGGGCATGGTGGCACATCCTTTTAATCCCAGAGCACATAAAAATGTGCTATAGGCATAGATACATTGTAGAGGGACCCTCCCTCAAAAAACCAAAATAACAACAAAGAGAAAAACAAAAAACAAAACAAACAAAAACAAATAATAACAACAAAAACTAGAACATCTCATATATCTCATGAAAAACTGATAAACTGAAGCAAAATAAGCTCTGAATTGTAGTAGAGTCCTGTACTAACAACTTGCCAACAATATATTGCAGTACTGAATACAATTTAAATAAATACATTTGTTTAATATGTTCTCATTTTTATTTATCTATTTTTATGTGTACGGGTATTTTGTCTGTATGTACATCTGTGTATCAAGCTAGAGGTCAGAATCGGATCCCTTGAAACTGAAATTATTGACATCTGTTAGCTGTAGTTCCAGGGCCACGAAATGAACCTTGGTCCTCTGGAAGAGCATCTGGTGCTCATAACGTTTAAGGCACCTCTCTAGCCCCTATTTGTTTATTATTTGGTTAATGTTTCCAGTAGATCACTAGACTAAGATGATCATAAAAATGAATTCTTTGATTGGTACTGGGTCTAGAATTAGAACAAAACAAACTTAAATAATATTTATTGAATGGGTGGGTGAAGTCATGCTGACACATAGCTGTTTCCATAATTGAAGTCTATGTTTGCTTCTGCATTAGTAAGTTCTATGATGGTCCATCCACTCTTGCTTCAATTTTGGTGAAATTTAATCAGACTACATCTTAGTCATAAGGGAGAAACATCTACCTGGCAGACATTGGTCACTCTGTATTTGCTGGACTCCAGCTCTTATCTAGAAGATTCTGTAGTCACGACAACCAACAATTAACTAATTTTCCATCCTATAGTTGCCCAGATACACATATATCGATTAACTGTGAAGTTTTTAGAATGCTTACTAGACAACATAGTGATTTGAAGAATATTTTTCACAAATCCCAAACATTCTTTCTTCTGTAAAGCTATACGTAAGGGATGCTATTAATGAAGCATGCAAGTGCTTCACTGCTCTTAAAGGCTTGATGAGAAGACATTAACAGGGATGCACATGAGTGGCTGTAGAGATATGATGTGATATAGGATCTTCAGGGGGATCAGAAATGAGGGTGACCTACAACGTAGTAATGTCATGAACTGAGGCTACCTCGGTACCCTAGCGTATAAAGACTGTCAGTGGAGAAACTTTACACTGAGAAGTGATTCTGATACCAGATGCTAAGCCACATTTAAGAGTATCCCCTTAATGGGATCCTTAAAGGAGGTACATGAGACAGCTAACTTCATGGTGCTTCACAGCACTAATTATTTGGTAATGATCAAAAGGCTTCATGACCTGAAGAAGTTGTTTTAGTACAGCCCATTAAACACCATGAAGAGCTGTCGTTCCACCTCCCAACTTTCTGCCACTCAGGTGCTCCTTTCCAGATGCTTCCTAATTAAGACCATATAAAATGAGACTAACAGGAATTGCACAACCAGTGAGTTTATCAAATCTAAATTATGAAAATATTTTTTATTTGGACTAAGATGTAATTATTCCCCAGTGTTCCTGTTGAAATTGTTGTATATGATTAGAAAAAAAAAAACGCCTGACTCTACGTTATAATGTGAATCAGAGAGGGAAGTGACTCCTCTGACTTTGGGTCAGCTAAAATAAGAGCACACATTTTAATTCTTACCAATAAGCGAAAAACAATGTAAAACTCACCCTAAGTAAGTTGGTCTCTTGACGGAAATTTTTACTTCATAACATAATTGTATTTTTGAATCAAGACAAAAATCTTCTAAATTTCTCTGGTGGGAAAGGAGAAGAGAAAAAAGAGAAGGAGGGGGAAGAAGAAAAAGTCAAAAAGAAAAGCAGAAGGAAAAAAATTAAAGCCATTGCCTACAGACATTCTTTCTATTTTCTCCTTTTACAACTGACAAATCGGTTTTGAATTGTTCCCCACAGACCAGGGGAAAGCACATTTTCTTTTCACTGCCCTTTGTGACCAGGGAAGGTGGTGATTCAAAAAGCTTTCAGACAAAAGAGTTCTTTCTGCTCCGTGTCCGAATGGGTTTCTGAAGCCATAGGTTAACAGATTTGTGCAGGTGAGAGGTAAGATGTCAGGCAGGAAAATCATGCTGGTGTTGCCACATGTTCACTAATGGATTGGACTTTAAGAATCAAGTACTAGTAACCTAACGTTTGACCATCTCTATATACAAATGTTGTTTCCGGTGAAGCATAACTTTGCTACTTCTAAAACAATACAGTTTATTAAAGTGGTGATAATTAAGATTTTTTTTTTTTGAGAAGTGCGTTCCACATTCTGCAAATTGATTTCCTGTAATGAGAGATCACTTGAGAAGCAATTAGCATGTAGAAGGTAGGATCTAGTCTGCACGGGCTCAAGATACACTAACCACCAATCTCCCTTTGGTTCTGTGTTCCTCAGTTTTCCCTCCAGCCCTCAAAGTAGTTTTGATTTGCATTCCCCTGATCACTAAGGTTGTTGATTATTTCTTTAGGTTTCTCAACCATTTGAGCTCTTCTCATAAGAAATTTCTGGTTAGATTTGTTCCCTATTTTTAATTTGGTTATTTGTTTTATTAATGTCTAGCTTTTATATATATATATATATATATATATATATATATATATATATATTCTGTATTACATGTGTAGTTGACAAAAAATATAGGCTGATACTTTGTACAAATAGTGGTATGATGTAGAAGCTTTTCTGTTTAAGGGTGTCCCATTTATGAGTTGTTGATTTTAGTGCCTGTGCTAATAGTGTTTTGTTCAGAAAATCTTTTCCTGTCACAACGAGTTCTAGGGTATTCCCCACTTTCTCTTCTATTAGATTTAGTGGATGTGGCTTTATGTTCAGGTCTTTGATCCATTTAGAGTTAGTTGAGCTTTGTACAGGGTAGTAATTATGGATCTATTTTGATTCTTCTACATGCAATTTGACTAGCACTATTGTTGAAGATGAGTTTTTTTCCTGAGTGTATATTTTTGAATTCTTTATTAAAAATCAGGTGTCCATAGGTGTGTAGATTTATGTTTGGCTTTTCAGTTTTATTCCATTGATCAATGTGTTCATTTTTGTGCCCAAATCATGCTGTTTTTATTCCTATTGCTCTATTGTACAAGTTGAATACTGTTTTTGTTTGTTAGTTAGTTTGCTTGTTTGTGTGTGTGTTTTCCTCTGAGGTTGAAAATTGTTCCCTCAAGATCTGTGAAATTTTGTGTAGGAATGTTGATGAGGATTGCTTTTGATGGGATGACAATTTTTACTATTTTAAATTTGACTCATTGAGTTTTTCATCTACAATATTTTAATTCTTTTTCTTCAAAGCCTCAATTTACTTACTGAGTTTTTGAAGGTCATAAAACTTTTTAACATATATTGCTGATTTCTCAACATTTTTTGTTCTAATTTTTCCTCTGTGTTGATAATTTTCCTCTCCATGTCCTAGAGTAAATTGACTTGTTTGTATCCTCTTTCAATCCATCACTTTCACCAATTTCAGTGTTTGATTTAGGTGTTTGAAGGATTATGATGTTTTGAAGGTCAAAGTAAAGTACATATTAAATACTCCTTGTTAAAAAAGTATGTGTGTTTGTGTGTGTGTGTGTTACAAATACCATGTATGTCCCTTAAAGCTTAAAATATAATTTTTGCCCCTTTACACAATATATTGTCAACTTGTATATCAAAAGATTTCTAAATCTGTTATAATGTACACAGTATGTTTTTCAAATTTGTGTTTTCAGATTTTTTTTCTCCATATATATATATATACGGAGGCATGATTTTTGTTTTTAATTGTCCAGGTTGAGTGAGTGTTTTGCTTCATATATATATATTATTCTTTCCAAAAAAAAAGTGTCCTTCTTTCCGATTTTGCCCTTGTCTCTTTTTTCTTATTCACAGAGTGACTATCACTCTCTTCTTCATTTTAATAACTCTTTAAACAAATTATATATTCCTGGACTGTCTTTTGTATTATTTGTGCTATTAATGGCAATCTCTGCAATCTCTAGTTTTTTATTTTTACTTTACATAGCTATGCTCCTCAGTTATTTTAGCATTTGGCCCCTTGGGTCCTATGATGGAACATCCAGGGAATCCGTTAGCTTGTCAGGGTGTTAAAGAGTTCTACCTTTTAGTTTTAGAGTCTCTCAAAGAGAAATCACATCAGAAGGTTCCCAGTCTATGCTTCACTACCCCTCGAGCTTCAGAAGAGGATGGATTGGAAATGAAATACTAGAGATCAATTGGTGTGTACCACCCTTCCTTGGATTTTCAAACAGATTTCTATTCAGAATGAAAAGTTGAAATAAGCAAGGTCTCCAACATATAGCTCCTTTCTTTCTATATGACTCTTTGAAGCTGTCTTCAGCCACAGGTCAAATTCATCCCATTTCCAGTAATCACCAAATGACTTTCCCTTCCACCTGTGTCTGCCCTTAGGCTCCTGCCACAGGTCTTCTCTCTTTTGAAATGATCTAGATTTTGAAAAGAGGGAGCCAGTAAGGTTACCAGGAACATTTTCAAAAAAAAAAAAAAAAAAAAAACCAACAACAACTGATTCATGAGCTTTGAATTAACTTAGAAATTGGTTATAAAATTTTTCGATCTTGTGTAAAAATATACACAGGATGAATGATGGCTTGCATGAGTCACTGATTGAATCATAGTCTTGTAGTCCTAAGATACAGGCTTCTAACTAATTCTGTCTTATTTAATTTCAGAAATTGGGCAAGTGTAGAAAATAACTTTCTATTAAAATATTTCAGTTATATAATGCATACACCAAAAGAAGTCCTACTGAAGCAGGGTAACATTTGATTGATTTTGCAAAGAAGAATCCTAAAAGTAGACAATGACCATTTAGCTACAGAAGGTCTTTTCTAGTTGGGGACAGAATTGAAATAAATTGTTATTGGAAATCAGTTTGAACACTGACATCTAAGAGACACTCTGGTATGGAAAATAGGTGCTGTTTTCTAAATATAATCTGTGTATAACCTATAGGGTTACCCATATAGGTTATATAGTATATAACCTGTAGAACTTCCAGTTCTCCATAATAGTCATCCAATTCTGGAGAACCAGTATTGTGTGATTTTTATGAAATGCTAAATGATTACCCTAAGGAGAAAGTTCTATAAATAGTTTCAGTCATGTTTGTCTATTTCTGGGCGATTCAAGAGATTCACGCATATATGCATATGTGGGAGATGGGATAGTCACAGCTAAGGCTGAGAGAGGAAAGGTATTTGTGAAGTGTTTCCTAGTGGTTGCATCAAGTCAGTTTTGATGAGCTGACAAGTGCCAAGCATCTGATGGAAAATTTCTACTTCTTGAAAGATGTTAACAGGAACAGAGTCAGGAATTATTTTAATGCTGTTATAAGAGCTAAGATCCATGTAGTATAGATTAAGTGAACATTGGATGGGACTTAAAAATCCTATTCAGTTCATAGTTTGATGAAATTAATCAACATAAAAATAAGTACTATATGAAATACTAATCATACTAACCTGAAGTCATCTGGGTTTTCTTTAAAAACATTGTCACAACTGGAAGATTTTAGACAATGTTTTTGTTTTTTGTTTTGTTTTTGCACTAACAAAAATTAATTCATCAATTAATTAATTAATTAAAAAAGGATTTGCTTCTCCATTTTAGACACCAATATCAATGACATAGCTTTATTTTACAAGTTTTCTGAGGAATTGACTGAAGAAGGGATAGAACTTATATTCTCTCACTTGTTCTCTCTCTCAAAGACTCGTGAAATTTAAGAAGACACAATCTACATTGGATCTACGACTATTATAGAAGGAAAAAGGTAATTTCCATATACACTTAATTGAAGTGTTGACTGTCAATTGGTCTTTAATTGATTAATTGGCTTTCTTTGACTTTTGACTGATACATGTACCTATATTTCAATTCTGAGATTGCGAAATTCTATACTTAAACTTAAAGCTTAGACCACTTCCAGTAGATAGCCATGGCCCCTGACTGAGAGATGGGGCCACCCAGTCATCACAAACTTTTTAACCTGGAAATGTTCCTCTCCAAAGCAAGTACAAGGACAAAAAAAATAGAACAGAGACTGAAGGAAAGGCCAACTGGAGACTGCCTCACCTTGTGAGCCATCATATCTGCAGACACCAAACCTAACACTTGTTGCCATGGTCAAGAGGTGCTTGCTGACAGGAACCTAGTGTGATGGTTCCTTGGGAGGTCTGGCCAGCAACTGACCAATGCAGATGTGGATGCTTGGAGCCAACCATCAGACTGAGCTCCGGGAACCTGGTGGAGGAGCTTGCAAAAGGACTGGAGGAGCAGAGGGGTATTGCAACCCCGTTGGAAGAACAACATAGGCTGGCCTGACCACCCAGATCTCCCAGAGTCTAGACCACCAACCAACGAGTGTTCTTGGATGGATCAGTGGCTCCAGATATATATGTAGCAGAGAATGGCCTTGCCTGACAGCAATGAGAGGGGAGGCTCTTGGTCCTGGGGAGGTTTGATGCCCCAGGATAAAGGGATTCTGGAGTGAGCAGTGGGGCAGGAGAGTGTGGGTGGTTGGGGGAGCACCCTCATACAGGCAAAGGAGGTGGGGAGGGTGGATGTGGTATGGAGGATTGGTGGAGGGGTAACCAGGAAGTGGGATATCATTTGAGATGTAAACCAAGGGAATGATTAACAAAATAAAATAAATTAAAATAAAAGATTGACTTGCAGACAAAAGTCAGCAAAGGAAGATTTCCTTTGATGGTCATGTTTTCTCCCAGGGAAAACAAAACTGACAGTTTGGGTGCATATTACTGTCTCTTAGTGAAGAAACATGTCTAAATCAAAACAAAAGGTTTCTAGGTCCACTTGTATAAGGCAGGACAGTGAGAGCAAACTGATGAAACCTTTCTCTGACACTTTTATTGCTGGTGTGAAATGATATTTTAGGACATGTATGTAGTTCAGAATAGAACCCAAATCCCTTCTATCACTACCAAGAGTTATTTTTGGAGCTCACAGTAGGAGCTCTGGAGTCAGATTTCTTGAATTAAAATCCTGTCCTGTTCTGTGATGAGATCACATTTATAACTACACTGTTGCTAAGTTTATGAGGCTACTAATAACTAGCTGATATGATACTTTCTGGAAATTTACCATGATGTACAGTTAAAATCTTGAAAGAATATATGCTTACATAAACCTCAGTAATTCCACAGTTAGTGGGAAATGTTGCTATCGCTGGCTTTCTACAGCAGGTGCTATGCTGGCAGAGAAAGGTGTAGAGGTTGTGGGAAGATAGGAAAGAGTCCTGACTTATTTTATGTTTTTATTACTCTTATTTGTATTTTTTTTTACATTTTTATGTCAATTCTTGGAGGTAGCTAAAGTTAAAGTATATTTGAAGTGCTGGAGGGATAGCTGAACTGTTAGGAGCCTCTACTCCTCTTGTAGAAGTTCTGAGTTTGGTTGTGAGCACCCACGCCATGCAACTCAGAGTTGTATGCAACTCCAGCTCTAGAGGATCCAATGCCTCATGTCTCTTCGGAGACCTATACTCATATGCACACATTCCTACTTTCACATTCCCTACATAATAAAAACGAATCTTAAAGATAAATGAGACCCTTCGGCCCCTGCCTGGTCCCTTGGACTGGAGCAGACACAGAGTCGGTCTGCTCCTGTCCTGTGGAGAAACTGAATCCTGAGTCATCCAGGAGCCACTGCACTCAGAGCAGCTGGTAAGAACTCCATCTCACTCCCTAAGCCCCAGAAATACATCTGGGAGCCAGGGACATCCAGGGCACAGCAGCTACCCAAACCCTGCCCCTCCGGAATTCCACTTCCCTTCGGCCCCTGCCTGGTCCCTTGGACTGGAGCAGACACAGAGTAGGTCTGCTCCTGTCCTGTGGAGAAACTGAATCCTGAGTCATCGAGAAGCCACTACACTCAGAGCAGCTGAAACTGAATTCTGAGTCATCAGGGACCCACTGCACTCAGAGCAGCTGGAGCCACTGCACTCAGAGCAGCTGACACAGAGTTGGTCTGCTCCTGTCCTGTGGAGAAACTGAATCCTGAGTCATCTAGGAGCCACTGCACTCAGAGCAGCTGAAACTGAATCCTGAGTCATCGAGAACCCACTGCACTCAGAGCAGCCGAGGAGCCACTGCACTCAGAACAGAAGGATTACCAGATCCAAGAGGTGGCCTGAGTCCCAGGAGTTCTTCCACCCGGGAGATTAGGGGCATAAGACCACAGAGACCTCTGGACTCCGAGGAGCTCTGCAATAAGCAAGATAACTGGAAATACAGATTCCAATCTTACACAGAGAGGGCAGGTACCACTAGAGTTACCCAGATGGCGAAAGGCAAGCGCAAGAACATAAGCAACAGAAACCAAAGTTTCTTGGCATCATCAGTGCCCAGTTCTCCCAATATAGCAAGCCCTGAACACCCCTTCACACCTGAAAAGCAGGATTCAGAATTAAAATCACTTCTCATGATGATGATAGAGGATTATAAGAAGGAATTAAGTAACTCCCTTAAAGAAATACAGGAGAGTACAAGTAAACAGATAGAAGCCCTTAAAGAGGAATCACAGAAATCCCTTAAAGAAATGCAAGAAAACACAAAGAAGGAATTAAACAAAAACATTCAGGATCTGAAACTGGAAATAGAAACAATAAAGAAAGTTCAAAGGGAGACAACCATGGAGATAGAAAACCTAAGAAAGAGATCAGGAGTCACAGACGCAAGCATCACCAACCGAATACAAGAGATAGAAGAGAATCTCAAATGCAGAAGATACGGTGGAAAATATTGACACAGTTGTCAAAGAAAATGCAAAACGCAAAAAACTCCTAACTCAAAACATCCAGGAAATCCAGGACACAATGAGAAGACCAAACCTAAGGATAATAGGCATAGATGAGAATGAAGATTCCCAACTTAAAGGGCCAGTAAATATCTTCAACAAAATTATTGAGGAAAACTTCCCTAACCTAAAGAACAAGATGCCCATAAACATACAAGAAGCCTACAGAACACCAAATAGACTAGACCAGAAAAGAAATACCTCCCGTCACATAATAATCAAAACATCAGATGCACAAAACAAAGAAAAAATACTAAAAGCAGTAAGGGAAAAAGGTCAAGTAACATATAAAGGCAGACCTATAAGAATTACACCAGACTTCTCACCAGAGACTATAAAAGCCAGAAGAGCCTGGACTGACATCATACAGACACTAAGAGAACACAATTGCCAGCCCAGATTACTATACCCAGCAAAACTCTCAATCACTATAGATGGTGAAACCAAGATATTCCATGACAAAACCAAATTTGCACAATATCTTCCCACAAACCCAGCACTTCAAAGGATAAT
>NW_021604630.1:14625241-14647124 GCF_004785775.1 Grammomys surdaster | reverse complement strand
CTAAACCACCAGCCTGGGAGCACTTATGGAGGGATCCAGGGCCTTAGCTGAATATATAAGAGTGGAGGGCCCTGCTGGGCACAGGTGGAAGATGAGATCCTTGACCTCATGAAGGCTGGACGCCCCAGGGGGTGGGAGTTTTGAGGGTGGGGAGGTGGGAGTGGGGGGGTAGATAGAGGTTACATCCACAAAGAAGAAGAAGGAGGTGTGAGGGGATTGGGGGTTCCTGGGTGGGTGGGGGATGGGGTAAGGGGACAACATATGAAATGTAAATAAAACATCCAATAAAAAAATTAAAAAAAAAAAGATAAATGAGAATTACGTAAATGATATAAGTGACTATTAAATTTAAGATAAATATTAAATATAATTAATATATTATATCAATATATTATTTATAGATAGTATATAATAAATAATATATTAAATATAAGATATTTCCAAAACTTAATCTCTGTTTTATATTTTTGAAATGTAGTAACTTCTCTGAGGAGTGAGCAATGCTTGCTATGGAGGGACATGCAGATAATCACATTTGTCTAGGAAGCAGAAGCAAGATCGCAAATTTGAAGCCAGCCTAGGCGACATAGGTATATCTTGTCTCTGAAAACAAAAACAACAAAAAAAAGAGAAACAAGAAACATATTAATAATATCCTATTTATAACATCTAGTTCATTCTATTGGTTCTTTTATGGTTCCTTAGCGGCCAGCTAGACTTTCAGATTTCACCCTAGAAATACTTTACTACATTTAAAATTCTCAGAAACTTTTAATGTTCATTTTTAAGTTTATAGTGGTGAATAGTGGGAATCTAAACTCATGTCTTTAATCTCTATTAATGTGATATTGCTTCATTCATGTGCCTTCATTTATTTTTAATTTTTGTCTTTGTTTTTCTGACAGGCCAAAGTACTTTTCTGAATATAAATTTACTGAGTTATATGTTTTCTCTTCAAAGGGCCTTAGATCTTTCTCTGCTGTCTTCTGGATTTTAAAGTTATGTCCTTGAAATATGATAGTCCCTGTTTCAGGGGTATTCTTTTGAACTTTTTTCCCTTGAATTCATTTTTGTGATTTTTCTTCTATCATCTATCTATCTATCTATCTATCTATCTATCTATCTATCTATCTATCTATCTATCTATGTCATCTATCTATAATCTTTCATCTATCTCTTCTGCCATACAATACACCCAACCACAGATCTCCTTCCTCCACTTTTCTTAGCTGTCTCCCACCTCACCTCTCCAACAGATCAACCTCATCCCTTAGTTTCCTCTTCAGAAAACAGCAGGCTTCCAATAGATAACAGGACAAAACAAAAAACAAAAGGCAAAAGCCCTCATATTGAGGCTTCACAAGGCAATCAAATAGGAGAAAAAGTGTCTCAGGAGCAGGCAAAAGAATTAAAGATAACACCCAATCCCACTGTTAGGAGTCTCACAAAAACACCAAGCTAACAGACATAACATATTCACAGATAGTCTGGTACAGAAACATGAAGGTCCAGTGCTTGCCTGTCTTTAGTCTCCGTGAGCCGTGTGAACTCTACATAGTTGATTCAGTGGGCCATGATCTCCTGGTGTCCACCATTCATCTCCTCTGACTGCTACAGTCTTTTCTTCCTTTCTTTTGTGAGGCTCCCTCATCCAAGTGGATTAGCTCCCTCCACTTGGATACTTTTCTTTATATACTCTACCTTGTAATAGATTCAGAAAATGTTTTCTGCACAGGAGTCTGTTGTTGTCTTGCTTCCCTACATCTGGGAATCAGTGCTGAAGCTGTCCTGCTAGCCCTGAATTATTCCTTTGGAGTTTTATCTGACTGGCAGCACAACTCTCTGCTTCTTGTTTTTATATGAAATCTCATTGACTTTGTGTCTTTTTATATGATTTTCTTACCAAACAATGTTTTTGTACAACTTCAGACTTTTTCCTGCCCTGAATGTGAACTTTTGCATTTCTTTCATATATTTATTTTATACATTATTTAAAAACCTTTTCTTACATTTAAAATATTATTAAAGAAATGGATTGATTTTAGAGTTTGTTTTTCTATAGTTTGAAATTATTTTGAAGAATCTAAATTTGTTGGTATTTTTTTTGGGGGGTCTGGATCATCTATGGTTCACAATACCTATCCAGACACAGGGCCATTTGATTGTCCTTCTTTTCCATTGCGAGGGTCCACCAAAGCATATGTAGATTATTCTCAGGTCATCACTACGAAGACATTTGATGCTCTTAACTAACTTCCCACAATGTTGCTTGTTTCAAATTAGTTTTGCATTAATCTACTTTTTGGCCTATGTTATACAATTCTTTGGTACCCACACTGACATAGTAAAGAAAAGAATATTTTCATTCTTCTGCCTCTGAAGTCTTCAAATGATATGTAGTCAGCTGTATTGGTTACTTTTCTCCATCACCCGACAAACTCTCTGACACAGCAGTTTAAGGAGGAATGGTTCACTACAGGTCACACTTTGAGGGAATACAGTTGATTGTGATGGATGAGGAAGTCATGGTGGCAGGAAGTTGAGTTGCTGGCCACAGAGTCATCTCAGTCAAGCATCACAGAATGATGACTGCCACTGCTCAGCCTCCTTCTTCCAATTCACATTGGTATTCCAGACCAAGGACTGGTACTACTTATATTTAAAGCAGATCTTACCATTTCAATTAATCTAATCTAGAACATCCCCACACATATGCGCAGAGGTTTATTTCCAAGGTGATTGTAAATATGTCATATTTACCATCAGTTTTAACCACCATACATAGTAGTGTCTTGACTCCTAGTTTCTTCCTAGTAGTTCCCAGAGTGCATTGCATCATCATTTATCTCTTGTTTCCATTCTATTCATCTCCTGTGATTTGTATATTTTTCCCACAATGAAGAAAACAGACTGTAAGATGAGGGGAAGTTGAAATATTATCTATTTTCTTAACTGAGAATCAATTTAAAGGATAGGACAGTATGTATTGTCCTCTCTACATACAACAAGTGTTAAATATTTGAGTCAAGATATATGTTTAGAAGTTTAATAAAGATTATTTCTTTAATAAGTCAGGCTATTTTGAACTCTTCCCAACTAGGTGTTGAATTTTGAGCTTCTTTGTTCATTGTCATATTGTATAGTTTTAGCAATGATCCTAGGATAAGAATTTAGCCAAGATTCCCATACTTTGGAAGATAACTGGTTCCTTGTCTTCCACCTTAGCCTTTACCATTAGATCTTTCTGTCCTGGTTATAGCAAGAATGATCTCACATTGTTTTATCCATCATATTTCCTTACCCCTGGTATTTGTTATTAGTAACATTCTGTTCATAATGTCCTCTCCTGTCAAACCTCTTGTCTGTAAAATCTCACCCTTTTCCTAACTTTTTTCCCTTAAACTTTTTCAGATTTTATATTAAAAAAAATCACTTAATACAACAGAGCTATAAATAAATTAAATAAAATGTACCTTAAAGGAATGAACAGCAAAGTATATAAATGTACCAATACAGATATTAATAATTGACAGAAACTATCATAGATTGATCACTTGACCAATATGTAGAAAGACAGGCACACTGTATGTTGACTGTAGCAGAAGACAACTTAAATCCATGAAAATTTAAACAGCATTCATATCTGAATTGTTTGATATCAGTTTTTGAAATTCAGTTTTTTTTTAGAAGACATTGCACATGAAAGGGAAACTGGGTCAACTACAAAATTCACATGCCCATACCCAGAAGATAAAACAAGATAACTTCTTAGAAAAAGATGACTATTTGGGAAAAATAAGACCAGACAGACTTTTCCCCCAGGAATCACTTCTAGATCATTAAAACAAATATAAGAGCCATCTATACACTAGAAAATTCAACAGATTGCAGGGAAGAGGCAAAGATTAAAACAATGGCCTGTCTAGTTCCAAAGGTATCACTTGGTTCAGTGTTCATGTGCTTGCATCACATTAAGTATAACTTTTAAAGGTAAATCCATATGTTATACAAAGAGAGTACTATTCATTTTGTTCATGAGCAAAGGTGATTTCTGACAGATAGAGATGATAGAGACAGAGAGATAGAGTAAGAGATAGATAGATAAATGGATAGATAGGTAGGTAGGTAGATAGACAGACAGACAGACAGACAGACAGACAGATAGATAGATAGATAATTTTAATTCGGGTGTTTTCTTCTGAGTTCTTGAACACATTGTGGTGGAATGAAATATGAAAGGCAAGGTATAGAACCCAGTTTGCATGAAAACCAGGAACCACCCAATGGGACACAGATGCTAGACATCAGCTTAGGTCTCCTTTTGCTATTTCAATGTACGCTGACTTTATCTACTTATTACCTTTAATATTGAGGTAGTTTGAGATTCTGATATAAGAAGATTTTTCTGATATATATAACTTGAACTATTTTGAAAAGAAATGCTTTTAAAATTTATGAAGACGAGTCTGACCTTAAACTGCTGACCTTCCTGCCTCACCCTTCTAAGTGCTGGAAGTATGAAAGTACTTAGAAGTACTTAGAAAGTACTTAGTACATCATTCCCCATGGAAACATTTTTAAAACATGTCCTGTCTCCTATGTTCTTACTCTATTTTAATTTTCAAATTGTTTACTATTACTAAAATTACTACAAAACACTTGCACAACAGAAATGATCTTAGTTAGCAGACTAGTACAAATTGACATAAGAAAATATACAACATACTAAACATCAATAAAAGATCTAGGCTCTTCCTCAGTGTGTATGTCTTCCTAAACATGAGGATGTCTGCAACTTCATTCTGTTTCCTAAGCTGTAAGACATTTGCTTTTACACTTGTCAGTGAATTGAGTGGTCTGAAAAATGGTGAAAAATAACATACATAAAATTTCTACTTCTTATAAAAGATGGACACATTCCAAAGTCGCCGCTAATTACCAATTCTATTTTCACTCCTGTAGTCATTAACTAGCAGAGTCAGAAGTACACCTATGCATAAACACCAAGTTGTGTTCTATTTTTCATACTTCTATATGATAGAACTCAGAAAAAAAGTGCTCTTAAACTCTGTCTCTACTCTGTGAAAGAAGAAATGGATACTTAGCTTACATGATTAGTTTGGAGATCAGTGGAGCCTAAGTAAAAACAGTAAGCTGAGGTCTGGACCATGATGGATGTTCAGTGTTGGGTGAATCTAAAATATAGAACTGTGGCAGACTTTAGACTGAATCAATAAATAATCCATCCAAATACTCTTAATACAACATGGCATTGACAAAATCTCACTTGCTTCCTATTCAAGCCCCTTTCCTTTTGTAAATTTCTTAATCAACAGCAAACAGAAAATATGTCTCTATGTTGTTTCTATGGGTGGGTTTTTAATGGCAACATGGCTTTGGCCAGGTTCATTTTTTCAGATCTTTTACTGTTGAGAAGCCAACATCAAAGCAATGAGGAAACACTATGAGACGGGCTGAAGCTCTCAGTTCATAGTCAATTTCTAGCTATTAAGCACGTGGGTGAGATGCTTGAAAGCAGAAATCACCATTTCACCCAAACCTTTAGTGAACTGCAACCCCAGATGATATGTCTATTAGTTGGGAAAAAAGCAGCCAAACTAAAGCTTATCTATACTCCCAGGTAAAGAGACTGCTAAAAACACTGATTACCCATTTGTAGTGTTAGACTTTGGGAAAGTCTACTATAACGTCTGCTATAATAGTGAGTAGATAACAGTGTGTGTTGCGTTGTAAGATGTCAGTTGAGCTCCATGTGAGAACTGAAGTTATGCCAATTCAGATTGCAGAGCATCACAAGACAAATCACCACTCATAGAACCCAATTACCATTATTATATGGCGAATAGAAGGTGACGTGTACTTTTATCTCCCTAAGTATACCTAATAATAATGCATCAGTATATGGTGCTTCAGACTTTAGGCATTTGATATGTTAAAAATATTTTATACAATTGTCTTATGACATTGGAAAATGAGAAAAGTTCTATTATTTCTTACAGTAGTACATGTAGTATATTATTCAAAATATGTATAAATCAACATTAGTGAAACAAATATTATATAAAGATGGATAACCAATTAATTGGCATAACTTCAGTCCATATATTAAAGCTGTGAAAGATGTTAGAGTTTTTGCATTAAGATCTAGGAAATGATTGGATAAATTGAGCATCAAACAGTGTATAAGCCCATGAAAAAATATTTAATATTTCCAAGTTATTACAAAAAAGGAAACGAAGTCATAATCTAGAAGATTTTGAGACAATATTATTTACAATTGGAAAAAATATTCACAATGCACATTTCTGACAGAGGATTTGTATGCAAAATATATTCATTTTATAGCTAAAGTAATGAAAAGATGATAGTTAACTATTAATGGTCAAAATGTAATAGTTTCTTTACAACAAAACCAAACAAAATGGTGTACAACTAACTAAAGCACACAAGAAAATATGGTCACCATTCATAGTAACTAAGATAATGCACACTGATACTACAAGAGGAGTTCATCATTATAGACCTAACAGAGTGACTAAATTGGAAGCTTGGTCATATCAGGAGTTGGCAATGAAATGAAAGTACTGGAACTCTCACATGTCACTATTGAGACCATGAGATGGAATGGCCACTTGGGAAAATTGTTTGGCAGCTCTGCATGTTGTTAAATAAATAGCATATGATATAGCAATTTCACTTGTAGTCATTTACACAGGAGAAATAAACTATAGGTTCTCACAAATACCTATCTAGGAAATATTCATGAGAGCTCTATTTCTAACGGCCTTTGGGATGGTGTAGGAAAAGTCTCATATAACACCGATGAATAAATTGTCATTTTCTATGCTGAATTCTGTGACTCTGGAATGAAAAGCAACAAGTTACTGAAGCCCTGAAGAGGAATAAATGTCAAAAATGTTTTACTAAGCAAACATACTCCCAAAAAGGAAGAAGCTATACATAATTCCAGTTTATGAAACTCTGAGGGTGCCAAAAATGAATCTGGTGTGACAGTGCAGATTAGAAAGCTGTCTAAGCCCCAGGATGCTGTATGATATAAGTGGGGGCTGGGTGGGTGAGGTCCTAGGCTCTTTTCCCCCGAGAGAAGGAATAAAGAAGAATCTGCGGGAGGATAGAAACACTTTGTTTTGATTATCCTTGTGGTTTTATAATGTCATACATTTGTCAAAATTCAAACTCTTTAGTAAGTACACTGTGTCCTGCTCTGTGCAATTTATACCTCGATAAAACTTTTTGAAAAGGAAAAAAAAATCCTTCACTCAAAGCCAACATTAACCTGAGCTCAGAGTCATAGGAAGACTTCCATTTGTGCAACCCCTTGAGACTACAGAAGAAGCAACTGACCCTGAGCACAGACACCCAGTGGGTGACAAAAGCAGATGACAGTCCCATCCCTTCCCCTTCAGCTATTTCTTCTATTCTACCCTAATGACCCTCTTTTCCCTTCTCTACCCCAAGCTATAAAAATGCCTCCTTAAACCTTGTGTAATCAGTATTCTCCCGTCACAAGGCTGCTAGTTCTTGCATTCAGCCATGGTGTTGTCAGATGGTGAGGTCCTACCTCCAAGGAGAATTGAAGAATTTCCATCAACTCTTGCTGTCAATGCCAGTCTAAACTGTTATTTGATACTTCCTCTTACAAACTTAATTCTTACACATGTTAGCTGTCACTGGCATTGAGCTTGACTTCAACGATATGGCCTCAGTTTAACTATGTTCCAGGCAATACGTATATGTGTATGTATGTATGTATGTATGTACATATACATATATATGTGTGTATACACACACACACACACACACACACACACACACACACACACACACACATATATATATATATATATATATATATATATATATATATATATATATAATGATATTTCTTGAAAATGTGTGTGGGGAAAATTCCATGATGGAATAAGAGTTATGTGCAATCAAATAAATTACGTCAATATTATATTTTATTTAAAATCATTCAACTTGCATATAGAATCAATTTTTACTTCCTAATCATTTCATTGAAGTTTATGGAGATATCAAAATTGATAAGAAAGTTCCCCTTGTTTATGGCAGAGGAAGTGGGGAATAAACCAAAATTAGAAATATACCAGAGCACTCTGTTCCTTTAGTAAGTACTACCCTTAGGGTTTCATTAGAGCCAACCTGACCTGTGAGAAAGGATTCCAAATGGCAGCTAGCTTTATCCTACTACACACAGAGAATGAAAAAGACAAGATCAGATAGCTTTTCATCCTGTTTCGCCCAAGTGTGTGTATGTACCAAGATATGGGGACCAAGATATTCAAATTAGCCTTATCATTTGTCTACAGACTCTCCTTTCCACTTTACCAACACAATATCAAAAGCATACTGATAGTCTTTCCCAGCATTGGATATAAAATATTCAACTACTAAGTGCTAAGATATAACAAAGGGCAGAAAAAAATACCACCATCTCTTCCAGGTACAAGTTAAATACCAATAGGACAGGATTAATGTCTCACTGACATGGCTTTCTAAATATGAGCTGAACAAGAATGTTCCCAAAAGGTATGTCAAAGAAGATGAGATCTCTTTCCCCTGAGATCTCAATCCTACATAAAGAACTACAGGTGATTAGGGAAAGCTGAGAAAGGGAGAAGTAGTCTTCTCCAGGGAAGGGCACACCAAGTGGTTATTCAATACCAAATGGTCCTACCTGAAAACATACATACAAGTAACACTATACAGACTTGGCAGGCTATATTGAGTATATATATATATATTCAGAAACACACACACAAACGTGCATACATGCACTTGAGCACACATAAATAAAGACATTAACATCAAAATTAACACACAAACATCTGCTATGGGAGATTGTTTAGATTCTAAGCACTGGATGCTCTTCCAGAGGACACAGGTTAGTACTCATATGTTGTCTCATGATTGTTCATATCTCTGGTTCCAGGGTATCCAATTCCCTCTTCTGCCTTTTGCCAGAAAAAATTTAAATGGTAATTAAAAATATTTCAAAAGACAGGTGTTTTTCTATATATAGTTAACTGATACTTTGAAAAGATATATTATGAAAACAATCTCATTTACAGTAGCATCAAAATAACAAAATATTTAGCAAAAAATTTAGCAAAAACTTTAACTAAGGAAGTGAAAGATCTGTTTATTGAAAACTAGAGATCACTGATAAAGGAAATTGAAGCCAAAGATACATTGAAAGTCTATGTTTATGATTTGTAAAAAATGATATTTTAAAAAGGTTCATACTTTGTAAAATGATTCACTACTAACCCCTTCAAAGTACCAAATGCACAATTTGTTGCAGAAATAAGTCTCAAAAAGTATTTAGGACATCAAAAGACATCAGAAAAAGCTTAGGGAAAGCAAGAACAATTCTAATAGTAGTATGTGAGTATAATACTAAATAACAGACAGACACACAGACCAATGGAATAACATAGAGTCTAGAAATAAGCCCAGTTATTCGTAGTAATCTTCCTTTGGCAAAGGATCTAAGGATACAAAGTGTAGGAAAACTAATGTCTCCATGGGTTGATATTGGAGAAACTGAATAATCAGAAGTGGAAAGAAAAGTTGCTTTCTTACACTACATGTAAAAATCAAGTCACTTTGAATTGAAGAGGCTAGAAATATTATAAGACAATATAGTAGAAAATATAGACATTCACTTGGGCTTTGAAATCAAAGCACAGCCAACAAAGCATAAGTAGATGATCAAATCTCTATCAAATCACAACGTTTCACAGTAAGAAGATATCTGAGGTTAAAAAACAAGAACAAGAGCAAGAACAAGAAAAAGAACAACAACAACAACAACAACCAGACCTGGCATGATGCTGCATATATATCCCAGTACTTAGGAAGCAAAGGCAGGAAGGTTTTGTAAGTTCAATGCCAGTCTTGTCTTCATAGTCAGTACCAGGGCAGACAGAGCTATATAGTGCAAATTCTTCAAAGAGAAAAACAAAAGAAAAGAAAAGAAAATAGCAACAACCTATGAAATTGTAGAAAAGATTTGCTAATGAAGGGATAATATTCCAAGCATGTGAAAACTTGATATCATACAATAAGATAAAATGAAAACAATGAAATAAATAAAGTTGATAATAAACTCATTTAAAATGGGCACCCAAGACACCCATTCCACCACCCAAAGGAGAGATGCAAATGTCAGTTATAGGATAGGTGTTGAACATCATTTATTTTCCATGAGATAAAATCAAAATGGCAATGATCTATCACATTTGTTAGGGTGGGTTTAGGGAGTTGGAAGCCTTGTTCTTGGTTAGGAGGATGGCAAAATGGTAAGTAGCTGTGGGAACCAAGGTAGAAGTTACTTTTTGATTTCTTTCTCTAAGCAATCCCACTCTGGAGAATACCTTCCAAAGAGGTAAAATCATGATTTCAAATAGCTACATGAATCCAAGCATATTGTAGCATTATTCATAGAGCTAAGATGTAAAAATAGTGTCTACCAACAGTTGAATAGATTAAAAAAATGGTTTGTACACATGCAATGTGTTATTACTTGGTTCTGAACAGTAAGCAATCATGTACTATTTGTGAAAAGGCAGATAAATATGGAACACATTCCACTAAATGAAGTAAACCAGTCACAGGAGATTACTGTGTAATCAATGTATATGAGGTGTCTGAAACAGTTAAACTCATGGAAGCGGGGAATGTCACAGTGGAAGGTTGGTAGAAATGAAGAGTTGTTTATCACATATCGGTTAGGCTGGAGAATGTCCTGTATCCCATATAGCATGATGTCTGTAGCTGGGGAATATGATAATATGCCTTTCACAATCTGTTATCAAGATCGAGCTCATGTAAAATACTAATATAACAAACAAGCTCAGTGAGAATATCAAATGGACAAAGGGAAACTTTGAGAACAGCTTTTACCTTAACTGTGTTAATGATGTCAGTGTACGCTTGCATATGTCCAAACTCATCAAATGTGCACTTGAAATACATACAGCTCTTTTTATTTCATTTTGACCCCAACAAACCACGGAAATACAAAGGCAGGTACTCTTATATTTTAAGTGAATTGTGACATGGAGTAATATTAATATGTGTGGGTAGGTTTTAGTGATCAGCGTAAAATATCCAGTGTCCTTGGACAGACACAGATGCGTAATACAGAGACTTTATGAGATCAAACCAACAAATGTTTGTCTGAGTAAAAGGTAGAGAATAATGTAACCTGTAGTTTCAGTCCCCAGGTCTTCAGCATGGAGGTCCTTGAATTTGATGTTCTATGACTCAGACTAGGCATCACTTTGAACTTCCAGGTAATCATCTGTTGCTGTAAGGTTTCCCCACTGTGCCTGAGTGGTGGGAGGTTTCAAGAATGATCACAGAATGTTGGAAAAACATCTGCTTTCTACATCTTCTACTAACACTAAAAGATATCACTTCTGTAGACCAAAGTCTCCCTTTAATTACCATGAGATCATGGTACTTCTTTGAGGAAAGAATTTCAAATATGGGTCTGTCCTTACCAGTATTCAAAGAAGTGTAACAAGACATTTTTTAAATGAAATCAATTTTTTTTCTTTTCTTTGTGTGTGTACTTGTGAGTGGATGTCCACAGAGACACTAGAGCTTTCATTTTAATAATTTAATGCTTTTCCTTTGCCTATCTATTCAAGGTCTACTGACTCTCATAAAAAAACAAACAAACAAATCAAAACCAAAACCCAAAACTCACTTTTGCCTCTGCCTCTCAAGATTCATCTGGACCACCACAAGTGGATTTGAACACTTACATCTCTTGCTGATAACATCATTTAAAAGCCTCTCTCTCGCGCCATAATTAATACAATTGTCTTCTACCTGTCTGTGCACTCACAGAAGCTAACAAATGAGAAGGGTGCTAACTATGTTTCGTTCAGGTTAGCATCCCTAGAACTGACACAATGCACTGCTTGGTGTAGAAAGAAAGTGGTAGTAGGCAAGATGTCCCTTTTGTTAGCTGAGAAACTTTCAGTAGGGAAACCACATTTAATCCATTTCCTATTGGTTTTATGGTTGTTATTTGGATATGTGCCCTATTTTGTGAGTTATTATCTAGAGTTGTGTCCTATTTTTCTTTCCATGCTTCGAACAGTTCAATTTTCATTAGTCATGCCCCTTTTAGAATTCTAAAACTGAGATGGGAAGAGGTTCTACTCTTCTACAGTTGATAAGACAGGGTGGTGCTATTCAGAAGCAGCCCTGTTTTTCCTTCTCTCTCTTTTTTCTTTTTTGATTATAAAATGGATGAATATAATAGAAGAAAAATGAATGGATTGCAAGAAATAAGAAATATCTAGGATCAATAACAAGATCCAAAACAGGTGTGTAATTCCATCTTCTCCTAATGGACAAAAAAATCCCAACCCCCATGAACAAAACACTCAATTCTCTGAGTAATCAGTGGACAAGTGGAGTCTGGGTTTCTAGGGAAACCTCTGTGTTGTCTTCTTACTTGGAGTCAACCTCTCCTTTGTCCTTAAGAGTGAGTGAATCTAATTTGTAGGTACCTTCCATATGTTCCACATTTTATGGGTGAAAAACAATTAAAAGGTACTATTTTAGCAGTTTTTCCAAAATTCCACACATCATCAACTATAGTAATGATATTGGACAAGAGAGCTCTTGAACTTTTTCTCCTGTATAATTAAAATTTTGTAGCCTTTTAGCAAATCGGAAACAATGAAAAGCAAAGAGTAGTCACTCTAGGTGAAAATAGCTGGTGCAATGTGATAGAAACTGAGACTTTAGTTTGAAGTCAAAGGGAATAAACAGAACAGTGCAACAGAACAAAATAGAATAGACTAAAACAAAACAGACTAGAGAAAAAGAATTAGTGAGGCACATGACCTTATGCTGAAGTCCTTGATCCATTTAGAGTTGTTTTGTGCAGGGTGATAAACAGCAGAAGAATATAGACATTCAGTTTGACAAGAACGATTTGCTGTAGTTACTGACTTTTCTTCAATGTGTATTTTGGTTTATTTGTCAAAAATAAGTATAATGCTGCTTTTATTAATATAACCTCATTTATTCAACTTGAAATCTGGAATGGTGATACCCCCAGTATTTTTTTTTAAATTTGGGATTGTTTTAACTATCATGGGATTTTTGTGTTTTTATATGAAGTTGAAGATTAGTTTTCAATTTCTATGAAGAATTGTGTTGGAATTTTGATGGGGATGATATTGAATCTGTAGATTACTCTCGCAGGATGGCTACTTTTATTATATTAATTCTGCTGAATCATGAGTATAGAAGACATTTTTATTTTCTGGTGCATATATGACATTTGACAGCACATGCTGGTAAGGATTCAAAGGAAGGATAGCACTTATTCATTGCTGGTAGAACTAAAACAGACACTAAGGAAATCATTATGGATGTTCCTCATAATCTGAAAATCCCACAATATCCAGCTCTTCCACTCTGGGACAGATACCCAAAGGACCTTACATCTTACTGTAAAGAAACATGCTCACCTGTGTTTATTTCTTCTATATTTATAATAGCCAGAAAATGGTAACAGTTTAGCTGTTTATTAACTGTGAATGGATAATGAAAATGTGCTATGTTTATAGAACAAAATATTACTCAGATGTTAAGAAAATTGAAATTATTGATATTTCAGGGAAATGGATGGAACTAAAATAACCGGGCAGATTGAGGTAAAGAAGACCACACGTGTGTGTGTGTGTGTCTGTGTGTGTGCGTGTGTGTGTGTGCATGTGTACGTGTGTGCATGTGTACGTGTGTGCATGTGTACGTGTATGTGTGTGTGCGTGTTTACCCAAGTAATCACAGAGGTTAGGTAGCTTATAAGGGAGGATGGGGAGGAGAGAATCTTCCATGTAATGGGTAATGGGATATAGTATTTATTTAAGGGGAAACTATAATAGGATTAAGTGAGGAGGAATATGGAGGGTATGGTAAAAGAGGGAATCTGAGGATAGTTAATACTAAATGTCTCTTGAAAAGATGTAAGAAAAGATACTACTGTAGAAGAACATACATCCAAAAGATATATTTACACACAAATGAAGGTACTTTAAATAGACTTGCCATATAATTGAGGGTAAAATGGCCCAACTATACATCCTATGCCACCAAGTAAAACCTCTAGTTCCAGTGATGGATTATATCGTGTTCAATCATTGACCAAAAGGCTCACATGGACCTTTCTCTTGAACATCACAGTCTCTAGCCTAGGCTGTTAGTTATCACCCAAACCCTCATACTGATGCTTAATTGCTGAAGATAGGATTACTTATATTGTTGAACATGGAGAAATTGAGCTGTTCGTCAAATACGAGTTTTATTCCTACTGACTAGCATTCATGGTGCTGGCATGTACTCTGCCAACTTCTGGAGAAAAAAAAATGTGATCATTAATATCAACCAACTACAAACTGTTTGTCCTAAAATAGTGACCTCCCTGCATGATATACTAGTGCAAGAGTGGTATAAATGTTATGAGAATGTATAGCCACTTTCTGCTTGAAGTTTAGGTTTACTCTATTGGATGTAACTCTTACCTGAAACTACCAAAGTGGCCAAAACCCAAAGGTTACCTAGGTCATTGGCATACGGAAAAACCTAATACTATTATTATGCTAAAGGAATATTGAAAAAAGTCTCCTAATGATAAATCTGCAAATACCCAGATAAAAACAGCACTCAAGATTCTTCTTGCAGTATATGGTAACTAAGGAAGGCATCTGCAACTGAACAATCTGCAGAGAATGAGGAGGAATTCAGAAAAAGGATCCAGAAACCATAAATTAGCTTTAGTTGCATTCATTTGCACACAGAAAGGCTATGACATAGTATAATGTTAAGGAGACACAGTTGGTTATACAAGTGTGAAGTTCAAGGAAGAAGTCATCAAAGATAGAATGGTTAATGTCATTCTTTGATTTAATACAGAGTGGTAAATAAGACATGAGAAAACAGTCACTGTGTTGGTGTTAGATTGTTTGGTAGTGGTTGAATGTTATAAACTTTTTTACACTAAGTTGCTTCTCATGGGCTAGAAAACTTCTCTCTCATATTTCCCTCCAGTGCTCTTATTAACTGAGATTATACAAGACGGATTTCTTTACATGAAGAAAAGGAAATGTATTATATGTGTCCTATATGCCCATGTAGAATTTAGTTGCAACATACTTTTAACCTTTTTCCTTAACTTCAACTCTTAGATATAGTAAAAATAGTGGTAAATCTTTTCCTTCACCTCTGTTGACTTCACACCCACAATACCAACTGTTCCTTTGTTGCATTTTTCTCCCTTGTTTATTTTATTTTCTGAAATAAAAATCTTCGAAATCTTAATTTCTCCCTTTATATCTATTAATAGTGTTACTTGACAGCTCTAGGGGATTAATGATAGCCTTGTAAAGTAAATGTTTCAAATGTAGCAGCAGTGTTTGAAACACTGCTTTCAGAGTGAATAGTTGTAAAAGATTAAAACTCTTAGGACTTTAAGTTGATGAAATGATTTTGTTTAAAAAGTCAACAGAATTGGATAGTGAGATGGCTTAGAGGATAAATGTGCTTGCCATCAAGTCTGATAACCTGACTGTGGTCCCTGGGACAAGCATGATGGAGAAGAGTACCAAATCCTCTACACACACACACACACACACACACACAGACACACACACACACCAGGTATAGAATAATAAATAAGTGTTATGAAAAGAAACTGCTAAAAATGAAATCCAAATCTATTATCTATATCGGAAAAAATGTGTATTCAGAAAATACTTTTGGCATATAGCATTCAGAATATGATTCTTATCTTTAAAATGGAAGACATGTCTGGGTCTTATTAGTAGGAACCTGCTTTATGAGGTGTGTTACCCTAAGTACTCCATCATCTTGGTTGAGGAGCTGACTTATTGTGCTTATTTGTTGCTGATTCTTGATTTCATTATTCTGAACATAAATCAATTCATTGCTTTCTTCTTTTATTTTTACTGAGCATGAAATTCTTTTAGTTCTCTACTGAACGGAACGGATATCTGAATCTTTTGTTTCAAAGTGATTTAAAATATCATGGTTTCTCAGGCATGTAGAATTTTGATAATTGCTTCTCCGATGCTGCTAAAAATGGTGTCACAGCTCAATAATACCACAGGCCCCTACGTGTTACTCCTTTCCGTGGAATTAATTAAACGTATCTCCAAGAGAAAAGACACAATCTTACTTAATAGCAAGACAACTTAACCAAGTCAATAATACCAAGGAACAGTAACTGTAAATTTTACTTCTGGAAAAACCCACATTACATCATTTGGTGTGTTCATTCTCTCTGTCTCTCTCTCTGTCTCTCTCTCTGTCTCTCTCTGTCTCTCTCTGTCTCTGTCTCTCTCTCTCTCTCTCTCTCTCTCTCTCTCTTTCTCTCTCTCTGTCCCTCCCTCCCTCCCTCCTTCCCTCACTCCCTCCCTCCCCCCTCTCTTTCTTTTTCTCTCTCTTCTTGGTTCCTTGCCTCCTCATGGCAAGGGCTTAACATCTTCGTGTCTGTTCATATAGCACCTGTTCTACTGGAGTAAAATATTATTTTAATTCTAAGCATTTAAGTACAAACCAAATTGAAATTTCTCTGTAATTTACCATCATATGTCATCTTAACCCTGCATAAATGACTATGCAAGTAAGGATCCAAGTTTAAGTCTCAGCTTTATCTCCAGACACTTGACGTTATTTACTGTGTGTGTCATCAGACTGAGCTACTCATTACAACTTTAGACGGTCTGTTATCTTTGCCAATACTATGATTCAAGTGTATCCAGTTAGAGCAGAACATAACAGCCTGCTGCAGCCTATATGGTCTGTCTCTTCTTTTGTATTGGTAAATTATTTTCATCCCAAATATTCATGACCATGTTAAAAGTCTAGAGTTTTCCAGAGAAGCAATCTAATATTCTTGTCTCATTGTTAGGAACCTTGCAAGTCCCAGAAGTCTTATGAGTGAATAAAATCTTAAGGATGCCTAATTCTGCCACCCAGTTCATACCTCAGTGATAACTGATATACGGTAAATTCTATCAACTAATTAATAAATCTGCAAGTACTATCTATTAAATTCTAGTCAGATAGTCAGCACTGTAATCACAAATTTAGAAAGTACAAAATGACACTATTGTTCTTCTATGATTTTTATTTCTTTGTAAGATGCTTAATGGAAAAATCATTCATTCTTAATTTAAAATTACTGAGGGCCTGATTTGTTCCAGAAACTTGGAAAGGGCCTTGTGTTTCAGGAAAGAGTTCATCTGTAAGTGAAGACCTCCACAGAGGGGAGACCCTCACTCAAGTCTCAGAAAGTTGCGGCCACCCAGTAATCTGCTCGAGACACCATGTACCAGAGCAATAACAAGGTTTATTAGGGCGTGACAGCTAGCTGCCGGTCAATTCGTATGCCCACGCAGGAGCTGAATTGACCCCGACAGTCAGTTTGAGAGGGATTTTTAAGGGGAAAAACCACAAACCAAGGAATGGGGAGGGGGCTCATGGTTGTTAAGGTGGCATAACATAAAAATAGCGGAACATTCCAAAGGAACCCAACCTACATGAGTCAGGATCAGGTGAAAACTCTCTGTACGCTTATCTTTCTCAAGAATGTGGTCCTGCCCTGTCACTGTGGCCTTGCCCTGTCACTGCAGTTCTCAGCTTGGTTCCCAGCTTGGTTCCACCTAGTTCACTTGCATTCTTTCCTTTCTCTTTGCAGATAGGCCAGTTCCAGTAATGGTGACTGGTCTTTCCACATTCCTAACTTGATTCATGGCTCGGTTTCTCCATGTCTTTATAAAGAAAGCCTAAAGAATATTTTATGTCTAAAAAGGATTCTATATACCCAGTATCTATGATTTTTCACTCTACATTAGAAATGCAAAAATGTAACCCATCCCTCCATTGTCCCCTACCAAAAGACTTCTTATGAAAACATATATAATCCCTTTTCAGTTTTTTGAAGAATAGATAGATAATCATACTTTGCAGCTATAGAAGACATTGGAGGTTTTGGTGTGACAATAACTGTTGCGTGCAATGAATGTCTGGTGTCACAGGTACATTACACAGCAAATATCTTCTCACCTTAATAGATTAAAAGAAATATCAATTACTTCTCCCTAAGCTGTGGATAATTTGGTTTTGTAGAGATGATCTTGGTGGGCCTTACTCATAAGCCTGTAGTTTTCAGTGGCTTGATGAGGTCATTCTGTTATCACTAGCTGGCCTTGATCACTTGTCTCTATTCTCACCTGAGCAAAATGACTATGGTGTTACAACATCCAGTAATCTTCCAGGGAATATTGACATGTTCTCAAAGAAAAGATAGAAGAGTAAAACAGAGAGACAGCAATGTGTGTGTGTGTGTGTGTGTGTGTGTGTGTTTTATTTTCTCTGAATCAATTTTTATATTTCTTCCTTTGGGCAGAAGTGATGAGTTGGCTATGCTTCCAAACAGAATATATGCTAACAAATATAACTATAGAAAGACATGAAAGGCCCCACCCACTATCATAATCTTCCTGATACTGTAATTAGTCATTGAGAGGTGAGTTCCAAGCTTGAGCAAGCAGATCTCTTATGGTAAAGGATCCTACCACTTCACATAGAGTAAAACTCAAGATGTGACATAACTTTTAGGGAATTCTCAAAACCTATACTCTAAGAATTCTTGGAACTTCCTACTGTGTACCTAGACATTCAAATACCCACCACAGTGATTTCAAAACTGACTGGATCATACTGATGGGCGTTGTTCCCTCCCTCAGCGATGCAGATGTAGGCCAGATTAGACGAGATTAAAAATAGATAGATTTATTAGGAGGTAGTTCTCAGGTGGGTTCACCAATCCCACAGATGAAGGTCAGTGAAGTCACATATCCATGCTAAAACAAAGGAATTTTACAGAGTTTAAATGAGGAGTGATGACGTCTCAGCTAGAAGCTTTGTGACATTGTGTTCAGACATGGTCAAAAACGGAGTTCTTGGGCGGGCACTTTTTTGGGGGTTGCCCACAATAGAGAGTGATGACGTGTTACACGAAAGTTTTCTCCAAGCTGGCAGGGGAATTTTTTGTGTGGGCAGGGCTGGGGAAAGGAGGGCAGATGGGCTTTTCCAGCTTGAGCAGGGGCCAGCATGGGTTCCAGCCTAACATGTATGTTTTTACTGTGATGTATTTTCTATGTATCTAGTTCACACACACACACACACACACACACACGCACTCATGCACGCACTTGCACACACGCACACACGTGCTCGCAAACACACAATACTGTAATATCTGATCTTTTTTTTTTTTTTTGGTAAGACCACTGGTTCGTGGTTACATCTAAGTATGTATTTTACTTATCATGCTTGGTCCAAGTATTGTGTCCTCTATACCCTGGCATCTCTGTACAGGTAAATTCACTGTTTATCTACCTCCTTTGGCATTTAATAAAAGTGCACCTAGGGGATACCTGCTGTCCTACCTTGTTCTCAAGTTATTGTGAAAAGTTAGAATGCTTACATAGTCATCAGAAACTTTCACTTCTAATTTTAATTGTTGTTACTATCATCTCAAAGTACTTAGCACATTGTGAAGAACATGATGGTGCTGTTAACTGGCCGATTAAGTGATTCTCAAGAGATGTACTTGTTATAAATACATGGAAAAGATTCTCTGTGGGTTTATTGAGGATGGAGTACTGTGCTGTGAGGCATGTAAAAGAGAGATGTATTACACAAACCTGTGAAGATGGCTGTGTCTTTTAGCCAAGTGTTTTCTGTTTCAGTGGTCTGTCTACCAAAGAATAGTTTCCATTCAAGTCACGTGCTGATTTTTGAAAGAAAGAGAAAATGTCATGTGTCAATTGGGAGATCTAGCACTGTTAATTCATTGCTTTAGTTGTTAAGTCTGTATGTATTAGAAGCTGGGGGAGTGGTGGTCCTCAGTGATTAAGTCATCTGGTGAATCTCTGTCTGCTCCTAGAAAGGCCCTTGAGATGACAGAAAGGCATAAAGAAGAATAGAGGTTAATCAATAGGAACATAGCAAAATGTAGAATAATAAGACATGGAACAAAAATGTTTTTCAGTGTCTTGAAGGTAACTCATGGTGGGAGAATTGAGGTATCCATAATAAAGAACACATTAAAGTCATTGAGGGTCCCTGCTCTTCTTCTGATAGATAAATAGGATTTCTGGTTTCCTGTTTCATTCTGTTACATTACAGAAAATAAACTCTCTCTCTCTCTCTCTCTCTCTCTCTCTCTCTCTCTCTCTCTCGCCCCCCTCCACCCATGGTGTGTGTGTGTATGTGTGTGTGTGTGTGTGTGTGTGTGTGTGTGTGTGTATCTGTATGTCTTTAAATGAAACTGAAGAACTTTCGTAGAAGCAATTAAAAACATTTTCGGCTTTGATTCACTTCTTTGCAGTATTTTCATTTTAAATCAGACACTTCAATACTGTATAAAAATAGTAAGCCAATTTCTTAACTGAAAATATATTTAAAGGCTAAATATGCTCAAATATATTTAGGATAAATCAAAATTAGCTTCATCTTGTAAATTTTTAAAAATGCTTACAAATTATGAAGATAGTTTGATTTAACATCACTAAGTGACTTTTTAAGGTAGGTAAAGTATTATTTTTATACTAATATGAAATTTAATGTTAGAAAAAAGTATATTTGCTACTAATATTTTTTTCATGTTTACACATGAAGGGAAACTAGATCTTTGAAACAGCAGGCAACTTCTGAATTAATAATACGATTTGCAAGGAATCATATAGTCATTTCAGGTTTGGGTTGATCTGAAATAACTCTGAGAACTTTAGACTCTAGAATTGAAGAGGATTGTAATGTTTGCATAGATCTCCTTGGATTATGTAAAGGGTAGGTTGAACCAATACTATGAAAAGCAATTTTTAATTTATAAAGACGAAGTAAATCAGACTCTATCAATCCTGGGACTAGCAATGGTGAGTCATAAGCCTTTAGGTATCATTCATTTTCTCCTGTCCATGGTCTGCTCTTGTAACTAAAACTATTTCTAAGTACAGGAAGCCGATAGAGAACAACATTGAATACTTTTTACTTTCCTCTCATCACATTTAACCAATAACCAAGAGATGAAGTAAGTTGGATTTCAAGATCTATCTTTTTTTAAAAAAAACCTCTTCAGTGATACAACTTTCAAAATATTGTATTGGAAATCAATAAGAAAATTAATGCATCTTGCTTTAGAAATTATAAAACATGATGTGTGTATTTAATAGGTATAGATGCACATTCCTTTCTAAATTCTGCCCCTGAGCTGATATGAAGCTCCTGATGCTAAACAGGCAAGCCATTTCACTGGTGTGGAAGGCAGGCAGCTCACAGAGAGAATCCCTTCTGGCTATTTTGTAAGCCTAATACAATTCTCTCTGTTTTCTTGACATTTGCTTTTGACACCCCAACCAGTTTCCTGTCTTGTTTAGGATCCCTGTGGAGTCAATCTACAGGAAGAATGAGGGGGAAAAGGAGACTGGCTGTTAGACTCTGTCCAATAAAGATGACCTACATTCCTACTTTCAGTTGTTAGGCCTTTAAACCCGAGTGGGTTTGTGTAGGTCCTTGCTGAAGATAGAGAACTGGTCCACAAGATAGGAATTTTGAAGAGGCATTGGCAATAGTTTTTTTTTTTTTAAGGGTAAAGAAGTCATCTTGGAATGGAGAGAAGGAGGTGGGAGAGAGGGAAGGAGAGAGAGAGAGAGAGAGAGAGAGAGAGAGAGAGAGAGAGAGAGAGAGAGAG
>NW_021604630.1:14606963-14625231 GCF_004785775.1 Grammomys surdaster | reverse complement strand
GAGAGAGAGAGAGAGAGAGAGAGAGAGAGAGAGAGAGAGAGAGAGAGCTCTTTAGAAATAAGCTATAAACTCTCCCCTGCACATTTAGATTCTCAAGTCTGCAAGTAAACAAGGCAGCAGGGAACATTGTGAGAAGCAAGGCAAGCCAGGGGATATCTCCACTTGTTACAGCACTTGACATTAATTAAACCCATTTTAAATAAAAAAAGGTGTTAGGATAGCTTTTTTTTCTATTGCATGCAATATTTACACTAATTATACCAAATGCTGATTTTTTTTTTAAACTAAGTCATCTGTACTCTAAATATATTTGTTCCTTTTGGGAGACTAACAGGATATGTTAGCAAAGGATTTCTGCACGGCTTGGCTTTGCGCATGTAAAATTAAAATACCCTGCTGGAGAAGCCTTCCTTTCCACACCACACAGTGCTCCTGTTCCTTTTTCCCCTGTGGAATCATTAGTGAGCGAGCTACCTCTGCAGCACTCAGAGATAAGGAACATCCTTTTGGTTCTCACAGCTTGTGGTCTAGAATGTTTTTTTTGGAGAATAAAACTCTGACCAAAGGCTAGTTCCTGCTTCCTATTAGTCTCCTGTATGGGTTGATTTCCAAAGCTAGTAATTATGAGCCAACAATGATGAGGTGATTATGAATGTTCTTTTCAGAACTCATGCTTCCTCAGGCTCCTTTACCATGAAGTCACCTTAATCTCTTTCAGGTACGTACATGTGCCTTGTACCTTCTCCTCAGGGCTCCTTTGCTCAGGGATCTAGAAGACTATTTCTATACTTTTATGTCTTCCTATAGTCCCATGAGCCTTTAATTATACATTTGTGGATGTCATTATTTGATCAGCTTTTTCTCTTATTAGAATATGAATCTCTGAGGAATGTGTCTTTTGGTCCCCAGTATATCTCAGGGTCTCTCATTGATTTCAGAGCCCGGCAGGGAAGATAAATCAATATATGTTGGGAATAAATTAATTGAAAATAAATAAATAAAGGAACTATTTTCTCATCTTTTCACTATTGTCTCTTTAATTGGCCTGTTGACGATGGGTAGCCAAGCCTAACATGTGAGAGCTGCCATGACCTTCTCTTTGACTCTGACAACACTAGTAACACGCTCATGTATCCTTGAGTCTTCATCTCAATACCTGAGTTCAACAACTCAAACAGGAAAATTATAGCTGAAAGAAAATTTCTACCAAAAGCAGGCCATAGCAATGCAGAATGTGGCAGGGTATGTTTACTGCTGAGGAACAATACTCTAACACATGGCTCAAGAGGCAAGAGACAGAATCAAACCTCCTCTTAAATCAGCTCCCAAGGATAGTGCAGATTTTAATGAAACATACATATATGAAAAATAAAAAAGAAATAAAAAGGAAAAAAAAGGAAGCATGGTTGCTCCTAAGTAATGTGGAGGAGAAGGTTTATTGTAGATAGTTGGAAGAGCATAGTTAAGGGCAGAAACATTTGGGGGAGTTGAGAGTGTATATCATGCTGAATTATGTCATGTGGGAAGAGGGAGACCAAGAGGAAGAGATGAAGGGTAGGGGAATCAGATGCAGCAGCCAGGAGGCCCAAAGGAACAAGGAGAGTAGAAAACCAAAGTGGCTATATTATTGATGGAAGAACAGCCCAGTGGCCTGGGTTAGAGAGTTCAGGGTAGAGGGCAGAGTATGCCAGCCAGGAGAGCTCTGTAATAGGTAGGAACTGAGGGATGCAGGGAAAATGTGATCAGATCCAGTTCTCTCTGATATGTTAAAGAGGTACCTCAGCCATTGGTCTTGGGTTTGAAACTTAACAATACATATCACAGTAACTATTTAGATGATAATTCAATGTAATATGAACTTGTACATTAGATGTTTGAAATAGAATACTTTCATTCCATGATGCCCTGTTTGGGTAACAGTTTCTGGGCAACCATAATTATTAAATTATCTCATGTTAAAATGCCTCAGGGAGGAGAATCTTCTGGGTTTTTGTTGTTGTTTGTTTTGTTTTGCTTTTGTTTTTAAGTGAGTTTTTATTTGTAACAAAGGAATGTTAGCAGATAATTTCAAGATAAGTATAAGTGTTTAAACTAAAGAATAACCACCTAAAACTTAATATTAAAACTACATAAACATTAATGACACAATTCATTATTTCATTGTGTATCTATCATGGTGCTAAGCACTGTTGACTATTGACGGGTGATAGGCTATGGAGAAGAGAAATACCAACCTTTTTTGCTATGTGACTCAGCCATTTCAGGACTTCTTGGATAGCCTGGGTCTTAATTTTTTATTCACTTACTTATTATTTCCCCCTTTTATTGAAAACAGATTCTTTCCTTTGGCAATATATCCTGATAAGTTTCCTTTCTCTCTATTCCTTCCAGTTCCTTCCCACTTCTCCTCCCATCCAGATCTACTCCCACTCTGTTTCTCATCAGAAAACCACCACCACCATCACCACTACGACCACTACCACCACCACCACCACCACCAACAACAACAACAATAACAACAAACCCAGGTTTCTAAGAGAGAACAACCAAACATGATAGTATAAAATTTAAGATAAAACCAAAACCTTAAAATTGAAATTGGAAAAAGCAGACTCACAGACAAAAGAGCCAAGAGAAGGCATAAGACTCAGAGATCTATTCATCAACAACTCAGGATTCCCATTAAAATACTAAACTGAGAGCTATAATATGTATGCAGAGGACCCAGTGCAGACCCAGTGCAGACCCGTGAAGGTCCTGTGCATGCTGCCTCAGTCTCTCAGCTCATAGCATCTTTGTTGAGTTGATTTAGAGGGCCATGTTTTTCTGATGTCTTCTATCTCTTCTGGCTCTTAATCTCTTCCTGCCTCCTCTTCCATGGGGTTCCCTGAGCTCTGAGAGGAGGGATTTGATGGAGACATCCCATTGTATGTTCCAAGTTCTCTCTTTCTCCGTGTAACCTGAACTGGTGTAGCCACTATGAAAATCAGTTTGGAGAGGAGAGGAGAGGAGAGGAGAGGAGAGGAGAGGAGAGGAGAGGAGAGACAGGGAGGAAGGGAGGGAGGGAGGGAGAGAGGGGGGGGCCTAGAGAGATGACTCAGTAGTAAAGAAAACTTGTAGGTCTTACTCTTACAGAAGACTTAGCTTCAGTTCCCAGCACCCACATGGGTGCTTACAACTTTTTATGACTACAGTTCTATGTAGAGAGAATCTCATATAATCATCAAGTGTTAATAAAAAAGACAATGGCCAATGATCTGAGGTAGAAAATAGGAGGTGGGACACTGACAGAAAGAGAGGATTCTGGGAAATAGTGACAGTGTAAGAGTAAGATTCAAGGATATGGAGCAAGGAGACTGACATAAACCACATGGATACACTGAGAAGATATGAAGAAAAAGCAGTCTGGGACTCCTGCAATAGAAAACAAATATTAAAAAAAGCAAACAGAGCATAAGACAAAGCAGTATACAAAAGAAATTCTTAAGGTCTCAAACAAGAAAGCCAAGGAGAAGGGGTAAATGAGATTGTTTGGTTCATAAATAGATTAGGTGTCATTTTGCATAAAGCACTGTGGTACACTGTTCAGTTCTCCTCTCCCAGACCAGGGACACAATTCTCAGTTTCTAAGAATAATGGGTGTTGATGGCTTATGGCTGAATCCCTCCCTAAGGATTGGTTTTCTAAAGATAGCTATATAGTGTCATCTTCTTGAAGGTGAGTGGTCTGCTATCATTGACTAGTTAGCAAATCTAAAATGTAAATCATACATACATACTTTGATTAGAACATACATACATACATACATACATACACACATACATACATACTTTGATTAGAACAACATAAACAGTGATTGTAATTCTGGAGACTGTAGAATCCCAATAACACAGTGGTTTACTTCTATGGATCTAGTCTTATGTGGCTTTCTTGTTTTGTGGTTGTTCTTGTTTTGCTTTTTGTTTGTTTGCTTGTTTGTTTTGTTTGTTTTTTCTTTTATGAAAAAAACAGCTTCCTTCCAGGGAACATTACTTACAATACGTGGACGATGAAGGAATTGCACAAAGTTGAAGTTGCAGTACTAGAAAGAATAAAAAAGCTGAACTAAGTGGAAAGATTAAGAAAGACTTACATACAAGGGCTATAATGAAATGTTTAGCTATACTTAATAGCAGTTCATTGTAGCATGGCCTTGGATGATTTGAAGGCAAAGTGTCAGAGTGCATAAGCTTGCCACAAAGGGCCACAAAAGATTTCTCCAAACAGGACTTTTCTTGAGGTTAAATGATAAAACCATGAGTTTTCTGAGTCAACAAATTATTTAAACACCTAATCTGGATTGTACTTCATGGGAGTAGTACTGAATTGCTTGTTACAGAGATCACCTTACTTTTTTCAATTTCTTAGTCTGAGATAAAAATGAAGACAGAGCTAGAAATAGCCTAAGTTAATGTTTACTCATTTTTATTTTATTCTGCTGTGGTAGTCTTTGCTCTGATGTCTATCTTTCTTGACTTGATGATTCTGTTTCAATGTGATGATTTGCTGTGGAAATCACTAACAACATAAAAACATATATATTACATGAATTTTAGCATGGAGATATGAATGGTAGATTCCCAAAGGGTCATTAAAAGTAATGAAACTAAAGGAGGTCTTCTGATTTACAGTCACACTTTAATTGTCATATAGTTTTCTTGTAGATTGGAAACCATATACTTTAAGTCATTAATCTCTAAAATATTCCTCTCCAAACTGTTTCAAAATTATGCAAGTATAGTTCACTTGTGTCTTGTGCAAAAGTTCTTGTGGCTGAGTCATAGTGTCAGACAACTAAATATTTCTTCTTCTCTTTTCATCTTGTCTTAGAGCTCAAAATGTTCACTGCTTTGAGGTAAAGCTGCTGCTCTCTTCAAAGCTCCTATTTGAAGGCAACATTGCTGGTGTTGATAGTCATGAAACTGTCTTTGCCTATGATGGCTGTATGGGATAGATATATCACAGCAGCTATGCCTATACACAGAGTACTATGGCTGGTCGCTATAGAAGCCATTGAATTAATGCTAGATAGCTACTGAAAGATTGAAATTTTACTATAGAGTCCTTCTTCTAAAACTCAAAAATCAGCTCAAGGAAACCAGGGCAGCAGTGTGCTGAAGAGCTTCCTAAGTTGTATTGAAAATCCTCATCCTACTCAGCCTTTGCCTTTGAGAAGGAGCATTCCTAGACTTTTAGCATTGTCTTGTGATCAAGAGAGTTTGCCAGCAGTTATGAGTATGATGTTATACACACTTCTACTGTTGACCAGAGCCGGTGTTAAGATGTGAAGATAAATCAGTGGGAAAATCAGCTTTGTGGTGAGGACTTGTTTGAATCCCCAGAGCCCACTTAAAGCCAGGCTTTGTATCAGATGTCTGCAATCCCATGGTTCATACAGAAAGAAGTGAGGCAAAGACAGCTGACTCCCAAGAAGCTAAAGAGCCAGCTCACTGGGTATATGGTGGTGAATAGTAGACAGTCTCTCAAACAAAGTAGAAGGCAAAAGCTGAGATCTGAATGTGGCCTTGCACCACATACATTCAAATACCTGTGGATATGACAGGAACATGTACACACGGGCACACATAATGATGGTTTTAAAGGTTGGTTACATGAGGTTTTGTTTTTTTTTTTGTGGATAAGTGGGAAGTTTATTCTTTTTTTTTTCTCAAATCATTATTAATTCACACAGGGATATAAACACAGAAAGGCAGGATGTGGGGAAGGGAATGACATTAGAGTGTGGGTGTTCAGGGGGAAATACAGATATCTTCAGAACTGGGTATTGGCTGGGTGAAGGTTCAGGGGACAAGTCACTATGACTCTGCCTATGACTCGCTTGTCCTTATCTAAGTTGGTATTTTCTGCCAAGGCTACCTATTTACAAGGTCTATGACTACTCAGGCTTATAAATTCCACAAAAGCTGCCTGTTGACATTAGCTTATAGCCATCTGTTTCAATGTTTTTCCACTGAGACCCAAGAATTGGTGTTTGTATACATGTATGACAGGCCTATTGCTGATTTTAGGCCTATGGCTGATTTTAGGCCTACAGTGTGTAAGCAGGGCTGCCCCTGACATCTCCTCCCTTCTATACTTAAATGAGGTTTTTAAAGACATCAAGGCTCAGTTATCTATTTGTAAAATGGGAATAATGATAGTTGTGAAAATTCCATGAAGGACTTAAGACACATTTATTAGAATAGGATGCTTCCTATACCTATAGATTTAATTAACAACTGCAGTAACATTTGCCAAAATTACCAATTAGGCTTCAATTACACAGTAGCAATTACATATTTTTTTATATAACTTTAAAAATTCTTCTCTCATATATTACATCCTAACCACAGTTCAACCTTTCCTCTTTCCTATGATTCCCCCTCCTATATACCTCCCTCCTCCCCCAGATGTATTTCCCTTCAGAATAGGGAAGGCCCCCAGGGATATCGATCAAACATGGCATATCAAGTCGCAATAAGACTAGACACCTCCCCTCATATCAAGGCTGGATAAGACAACCAAGTAGGAGGAAAAGGGTCCCATAATTAGCCAAAAGTGTCACAGATATCCCCTGATTCTACTGTTAGGCATCTCAGAAGAAGACCAAGATATACAACCATAAATATATGCGGAGTGCATGAATCATATACATGCAGTCTTTCTGATTGTTGGTTCAGTCTCTGTGAGCCACTACAAGTTCAGGTCAGTTGATTCTGTGGGTTTTCTTGTGGTGTCTTTGACCTCTCTGGCTAACACATTCTTTCCTTCTACTCTTCTGCAGGATTCCTTGAATTGCACCTAATGTTTCTCTGTCTGCATCTGCTCCTATCAGTTGCTGGGTGAAACCTCTCTGATGATGGTTATGCTAAGCTCTGGTCTACAGGTATAGTAGTATCATCAGGAGTCATAGAAATTACATATTATCTACAAATACCTAGATTTAGGAATGTGCTCACCAAAAGGAAATGGTAATTTTATGTCATTCTCTGCATCTCTGTCCAATATTTTTATATTCTGCTTTATATTTTTTCAGATTCTTCAAACTGAAAACATTGATGCATTGTGCCTTGTGCCATTAAGATAGGTAAATTTAATAAATCCTATATTTGCGTTTTGGCATCATGGTTTTGCTAGGCCAAGAACCTTGGTTTTGGCTCTCTCCTGTAGTAGTGGGTAGTAAGGATGGTCATTATGAGAATGCCCTCTGGCATTCTAGTTGCTTGCTCCATCCTGCAGACTTGAATTCTCAGCTGTATGTAATTCTGTCTATGGTCATGCTTTTGTGGATAGTAGTCGAGTGCATATAGTGTAAAAGATTAGCTAAGGGGAAACTCCATGAATGCAGCCATATAGGGTTGCCTAATACGTGTATATGTAACCACTCTGCAAAGTTCCTCTAAGTCAGGAACTAGTGAGCTAGATACCTCCTGGTTCATTAGTTCACCAAGCTAGACCAGTATCCCTCATCTGTCCCACCACACTGGCAATAATGTAGGCTATACTCACCAGAAAGGAAGGCAGAACTAGTTGTAGAACTAGATAGAAAAAAAGCTTCCCTGTATGGAGAGCATAAATCACAGGTGTGGACTAGGTATTGATAATGCATCAATTTATTTCTCAATAAATAAAAGTGCTTGGAGGTAATGGAGTGTTTTCTGTCTTGAGAGCATTTCAGAAAGCTGGGCTAATTTATCATTATTTACAAGCCAATTAATTTTCACCACCTTGTGTAGGAATTGTAATTATGCCAAGACTGGCAGATGGGGAAAAAGAAGCAGGGGGAGAGAATCAAAAGAGAATTGTAAATTTGATAGTCTTGAATTAAGTGGATATTTACTGTTCAATTTAAATAACATAAAACAACACTTCAGTGGATTAGTTTTTGCAAAGGCACCATTACAAATACTGGTGGGTCATTGGTTTTTTCAGGTTAATCTACTTCCTTATTCATTCATTTACACATTCATTCATTCATTCATTCATTCATTCAACTCATCCTTTTAATGAATAGTATTGAGCATTGTGTAGATCCTGAAAATACAAACCTGGATATGATACATTAGTAGTTCTTAAGAGTCTTGCAGTGACTTAAAGAAACATGTAAGCAAATAATGACAAGAATAGCTTTATAAAGACTATAAGATGAAGAAGAGACAAGCGTGTAACCTGACCTGGTATGAGAAAGATAGATCCTCACTTCATAAGCAGAACACCAGAGACTCAGAGAAAACTGGACATATGAATAGAATGGTAAGTGAGCTTAGTCTGTACAGAACATTTTTTTGGAAGGGGTTTCTTTTATTTTTTTAATTTTTATTGGATATTTTATTTACATTTCAGATGTTATCCACTTTCCCCACTTCCCCCAACCCAGAAACCCCCTATCCCATTCCCCTTCTTCCTGCTTCTATGAGGATGTGCCTTCCCTCACTCCCACCTCCCCAGCCTTGAATTCTTCCACACTGGGGCATCCAGCCTTCATGGGATCAAGGACCTTCTCTCCCACCTATGCCAGACAAGGCCATCCTCTCCCCTACATATACAGCTAGAGCCATGAGCCCCTCCCTATGTGCTCCCAGGCTGGTAGTTTAGACCCTGGGAGCTCTCCCAATGGGGCCTCAAACCCTTTCTTCTCCTTCAGTATTCTAACTCCTCCATTGGGAACCCCATGATCACTTCAATGGTTAGCTGTGAGCATCCACCTCTGTTGGAGGGGGTTTCTAATACTCTTTTAAAGTATAAAATACAACAAGATATGGAAAAGTAACACATTGAAATGGGATAAAACAGAAGAAAAAGAGCCAAGATAAAGTATAAGAGTCAGAGATTCATTTGTTTATATGCTCAGGAATCTGATAAAAGTACTAAACAAGAAGCCACAATAGGAAGACCTGGTACAGGTCTCCATGGGCTCTGTACATGCTGCTTCAATCTCTTTGTTCATATGAGCTTTGATTGTGTTGCTTTAGAAAGCTTTGTTTCCTTGATGTCCTCTACTCCTTCTGACTCTTGTATTCTAACTCCTCTTCTTCGGGTTTCCTGAGCACTGAAGGAAGACATCCTGTTTGGGGCTGAGTGTTCCAAGGTCTCTCACTCTCTAAATAATGTCTGTCTGTGGGTCTCTATTTGTTCCCATCTTCTGCAACAGGATGATTCTCTGAGGAATCTGGAGGAAGGCACTGATCTATGAATATAGTAGTATGTCATTAGGAGTCATTTTATTGACTCCTAAAATTATATTAAGAGCATTAGTATTTGTTATTACTCTGGGTATCTTGGGGGTCTACTCTCAGATTGTTGATCACCCAGTTTCAGGTATGAGTTCCATCTCATCAAGTGTGAAGAGAGCCTTAAGTCAGATCAGATATTGGTTGGTTACTCTCACAAGCTTTGTGATATATGCTTTAACATATCTCGCAGGCAGGATAGCGTTGTAGAGCAAGGGGTTTGTGATGGGTTTGCATATTTAAGTTTTTGTCTTTGTAGCATGCAGAGTACCTTCCTATAATATGAAAGACACTTAAACACAGGATCGAGGCTTTATGTAGGCAACAGCTGGATTTTTTCATGTTCACTGAGCTGTGTAGATGTTGTCTTCAGCAATGAGGTCTTGATCTCAGGTTTATGAAGAACAACTTATAGTGTTGGCAACAGCCAGGAGATTTCTATGGGACTTCTTTAAACAATTCAATTAGATATAACCTAATCCTGATATTGAAAACTTCATTCAGTGACAAGAGATGTTCAGTTGGGGGTCTGCTGCTGCCATTGTTTGGTGGTTTCCTTCAAATGGTTTTCGTCTATGTATATATTTTATGAAGTTCTACCTTATTGGTTTCCATATGACTCTTCAAATGGAATTTAATCTTAGCTATCTTTTTCTGTGTTCTCTTTATCTCCCACTCAATTCCCCCATTCCAACTACTACACAACCATCTGTAGCTATCTGTTCTGTTTCCTTTTCCTAATGAGATCTACCTGCACACCCCGTCCTAGTCCTTTACTCTATACCTAATCTCTGTGGTTCTACAAATTGGAGCTTGGTTTCATTTACTTAACAACTAATATCCTATCCTAAACTTCTTGTTTGGGTTGAGTTCTAGCTTTGCAAATTTGGGTTTGAGGGGTTGATAATAGCTAGGCTAGCAAATATCAGTAGGGGGCTAGTGTTTTCTGTGTTTCTGTATGTGGACCAAAGTAGTTTTGAAAATAAATATCAGATATTATTTCTTAATACTACCAAGTTGAGAGCAATGTGAGCTTCCTGGGTTTTGCTTATTTCCATTCACTAATAAAGAATGACTGGTATTTAAGAGAGTGGCAAAGACTACTGGAAAAGGAAGAAAGTGTCTGGAGGTTTAAGATAGAGGAAAAAGTACAAAAACTCTTAAGAAGGCACAAAAGTTCGCTAGCGATATAGTGTAGACTGAAGATACTGAAGAGATACGGCGTTAGGAAGTATGTAGAAACAGCCTGATGACAGCGTGGAATTAAACACTGAGCTGAAGACCAGCGGGACTCTTGATTAAATCATTATTTCTGAGAAATTAATGCTCAGATGTTGAAACGAATACTTGGGAGTCTATGAAGAAGCAGTCTCTCCTGGTACAGGTAATTCATGATCTTGTTTTGAGAAACTGATGAGAAGCTATTAAAGGGACTTCAGTAAGGAAAGCAAATAATCAAATTTATATTTTAAGGCTAGATATTAGTCCACTAGTAGAGTGCATATCTCACATATACAGCCCCTCAGTGTGGCTTCGAGTATTGAAAAGAGTATATAATTTAAAAGTATTTCAGGATAATTGTGGAGGATGGATTTGAACCTGGGACAGAGACTGGAAGTGAAGACTGAAAACTATAACAAGTTTTTTTAGGAATAAAGGTGGAAATACTGAGGTAGAGAGTTTGAGATTTCCTTAATGAAAAAAAAAAAACAAACAAACAGGCAATGGGTTGCATTTTGCTGTAGCTTTTGACCTGGAAGATAAAGCAGTTCTGGAGGAGAAGAACATCTCCAGTCTGTTTTAGTACATCTGGTAGAAACACTTCTATGTTTATGACTTAGCTGAATGTTTGAATTGTGTACCAGAGTTAGTGGCTCACAGTGAGCGAAAATTGTACTGTCGGGGTAAAAGAGAACAAGATCTCTGTTGGATTGCAAAGATCGTAACCAGCAAAGCATCTGGTTGACTGGTAAGACAGAAGCATAATGACTATAGTTATGGTTAATAATGAAGAAAAATTTGACTCAAAAATATTTCAAAGGAAGAATTGTTAACATTGTGTTACTACTTAGGTATGGTTAATGGGGAAGATGAAAGAGGAAATTAATAGCAAAATAAAATTGGGGGGGGGAATTGGAGTTCATTACGCACTGCTGTAATTGGTAAGGAGGACATGTTGGTAGATAGAATAAGATAAGATTACTTAAACATAATGACATGGGGATGATTGGTATTTCTACAAGAGAATGAAGACTCACTGGGTGCATGAAGCTACTGCAGTGGAACTCAGAAAAGGGCCTTGGGTATACTCTGAGCTGGTCCAGTCCTTACTCCAGCTGTGGTATTAGAATGAGGAACTGCATTAACCTTAGTTGTTGCAGCAAGCAGGTAGTTATTGGTTTATTAGAGGACATTGCTGTATCTAATGCTGAAAACTCTGCTCCCCATGGCATGTTTCTTATTTATGAAATATAAGAAAAATTCAGACTCTTAATCAAGAATGTAATTTTAAAAGTGAATCTTTTTTTTTTTTTGAGAGAGGAACTGCAACTCAAAGTTTTTATTACTTTTCTTTTGTATTCCACGGGCAGCTGTAACTGAATAACTATTACCATAAAGATCTGTGAGTTTAGGTGATAGCATGAAGTAAACTGTGGCCTCATTCCTTTAGGAATAAACTTTAGAATATTCCCTGTTCTTCCTCTTTCAAGTTAAAGAATGGCCAGAGAGAGTTACTTATGAAGAAGTTTTTAAAGTATAGTTACATAAGAATACAAATGCCATTCTGACTACTTCTGATTTAATTTTGGTCATGTATTCCTTAACTCCAAGTTGAAAGTTTTATCCTGTATAGATTAATGTGGGATCTCCCAACTCCTAATGAAACTTAAGGACAACAGTTATACGAAAGGCCGTTCTATTGCTACCTTGCATTCTATTCATTTATTTTTCCAAGAGGAGTCATAGTCCACTCTCAAGCCAGTGAAATGTTTACAGTCTAAAGACACATTGGTACTTTAGGTTTTCTACTGATAAAGTTTTTTCCAGTGAATTCCAATTATTCTTCTCAGACCATCTTGAGAGAAATGTATATCTGTTTCATGGTGTACCTTTTTCAAAAGTAATTCCTACCAATTTATTTCAGCCAAAATTAGAGCTTTTGGGCCTGGATGCTCTGTGGTACTATACCTTCAGCTATTTCACACAACTGACCAGTGCAGTGTCAATTGGCTCAGTCAATTAAAATAAATTACTGTCCTTCTCTGTCAGGAATGTGTCAGCTATAAAAGAGCTTTCTACCCTCCCTGCAATTGTCTCTTGCTTATTCTCTGCTGACATCTTGACCTGACTTTGCAATGGGAGTTCTAGCTCCCAAGCAGGACTATGGCTCCCCATCTACATTTATGGGTTGTATCCAGATCATATTCCTCTTTGTGTAGTGACGTGATGTTGCTAAGACTACATTTAAACAAACCTCATGTGGAAGGAATTGATTCTTTTTCTTCTTCCTTCTTTTAATCTTTTGTAGGCAATTCAGCACAAACACCCAATTTTATGAGAAAGGAACATCAAGAACATACTATTTTTCATTTCTTATCATATTATATACCACCTTCACAATATAGACTGTCTGCATGTTACTTGGTGCTTGGCATCCTTTCCAATATTAGGACCATAGCTGGGAATTAGTGTTGCAAGTGTTTCCACTTTCCCCTGAAGACATTCTCACTGGCTGATTATTAATGTGCACTCCAGCATTAAGCATTAATGTATTATTATTCTTAATAACATTGATGTGTTGTCAGTGACTGTCAAGCAGATGAAATAATGATGAAGAGTTAATATACAATAGCATGCTGCTAGTTGTGTCTTTGAGCTTTGACTGATTTATCTTACAGTTATGAATTTAAACTGCATCTCCAAAGGCTTAGAAGAAGATGGGTAATGCTTGTAACTATACAGATACTGATAAAACTTTATAGGATCATATTTTGCCTAATAACAAAATATAGGAATAAAATATATAGAAAATTACCCAATTATTGGCTGATTAGAAACAAATGGATTAGTGGAAATATTTTTCTTTTCCTGAACATAAGCTGATATGAGATAAAAATGATAATGGAAAAGATAAACTTGACTTTTTGATATTCTTAAGTTTTTTGTCTCTGCCATGAGAAAATTCTAAATTTTGAAATAGCTAATTTTATTTTCTAAGGTCAATCGAAGATGCTTATGGATTGTAAAATCAGAAGAATTTTTCCCACCCTCCTTTTTTAAGTGTGCAGAAATGGTTTTCAGATATGACCACCCTTCTATCAGTTCTCAAAGCTGTTTAACCCTCAAAGAGGTTGAGAACTACTGTACTGGTTGTATAATGTTTTTTCTATGACATACAAAAAATTAGTCCCTGTTGTTCTCAATGAATCTGTAAATATTAATCTAATTAATTTAAATAACTTTTAACAACTATATTAGAATTTTGCTGAATAATGTATCATGGTGAGATAACTCACAGTCCATCTTTCTAGTTTTATCTGCCAATTTTTATGTAATTACTATTCTAGTTAGAGCATTTACTATAAAATTCTTATAAACCTTGATTTCACAAGAAATATACAGTTAACTTATTCATGTAAGTGACTCGTTTTACACCAATTTCAGCATTACGATTTTAATTTTATTTGTATTTTAATTTTGTATTTAAAAGATGTTTTTATACAATATATTTTAACTATCATTTTACTCCTCCCCTAGTTATTCCCAGATCTTCCCCATCTTCCTACCCATCTTACTTTTTATCTGTATCTACCTTTTTGGTTAAAAAGAACAACAAAAACAACCCCAAAACAAACAGAAATAAAAACAACAAAAAAGCTTACAAGAACTGGCATCAAACAGACAGGGAAAATACAGAAAAGACAAAAGAAAGAAAAGTAAAAGAAGAAGAAAACAAGAAAGAAAGAAAAGAAAAGACAAAACAAGGCTATATTAACAAGAAGTCCACAAAAATAACATTGCATTTGTTTTCTGTTGGCCAGCCTCTCTTGGGACTGAGACCTGCTTCTGAAGTGTTCTTGATATACAAGTGATACTCTATTGAAAAAAAAACACACTGAATTTTCCTTTTCAGTATCAATTTTATGTATCTTATTGTTTAGGACTGGGACTCCATGTCCTAGTGGTGATGGTCACCTGCTTGGCTTGAACCTATACAAGATAATGTATGTGCTTTCATAGTCCCTGTGAGTTCTTATATGCACCAGTCCTGCTGTGTCTGGAAGACAGTGTTTCCTTGGGGGCATCCATCATCTCCCACTCTTGTAATCTTTCTACCTCCTCTTCTGAGTGGATTCTTGAGTCTTGAGGGTATAAGTTTTATGAAAAGAGATCCTGTTTATAACCTGGTACCTCAAAAATATCTCACTCTCTACACATTGTCCAGTCCTTTTTCTCTATATTAATTCACATCTACTGTACGAAGCTGCTGTGCTATGGGTTGAGTCAGACACTAATCTATGGGTATAGCAGTATGTTCTTAGGTCACATTCTTATTGCTATCTTCCTTTAGCAGAATGATAGTATTAGGTTTTCTCCTAGGCCATTAACTATTTAAGCTCAGGTATGTGGCCACTTGAATGATATTAGGTATAGGATCATCTTATGGAATATGTCTTAAATTTTGTTAGAAAGTGTTTGGTTATTCTCATATTGTTTGTGCCACTGCTGCACCAGTATGCCTTGCAAACTGGAAGTTGTTGTAGGTCCATGGTTTGTAGTTCTCAACAGTGTATATAATGATGTCCAAAATCTGGGATCCACTCTTGATTTTTCTGGGTTCCTCCAAGTGGCTTGCGTTACTTCTCTGGCTCTATCCTCTTCAACACATAGAGCTAGACTCCAGTTGGCTCTACTCCACTGCTGCTGCTTGTCTTGGTGGCCATCCCATGGTACTGGTTTCTTCAAAATACAAGGACCTTCTGGTGCAACAAGACAAATCACTTTCACTGATAGTCCCTAATAGGTTGTCTTCATGTTGCTAAGTCTCAACTTCTCTTCATTACTCATTTAGTCCAGGGCATTAAACTGTTACTGAAGTTTCACCTTCACCATTGGCTTCTCCTGCCTCTCACAGTGCCAAGTCTCAGCTTTTCTATGATCCTTTCATGTCTATAAAACCAGTACCATGTGAGTGGCTCCTATACTACCAAGTTCACCTGCCTGTGGAAGGTACAACCACGACCACTTCTGGAACACAGCTTTTATGTGCTGACTCAAAGGAAACTCATCCCAGAAGAATTCACCTCATTGATGGTGGATTCTTAATCACAGCTGATTCTTCAATCTTCATTGACCAGCATCCATTGTTCCAGCAAAACACAGAGTTTACCTTAGTGGTTCAGGTCTCTTGTTAATCACAGTTTTCATATCCAGTTCACCATGAAAGGAAGTCAGGACATGAACTCAAGCAAGGAAGGAAACTAAAGGCAGTGGCTGATGCAGAGGACATGGAGAAATACTGCTTACTGGCTTGCTCCTCGTGGATTGCTCAGTCTGCTTTCTTATAGAACCCAGAACCACCAGCCTAGGGATGGCACCATCCATAATAGGCTGGGGCCTCCCCCACCAATCACTCATTAAGAAAATGCCTTATAGCCAGATCTTATGTAAGCATTTTCTTAATTGATGTTCCCTCATTCCAGATACCTCTAACTTGTGTCAAGTTGACATAAAACTAGCCAGCATAATATGTAATGGAAAACAAATATTTGTCTTTTTGTTTCAAGCAATACTTCATTCACAGTTATGTTTTCTGGTGCTATTCATTTACTTATGAATTTTATGACTTCATTTTTCTTTTTGTTCATGGTGATCAGTTCTTGTACGTGCAGCCGTTCGATTTGACCAGCATTATTTGTTGAATATGCTGTCTTTTATCCAGTTTATATTTTAACTTACTTGTTAAAAATCATGTGTCTTCAGGTGTGAGGACTTATGCCTGGGACTTCAATTCTATTGGTCAATGTGTCTGTTTTTACGTCAATGCCATGCTGCTTTTGTAACTATAACTCTGTAGAACAGCTTTAAATGAGATGATAATTTACTTGATACACATTGAGTTCAGCATCCAAATTTTTAGAAGACCAAAAATTATAATGTGGTTAAACTAACATAGATATTTATTTTCAGAAACTTTTTATAATAGTTATTATTCCCTTCCTTTTTTTTTTCTGGGGTTTAACCTAAGTCCTTATCATGCTAGAAATTCATTTACCACTGAGACACATCCCTAGAAGTAAGGATCGTATCAAAATAAATATTTCACAAAGATTAATGTATTGATAAAGAATAGCTACCAAATTCAACATTGAGATGTGAGTTCTATAGAGGTAAGTGCCCATATGCTTTAGCTGAGGAATTTTCTTTAACACAGTTCCTTAGGTCACGTTATTATTAAAGTACTAAACAAATTTTTGCCTAGTGAAAGAAAACATTTTAAAGCTCAGATTTTCTCTGGTATAATTGTTGAAAATTTATAGGTAGCGCCTGACACTGTGGCATACACCTTTAACCCAGAATTTTAGAGACAGAGAGAGGTTAATCTCTAAGTTAGATGTAATTATTCCAGATCAGCCAAACCTCCATAGTGTGATCCTGTCTCAAACAAACAAACAAACAAACAAACAAACAAACACTTCACAAAAGTGTAAAGGTGGAATTCAGAACTGTAGTGTACTGTGAATCTGAAAGTAATGATAGGCCATATGTGCTGGTCCTTACCTATAACCTTAGCACTTGAGAGGTGGAGGCAGGACAGGTTCAAGAGCATGGTCAATTCAAATGGTATCTGTGATTACCAAAGACAGTTTGAAGCATGTTTTAAAAATATGCATGAGTTTTGGAAAGGTGAACCATAAGCAATGACTGACTAAGGAGAACAGGAGTTAACATAACTTAGTAATAGAATGTGTGCATTGAATGTACCATGTTAAAGGCCCGGGTTCAATTCCCAGCAATGAAACATAGAGATGGAAGATGTGATTTGTCTGCTTTAAAAAATAGCCCTGCAAACACTTTCAGAGTGGAACTACAAAGGAAGCTAGCTGAATTTCAGGCAACGGTAGACTTTGTCATAAAGATGCAGGTGCTCCCAAAATTTTGCTTGGAAGAGTATCTATTTGAATACACAAATGCTATTTTGTTTAAAATAAATTATGCTAAATATGTTGTGATAGAGTACCAGAACATTTCAGAAATTTGTTGGTGACTCGTCTAGCAGGAGAGCAAATATAAGGGTACAATCGATCTGAGATTTGAATGTCAGGGCAGCGACAGTGAAGAAACACTGGGGATTTCTTTCTAGAGTTAGAAATACAGCAGGTTCACACACTGAGAGAGGAAGGAAGCTGACAGGCACTTTCTTTGCTATGATGAGTTTGTTTCCGGCTTTTTGAGTAGGAAAATGAAGTAAATAAATAAGTTAATAAATACATAAACAAACAAGCAAATAGCTAGCACAAATAATAACTCTGGCTAGTTTGGTTGAGAGTCACTTGTAAAGGTTCTGTTTCCACATCTTCTGGGCCCTTCTGCTGTCTACTAAGTTCAAGATTATCCTGGTGCATTGACATCTAGCAACATTTGCTCCTGTATTATTCACAGACATTTATTATTGATAGTCTTTTGCCATCAGTTATCTTTCCACAGGCATTTGCTATTTCCCCAATTAGATTGTAAATTCTTAAAGGAAAGTACCCTTTTATCTTTCTCTGAAAGTTGTATGACACCTAGTTAAGTTTTTGTCATATTTCAGTTAATAAAAAAAGTGAAGATAAAAAGCTACCTTGTACTTTCAAAAAGTTATCAATTCTGTAGAATCATTCTACACACCACAATCCTCTTCCTTCCTTCCTTCCTTCCTTCCTTCCTTCCTTCCTTCCTTCCTTCCTTCCTTCCTTCCTTCCTTCCTCTCTCTCTCTCTCTCTCTCTCTCTCTCT
>NW_021604630.1:14605416-14606863 GCF_004785775.1 Grammomys surdaster | reverse complement strand
TCTCTCTCTCTCTCTCTCTCTCTCTCTCTCCTCCTTCTCCTTCTCCTTCTCCTTCTCCTTCTCCTTCTCCTTCTTCTTCTTCTTCTTCCTTTTTTTGTGTCCTCTGCAAATCAAGTGCTTGCTGGAACAAGCGAGGCATTGCATAGCATAGGAAAAGAGATTACAGGCTTAGATTTATATTCTAGGTTCTAATTCTTGTCATATTGCTGGCTTTCTTTTGGACCCATGCTTATTGGATTCTCCTCCGCTATCTCATTTATAAAATTGGGTTATTGCTATCTACCTTTTATTTCAAAAGAGCCTCTCTCACATTAATGCTGACCAGGAAGGAAGAGAGTGTAATACCTTAAGAGAAAATAAGATGAATGATGAGGAGCCCGAGAGAAGGTATAGAAAGGACTTAGGATGGGTGATCACTGGAGTCTCAGCGGCTCAAAGATTTCATAATTTTATTATTTGAAACAGTAAACATCAAACTCAGCAAATACTGGAAGGAGTTGTAAATCAAAGGCCGGTCTTTTGTCCAGCACTGCGATAAAGAACATTTGATCACTCTTTGGTCTGTTAAGCTACACTGGCACAAAGACAGCAGTCGTAAAAACACATACGGTTTAGGGAAAGGTAACAATTGACCTCTCTGGCCAGTAATAGCTTCACCTATAAAATAAGAGCAGCAGAGGGTTGACCTTCAAAGACCCTTCCAGTTCCGAGGTTTGACACTCTCTCAGCAACTCATTCGTTTCTGTTAGAGAAATGAGGCAAGCCTAATTTTGCCCTTCTTGTGTGGAAAGGCAGATCTGGTTTTCAGGATCAGAGGAGACTTAATTTCTTACAGTTTCATCTAACAATTGGCACTCTGTTGTTATATGATCCCTCAAGAGTAGTTTGGCTATAACCTGGCATGGAGGCTCATGCCTTTAATCCTAACATTCAGGAGGCAGAAGTAGATCTCTCCATAATCTACTCCAGACTAGCAAGGGCTACAATGAGGAGAAAAAAAAAAAAAAAGAAGGAAAGATTGATAGGCTGTTTGAGCCCATTATAGAATTTACTACCTCATGGCACTTTGAGGTGGGGGAATTAAAACATAGCTGTGGAAAGTGAAAAGAGCAGAAAAGACTGGAGAATGCCTTGAATATGATAATATCCAGGACTGCCAAGGATATGTGATGTAACACAGTGATCCACAAAGTAGCAGAAGTCTGTGATACAGCCTATTCATAAGCAGGATGCTAAATTACGTAAGATCACATTAGGCAAAAATGTTTGCTGTCTTCTGTTCATATTCACCTCCAATTCTTCCTTGATATGGATTATTTGTAGTTTAACAAGATTTTCCTCAAGTTGTTCTACTGTCAGATGTTTCTGTGCTTCTTAGTCTCAGTTTATCCCGAAATGTTGTGCTCACATTGTTAAAGATTTAAAACACATACACAAGGGGGGGGGG
>NW_021604630.1:14600505-14605316 GCF_004785775.1 Grammomys surdaster | reverse complement strand
AGAGAGAGAGAGAGAGAGAGAGAGAGAGAGAGAGAGAGAGAGAGAATTGAGCATTGGAGAATATAATGACAAATAAAACCACTTCCTATTTATTGGTTGGTATTTATACTTTTCCACTTAAAGTAAGAGTTAAGCTGTATTTAACCTTCAGAGGCAAGATCTGTAACTTTTCAAATATTCTAATCTTTAGATATTTGAAATCATTTATATGTTTGCTGTTTCTGATTATCAGGGTACTGGCAGCTGGAAATATGTAGTCCAATTTGAGCACACAAACAACCCTCTTTTTCCCAAATGTCTTGCTATATACATTTTCTGCATTTTCAACTTTCCCTGGGAGCAGCCTGCCTTATAAAGTGCTTTTAGGAATATGCTATGGTTAAATTATTCATGTGAATTCAGAGCTATCACATTTGCTAACTGGTATCAATTAGCTTTTTGTCATTCTAAGGTATCCTTTTTTTGGGGGGAGGGTTATTTCACTATAGATATTTTTAATTTAAAAAATATTTTCATGCACTATATTTTTAATAATGTTTCCACTCTTCTAGCTCCTCCTAGGTCATCCCCACCTCCTTACTCATCAATGTTCTATTCTCTTTCTCTCTTTCAAGAAACAAAGTCAAGAACAACAATAAACAAACCATCCAGCCAGACAAACCAAAAAACTCCACAAAACCATAAAAATGAAAATCAAAACAAGCAAAAGACTGAAAAGACTGACCAACCAACCAACCAACCAACCAACCAACCAACAAATAAAAAACCCTAAATAACAATAACTAAAACAACAAATGAGAAATGGAGAAATGGAGTTCCTTTTGTACTAAGCAATGACTCTTGGTTTAGATATGGGGCCCGCCCTGGACAGTGATTGACATATACCTACTAATACTCCTTTCCTTTGGGTTAATTGATTTTTTGCCTTTGCCAGTGAGTGTTAGCTGAACATAACTTCTTGGACAGAAGAGGGACCTTATGTCCACTTCTTCTCAGTGCTGGGCCCCCATCTGGCTTGAGTTTGTGGAAGTATTGTGTGTGATGGTATGATCTCTGAGTTTATATGTACACCACTCCTGCTGTACCTACAATATCCTACATGAACACAGAACTGGAGTGGTTGTTTATTTTGCTCTGCATTTCAGAGGATCCAGTTGATTGTGGTGAAGAGGATGTGGTAGAAGAGCAGAGGTCACAGTGAGATGGGCCAGGAGACAGACTTTCTTTTTACCAGCCTCTCACTTTTAAAATTAAAACAAGTTTTTTTAAGAGTTTCATGAATACCATATTTACATAATTTCATTCATCCTTTACTCCCTCTCCAATTTCTCTTCTGTCTCTCCCCTTCCCATTTAGTTCATGATATTTTCTATAATTCTTATTGTTACACATACAATTGTGAGCGTGTGTGTGTGTGTGTGTGACTATATGTTTGTATGTCTTTCTCTGTGTAAATATAACCTGTAGAATCTATTTAGTGCTGACATACATATATGTGTTTAAGGCTGAGCATTTAGAATTAGATGCTTTGTCAGAGGCCTGGTTCCTAGAGAGGACTGATGCTCTTTCTTTTAGTAGACATTAATTGCCTGCCGGTCTTCATCCAGGGGTAGGGCCTTGGGAGAGTTCCTCCATCCACACTGGCATGCCTACTGGTGTCTCCTCCCTGTCCTTTCAAACTTTTGTACAGATAAATGATCGGGGGACCCAATAGTGGCTTTGTTCACACTCAAGGTCACTTATTAAATTCAGTTGATCCTCTCTGGAAACACACCCACAGATTAACCTAACCTTTCTTCCATGTGATTTTAAATCTTGCCAAGCTCACTGACAATGCCGATTAGCAATTACAGACCATGAAATTCATTCCGTCAAAATCCATCTCCTAATGGCCCAATTGCAACATTTCTCTTAATTTTTCTTGTAGTTTATATTACATTATTTTCACAGATAAGTAGCTTTCATTGAAAATTTTAGAGCATTATATTTTATTTTTAAAAATTACTTAAAAATTACTTAATTAATTAATTAACATCCTCACCGAAGTTTCTCCTCTCCTCCCAGTTCTTCCTTTCCCCTCCATCCATTCCTCCTTTTCTCTTCAGAAAAAAAGGGAGGCCTCCCATGGATATTAACAACCATTGACTTATCAAGTTACAGTAAGACTTCTTCTCCTATTTAGTCTAAATGAGGAAGCCCAGTAGGGGGAAAAGGTCCGAAAGGAGGCAGCAGAGCTAGACATCCCCTGTTTTCACTGTTAAAGAGTCTGACATGCAGACCAAGCTATGCAACCTTTATGTATGTGCAGAGAACCTAGGTCAGTCCCATGGATGCTCCCTGGTTGGCAGTTCAGTTTCGTGGGACCCTCTGGGGCCAGGTTATTTGATTCTATGGGTATTCTTATGGTGTCCTTAACCCATCTGGCTCCAAGAATTCCTCCCATTCATCTTCCACAGGATTCACCAGTCTCTATCTAAGATTTGTCTGTGAGTCTTTGTACTGTTTCCATCAGTTGCTGGGTGAAATCTCTCTGATGATGGTTGTGTTAGGCTCCTGTGTGCAAGTGTAACAGAATACCATTAACAGTGTCAGGGGTGAGCTACCTTTCATTGAACAGGTCTTAAGCTGGACCAGTCACTGGTTGGCCATTCAATTCATTTCTGCTCCGTCTTTACTCCTGCATATCTGGTAGGCAGAGCAAATTGTAGGGCTGAAGTTTTGTGGTTGAATTGATGTCAAAATCTCTCTATTGGAAATCTTTACTGGCTACAGGAGATGGCTGGTTCAGGCTCTATACTCCCCATTGCTAAGAGTCTTAGCTAGGGTCACCCTCATAGATGCCTTGGAGTTTTCATTGCTCTAGATTTCTAGCTTGTCCCAGGGACAACCCCATCTCCAGTTGTCTTTCTGAGTATTCTCTTCCTTTGTCCTCCCCTGATGTGATCCCTCCTGTTCCCATCCCCACCCCCCAACCCCTGGTGAGAATGTGGAGCTAGGGGAACATTTCCTTATTGCTGGTGGGAGTGAAAACCTGTACAGTCACCTTGAAAATATTAATTTGGAAATTTCTCAAAAGAATTTCAAATAGATCTACTTCAGGATCCAGCTATACAACTCCTAGGCATATACCCAAAGGATGCTATAACCATACCACAAGGGCACTTGTTAGAGTAGGTTTATTCATAATAGGCAGAAACTGGAAACAATTTAGATTTCTCTCAACCAAAGAATGGAAAAAGAAAATCTGGTACATTTACACAATGGCATTTTACTCGGCTATTAAAAACAATGACGTCATGGAATCTGCAGGCAAATGAAAGAAACTAGAAAAATCATCCTGAGTAAGCTATCTCAGACCCAGAAGGGTAAATGTGTTGCATGTACTCACTTATAATTGGACATTAACCATAAAGTAAAGGATAACCATGCTACAACTCACAGACCCAATGATGTTAAATAACAATACGGGCCCAAGTGGGGATGATTGAATCTCACTGAAAAGGAGAAATGGTAACTGAACTGTAGTAAGTTTTGTTGATTTGCATACTCCATGCTAAATCTTGCACAAATATGATTCATGCACATGCTGAAGAAATGCCCAGTGTAGGATGAAGTATCTCACCTAAAGCCCACTGCACACCCTTATTCCCTAACATCTTAGAAGGTAATTGTTTTTGAAGATAAAGTGGGTTTTTTGGTGGGAGAAGGGGAAATTAAGGTCAAATGAAGTCATATGCATGGATTCTTAGTCAAGATTACTGTTGTCCACATAACATAAAAGATTAGGATGTAGGGAATACCCAAGCAGACTGATGATCATGTATGGCTAGAGGATGAATGTGGCTATCTTCCAGCCTAGCACAGAGTCTTGGAATAAAACTACGTTGTGGACCCTCGATGTTGGACTTCCACATTTCAGATCCAAAAGAAAATAAGATTTTGTTCCTTAAGTTACTCTGTAGTATTTTGTTAGGTTGACTCTTAGGGAGTTATTTTGTTGGCAAATGTAAGTAGAACTAGGTGTCCTGCCATTAATTCTAATTTACATGTGAATAATACAAGATTTCAAGAGACTAAATCAAGAATCTAAAGGCAGAGAAGCAGTAAGTGATTCAATGGAGACTTCAATTTCTATCAACTCTCATTCATTAAGCAAAGATCTCTTTATGACATACAATATGGTGGGATACTGTATCTAAAGTCCAAAAGGGAAGGAAGAAAATTCCAGAAATAAAAATGATTCAAGAGTTCCAAATTCTAGTCCTAAACATACGTACATATAAGCAACACTAAGCAGACTCAGGAGGTGTGTGTGTGTGTGCGTGTGTGTATGTGTGTGTTTGTGTAAAATGTATAAACAAAAACAAATTTGAGAGATATTCAAGGAGCAAGAAAGGAATTGGAGGGTGTGGAAATGTGTGAAATTCTCAAAATGTTTAAACAAAAGAAGCTCAAAATGGAAACAACAATTTATCAGTCTCTGCATTGAATGGAGAGCGTCATGGGTTCACTGTCCATGTGACTGGTGTTAGACTTCCTGGTTTCATGACTCCACCCCTCTTCTAGAAGCCTCTGTTTATGTTTCCTCATCATAAGGGATAGAGATGTTACTATTCTAGACTAAATTCCCTTCTTCCAATCTGTACTCAAAAACACAGGTCATAAACCAATGACCAGTGACAACCCAAGAAAAATGACAAACCAAGAACAAACAAAGAGCAAATAAAGTAGAGAAAAATTTCTCTTCTCTTTTTTCCTCCTTTCGAGACTTTCCATCATGTAACAAAAGAAAACCAAAGAATTCTCTCATT
>NW_021604630.1:14560116-14600405 GCF_004785775.1 Grammomys surdaster | reverse complement strand
TCTCTCTCTCTCTCTCTCTCTCTCTCTCTCTCTCTCCTGTCTGTCTAGTTCATTCTGCTCTTGGCAATGTGATTCTCTCCTGCCTTGGCTTCCACTTAGCTGTGATTGCAGGTTAATACAGCCATTCCTAGTCAAATTAACATTTTTTTTAAAAGAAATGTCTTCAGCATTTCTTTAAACACCTGTAAACACTTGTACCTTTTAATTTAAATGGTCACAAATTTATTATTTTTCAAAATAATAATAATAAATCCCACTGTTGTGTGTGTGTGTGTGTGTGTGTGTGTGTGTGTGTGTGTTTGGTGTGTGTGTTTGTGTGATGTGTGAGTGTGAGGGTGTGTATTTGTTACAGAATACATATGGAAGTCAGAGGATAACTTTATGGAAATAATTCTCTCTTTTCCATATTTATAGGGGATCTCAAGATTGAATTCAGGTGGCCAAGCTTGCATGGAAAGAGCCGCCCACGTAAGTCTTTTATTTTTAGCACACATAGAAAAAATGCTCACAGAGGAAACAGGCTTTGTGAGATAAGATGTTAATGGTGAATCTTATATTTGCAATTAATTATTCATTAAATTCTAAAAGTTGAAGCAATTAATTTCTATACAATTATTTTTAAATCTGATAACTTTAAATGATATTCAATACAAACTAAGAATTTCCAAAAAGTGGTTTAAATTTAAATGGGCAAATGTTAAGACAGCTTTCCTGAAATAAAAAAAATAACTTTAGCAAAAACAATTTTATATGTGGTTTTAATTAATTATATCAAACTCATTAATTGGAATGAAAGGTATGAACATTTATGAAATAATACAAACTGTGAGTAAAGCTCAGTGCTAAAACAGATGTTACCTAATATTTCACATGCGCAAGATTTTATATTCCATCCTTAGTATCCTGAAAAAAATAAATCATATAAGATAATAACTCCAAAGCTTTTCTATTGCACAAAAGATTGTCTCTAGTTATAAGAGGATATATTAATATTTTCTTAAAGAGCTAAATACAAAAAATTATGTCTGCTAATTTTTATAGAAAATTTATATGTTAAAGAAATATCTCTGAGCCATTACATTTTAGATACAGTTTGACAAGTGCCATGGAAACACAGTGTTGTGTGGAGTGCTCATTTATTGCTTCTACAAATACTCAGTGCTACAATGTCTTCATGCCTGCACCTACAGGCACAAACTGAATCTTATAGGAAAAAAAAAGAAGAAGAGAAATGAAGGGGCAGCAATATTATTTGTTTCAGGGACATGAGACATGACTCCACAGGTGAGAGCAATTGTCACTGTTTCTAAGGGCTAACTCTGACTTGCAGCTCACAACCACCTGTAGCTCCAACTTCAGGATACCCAGCATCCTCCTCTGACTCCTGAAGGCACTGGGATGCCTGTACAGGCACATGTACAAACATAAACCTATAAGTAAAATCTTTTTTAAAATGTTTATTTTACTAGTATAGTGTTGATTTATTTATTTACTTATAAGTTATTTATTTATTTATAAGTACATTATTTTACGTTCCTTGGCCTCTCAAGTGCTGGGAGTAGTGTACAGATGTGTTCTATCTCACTCAATCCTCGCCCTAAAAAACCCACGTCAACGAAACTCAAATTATTTTAGAGAGGTGTCAGGTGGCCAGTTTTTAATTTTCTTTAAATATCTTTTCCAATGTAGAAAAATTGACACACAACTTTCCAAGAAGCATTTGTCAAAATAAAGTGTGTTACATCTATTTGATGACTGGATATTTCTTTCTCTCATAATCATTTTACTTAATTTATATTTACTCTAAAGGGCACATGAAGTAGTTAAAAATATTTAAAATTATAGTTATTTTGGGCCATAAATAAAATAATAATTAGTGAGATAACTGTATAAGTATAAATTATGATCTTTACTGTATTACAATGGCAATATATTTTAAGGAAGAATTAATTTAAAATATTTTTAAAACACGCCTTGATTAATAGGAGAAAAATGTTCATATACACAAGTAATTAGTGCCTTCTAATGCAGTGGGTGTATAATATATGCATGCATATAGATTAGGGGATGATAATACTGTGACATTAGTTGTACACAATGCTCTTATAAATATTAATGATTCCTAATCAGAAGGTAAGCTGTAATTCTTTGGATTATTTGTCATTTTAATAAGGTATAATGGTACTCTACATCAGATAATGATTAGATGCAAAGCATAATTAAAATTTATAACTTGTTGAACTCAAATATACTAGCTTAATTTTAAACCTCATCATTACCTTTATCTGATTTGCTAATGTATTTACATATTGGCTACATACATGTAGAAAACGGCACATATAAAACTGAAAATAACTTTCACATGTAGCATAGGACTTTACAGTAATTAAATCTTTGCAAGCCTATTTATACTTGAAAATACTGGAATGTTAGAAATTTCGAAGGGGTTTCCTTAAAGAAAGTTTTCTTTGCCAGGCCAATGACATTTTTTACACAACCTGTGTCTGTACTTAGCTCTTTATTTCTAGCTGCTAAAAATGTGACTAAAATATTAATTGTTTATGCATTGATTTTAAAAATCTTGGTAACATTTTTCAATTTGGTGGATTGCCAGTGGTCGGTCTATCTATCTATCTATCTATCTATCTATCTATCTATCTATCTATCTATCATCTATGAATAGGGAAGGAGACAGAAAGCTACACATGAAAACATGTATATTCTCATGGGAGGAGGTACATATTTATCTACATGCTTGTAGAAGCCTAAAATTGGTGTTGAATGCTTTCCTTGATCATTCTTACACTCCTAGGATACTGAGGTGGAACTCATGAGGATCCTGGAGCTCACGAATTCTGGCTGGTCTTGAAGGACAAGTTGCCTTGAGAAATCCCTGTCTCCCCTCCTGAGACTTAGAGTTCCTGGTTATTGTCTCATCTGTTGACTTTCATCTAGGTTTTTACAGATGTTTTCATGCTTGTGTGGCAAACACTTTATCTCTAGGGCTGTCTCACAAAGTTTAAGTTTTTGTTTTTGTTTTTTTTTTTTTTAAATATTAGATTATACGAGTTTAAAACCAACCAACTGACCAAAAGGAAATGGTTCCAAAGTCTTTTCAGTTGTAAATTAAATATTGGAGTCTTTGTTAATTATTTTCTATTTTAGGATAATTACTTCTTGGCCTTCCTAGGCATTGGCAACCAGTGCCATCCACAGGAGTCCAGCACATTTACAATAACAGTTTCTTAAGCCGGTAGGCTGGTACCCAGGATCCTGAGCTGTAGGCATTGCCTAAGTAGGCATATCTCCCTTTCTTGCTGTCAGCCAATAGAGAATGACCATTTTATTATTAACAAGGGATTTTCTCTATTGAGATCTTTGTACTTGAAAGATCCTGTAAACCTAAAACTGTCTGCTGTTCCAATTATCTCCATTGGAAACATCAGTCCAGATCTAGAATCAGAGGGGAGTATGGGATTGTTGAGTAAGTAGAACAAGTCTGTTGGGGTTTCTTTGAGGACCTGGAGTCAACAGGAGCCAGAGTTGTTGCAAATCTTGTACTGTCATGTTCCATGAACTAAGCCAAACTCAAATAAAACTGCAGTAAAACAAACAAGCCATTCTTACTTAAGTTGGCTGAAGTTGAACTTAATTTTCATGAAATCCACAGTCCTGGGTGACATAAGTATACTTTTGGACACCAGGGAATGGAAAGCAAATGTGATTCGGTCAACAAATCTTTGCTGAATTTCAAACATGTTCTAGGCATTATTCCTGATATAGCAAATTAAAAGTGTTTCTGTCTTTTTAAAACCTATATTTTGGTTGGGATGGATACACAATAAAACATAATCATAATAAAGTAGTAAATTCTAAATCATCTAGAAAGATAAGGATTGCTGGAAACATTTTTGAGCATTATGGTGGTTTGAATATGCTTGGCCCAGAGTACCAGTGTTAGGAGGTGTGGTCTTGTTGCAGTAGGTGTGCTGTTGTTGGAAAAAGTGTGTAAATATTGGTGTGGGCTTTGTGACCTTCCTCCTAGCTACATAAGAGAGAATCTTGTCCTGGCTCCAAGTGATTTATCAGCTATTCATGACTATAATTTAATATGAGGCAAACTACTTTATTTAACACATAGCTTGTGAGCCTTAAGTACCAAAATCTTGCTGTCCATTGGTTTAACATTTGATCGGGGCCAAACATCATTATACAACACTGAGAATAGCTGCAGAGAGAGTATTACCTTGCAAAACAAGTGCCTTGTACAAGAGATAGCATTTTGTAACAGTTCAGTGTGAGAACCACCTTAATCCTGTCTGAGGATGATCTAGATCCACATTTGGATCCCAGTCTTAAAAGGTTCTTCCTGTTCTTAAAACCACCAACCTGGGAACCAGCATTCCAAACACGTATTATGAGGGGACTGACAAACATATCAATGCCATAGCATGAAGGTTTTGGGTTTATCAGGGAAACTTTGCTAGCTGACAATACAGGAAGAGATTACTACAAAATGTGACAATTTTAAAGTGAGTAAGAGTTTATCGGGGTTTGGAAGGAACAAAATAAAGAATGGTGAGATCAGAGGTTTAGAAAGTACTGGTGATACGTTAGGAGTATATAGGAAAGGTAGATAGTGGAGGCCAGGTGCAATGAGATTATGGACTGGGTGCAAGTGTTTATACTTTTCAGGTCTTGAATATGACCATTATGGTGGAAGGAAATATTAGGGAAAGAAATAGAAGTGGAGAGAGAACCAATATTGAAATCACCCCCAGCCAGAATGAGAACCCACCCCAGGGTCTGCAAGATTTATTTTGTGTGAACTTGAGTGACCTGGGTAATGATACGCATTTAAAGCAAAACATCCAAAACAAAGGAGCTTATAGTTTCTGAGAACACTATGGTTCAGAATGACTGCACAAACCCTAGACTGCACGTTTGCATCATTTACTGTTTTTAAATGCCCTTTACAGCTGAGCCCAGTTCTAGTTGACACAGAACAAACCAATCACTCTCACTGACATGCATTTCACCCTCAGCTCCCTTTATGACCCTCATTACCTTAAAATCCAGTGTTAGCTCTGAAAAAAATCTTTTTGTATCCTTTAAGACCCAGAGAGTAAGAGTCAAGGAGTTATTAAAGTATTACTTGGATTCCACAGGCAGAATCAATCATTTCCCGTTTCACTAGTCTATGTCTTTCCAAATTCCGAATTATAAATTCTAAGGGCTGACTCCATCCTACGTATAATCTTTGACCATGTCTCACTGTGGTGCTTAGCAAATAATAAGCCTTCCAGTACTGTTTGAGCCAATGACGAAACGGACACAAGCCAAGTGGAATGAACTCCCCACAAATCTGACATTATATAGGGCAGCCTGGAGAAAGCCTTGCAAAGCCTTGCAGGGTTAATGATCAAAAGGGAAATGGACTCTGACTTCAGAGATGTATATCAGAGAGAACTCAGGAAGAAGACTACTTCAAAGGATGGAGACTGGTACCACTGAGGGCTGCTTCTGAAGTGTGACAACTCCGATCTGTCCCTGTGGGCTTGAGGCCTGACTGTGATGAAACACCAAAGTAGAACTTGACCAAGGGCATTTCTGAACATGGAACTCTTTCTTGGTAGGGTGGTTAGTATAAAGGCAACTGCAGTGTAAAACTCTCACTGGGATACTATTAAAAGCTAGCTATTAGCAGGCAAGAAAAATGTGTTCTAAGACTTGTTGGAGGAGCTAAGGCAAGTGGTGTTTCATCTGAGAATTTTCAGCTTATAATGACACAGATAAAAAGTAAGTTAGGACTGGTGCCTCAAGCCTAGGTTTGCACATACAGCGAGTTTGCTGGCACACATCTACTTAGAGACTAGGCAAGAATATCACAGTGTGAATAGGAGATTATAAACATTTAAAAGTTTTTATTTTATTCTGTATTATAGTGTGGTAGGTCTGCTTATGCATGGCCATAGTGTGCATGTGGAGATCACATGACAATTCTTGGGAGATGATTCCATCTATCTGGAGTTCTCAGGCATATGAACTTTTACCCTTGTAACCATCTCTGGCTGGCTATTGTATTTTAGTGTATGTGTGGCTTATTATGGGACCATAACAACTGGGGAATTCAATAAAGTTGGATCTCTAGGTCTACTCAGCTAGTTTCTTTCCATTAACAAAGCTAACTATCCACTGACTGTTCTGTTGGCCAGTTTGTCATAAACAAGGGCTCCATTTTTGTGTGGCTCTGCAGTACTTCCAATTTGATCACCTATAGCTGCTTTAGGGCTTGTCACTTCTATTCTGTTAGTTTAATGCACAGGTTAGCAGTTTTCTTCCTTCTCAAAGAAAAGAGGTTATTTGTCTCTACGTCAATGAAAAGACTGATTTTTACTTGGAGTTCAAACTAAAGACAGTTGTTGATTGAACACCTGTACTGGCTGGTTTGTGTGTCAACTTGACACAAGTTGGAGTTATCACAGAGAAAGGAGCTTCTGTTGAGGAAATGCCTCCATGAGATCCAGCTATAAGGCATTTTCTCAATTGGTGATCAACAGGGGAGGGCTGATTGTGGGCAGTGCCATTACTGGATTGGTAGTCCTGGGTTCTATAAGAAAGCAGGCTTAGCAAGGCAGTGGAAGTAAGCCAGTAAGTAACATCTCTCCATAGCCTCTGCATCAGCTCCTGCTTCCTGACCTGCTTGAGTTCCAGGCCTGACTTCCATTGGTAATCAACAGCAATGTTAAAAGTGTAAGCTGAATAAACCCTTTCCTCCCCAACTTGCTTCTTAGTCATGATGTTTTGTGCAGGAATAGAAACACTGACTAAGACAACACCACTGCAGGAATCCATAGCATGGTTTCTGAAACTGTCAATCAGGCTTTAAATCTCATCTGAGGAAAATAGACCTTTCCCAGCAATTGTCATAGAAGAATGAACAAATCCACACCAGTATACAACAAAGAAAACCATCAATGTAATATAAAATGTGGTTTTGAGTGATGTATGAACACTAAAATAAGGAAATACTCAGTATAGTTAGGATAGCCCTAAAATTCTTCCTTTCAAGAAAAATTTCCTTCTCTCCAACTGCCACGTCTTTGCCATATTTGATTTTGTTAAAAAATTAGTTAATGTTCTTAGCTCACTATATTTGTACTGATAGACTTCCCTAGGTAAGTGAGGGTCACTTTCATAACAAGTTCACTTGCTAACTTCATATATTCTCTGAGCAATATCAGACACTCGTGGAATGGGAATCTCATGTTGGGGCAAACGGTCTGCCTTTTGCTTAGAGAGATCAAGCATGATAACACAAAGAAGAGGTAGGAACCCAATAAAACACAAGCTCAAACGTAGCATCCTCAACTCTGGTCTGACAAGGTTGGAGCTCATTTTGGCAGCATGACCTAGGTTGGCAGCATTTGATCCACGTCTACTAAGGGACTAAGAAACTATAAGAGCACCGTTTCTGGCATACAGCTCCAGCTTACAGTGCATTTTATTATTATTATTATTATTATTATTATTAATCATTTCATTCATTTACATCTCAAGTGATATCCCACTTCCCGGTTATGTCCACCACCAATCCCCCCATGATATCCCACTTTCTGATTACAGTGCATTTTAACTAAACCAGTCTCTCTTCTACTTAATCATTTGGTAGTCCAGACGCCATTCAGTTACCAAGAAACGGAACAACAAATCACTAGCAGACACATTTAATGTGAGTATAATGTACATCACCATTAATGACAGTTTTGTAAAAATAATCCCTGAGTTTTTAAGGGTTTCGCTTATAGCAAGCCATATTACAAGCTATATGAGTTATTCACAGATATTAATGAAGAACACATAAATCATGAAAACGAACACTATCATTGCAATATCTTTCTACAAATCCAATAGAAATTCAACCAGGCAATGAATGCATGTCAGTCCTTCTCTATATCCTTCCATCTGCACTCCTGTAGACATAGACACACAGACACAGAAACACAGTCAGAATCATAACAAAAAATGAAGAAATGATAATCTTTCTGCTTGGGTAAGTTTTTAGTAATACTCAAGCAAAATGTACTGGGAAGCTGAAACAAATTTGCTTCTCACAGCCCTGAAGGCTGGAAGCTCAATATGTCCTAGGGTCACTTTCCACAGTATGCAAATGAACTGCTGCCCATGCTCTCAGATGGTCCTGTGAGTGAAAACAATTCCTCTGGTGACATTCTCTCTTTTGGAAAGGAACTTGTCATACTGAATTAATGCTTCACCCTTAAGAACCACATTTCAAAGTTCTATCTCAAAATAAAGTCACATTATGCAGTCCTGGAGATGAATCTGTTGAAGTAATTATTTAAAACCACTGCTGGTCAAGTCCACTATCTAAGCTGCTGTGGCTCTGCCTAGCTCAGCTGCCATGTTGCGTGGCCAGAGGCCACGTGTGCTCTGCAGCTAGAAACGCCAGCCAGAAACACAGGCCCTGCCACCCACGAGACATCAACGTGGGAGATGGCTCTACCAATCTTCCAGACTGGCTCCACAAAGCTGGGCTGTGCCAGACCATTCCATCATCCACACAAGCCCGGGATAAATGAGACTCTAATGTTTAGATTGTCCAAAGGCTTTATAAGTTTGATAATGTTCAAAAACAATATGCCCACACAACTGGAGGTGTTTCATAATTAACTAACCTGGATATAAGTTGTTACCTAGGACTGCTCTAGGTACATGCATGGTCATCCATGGCTCCTACATCTCTGCCATATAGATAAATAATTTGGTAGCAAAACCTATTCAGATACATTACCATAAGTTAGCTATGGAGGACCACGAGACTCAGGATAAGGTTGTTACTTTATCCAGGGAGTTCCCAAAACCCATCTCCACCCAACCTAAAAGAAGGGACTTCTGCCTCTAGACCAAGCAGAGAGGGGCCACCCAGAACCCCCTCTGACTGGCGATCTGAATTCTTGCTTAGGCTGCAAGGCTAAGCACTGCAAGGGAATATAAATAAAAGTTAAAAATATCTCTCTGGGTTCCCTGAGGGACAAGCCTGACTGCATAGGGGTTGATGTCAAAAGTATCCCCTCTCCAGGAAAAAGACTTTGGGATGGGTATGGCCCTCATGCCTCACTGGACAACGACAGGGGGACCAGAGCCATTACAAAGTCCCCTTCAATTACTGGAGGTCAGGCCTCTATCCCCACCTTCGCAAGATTAGAAACACCACAGCCCTTCTATTCTTAGAGAAGAGAGGAGATGTCAGGGGTAGCCCTGCTTATACACTGAAGGCCTAGAATCAGCCATAGGCCTGTCACACATGTATACTAACACCAAGTCTTGGGTCTCTGTGGAAAAACATTGAAACAGATGGCTATAAGCTATTGTAAACAGGCAGCTTTTGTGGAAATTTACCAGCCTGAGTAGTTATAGACCTTGTAAATAGATAGCCTTGGCAGACAATACCAACTTAGATAAGGACAGATGAATCATAGGCAGAGTCATAGTGACCTGTCCCCTGAACCTTCACCCAGCCGATACCCTGTTCTGAAAGATATCTGTACTCCCCCTGAACACCCATGCTCTGGTGTCATCCCCTTTCCCATGTCCTGCCTTTTTGTGTTTACAACTCCTGTGTGAATAAGTAAAAATTACGATTGGATCTAAAAATTAAATTAAAAAATTCACCAAAAAAAAAAAACCTGAAAAAAAAAGTTGTTACCCAGGACTGCTCTAGGTACATGCGTGGTCATCCATGGCACTACATCTCTGCTCTGTCTTTCCTCGTCTTCCTCCTCCTTCTTCCCCATACTCCTCCTCTTCCTCTCCTTACTCCTCCCACCTGAGCTCCTCCCAACCACTGGAGAAAATTTCCTACTACATGAATCCCTGAGCTTATGACTTCTGGCGGTAGGGGAACAATTCAGTCCTTAATACTGAAAATTTAATGTGGTCAGTAAATCAGAAGCATCTTTGAAGCACTTTTAAGCATCATAGTGTAACATAACACTGAAGTATGTTGACAAAACTCTGCCAGAATATTCAAGTGATTGACTAACCCTCAGAAAAGCATGACCTTTCTCCAGTCCACAATTACTTGCATGAGAAATGACATTCTTTATTTCTGAAATAAAAGTTCTTGACTGTGGAACAATCTCCACAGCCCTTTAAGAGCATTTTAAACTTCACATTTAATGCCTCTGATAACTTTGTGTATTCAACTAGTAGGAATTGAATATCAACATTTCCCTGCATATTACATGCATGTTCTCAAGTTAGGACTAAATACCTCAATAAATACTGAGTGCCTATGCCAGGCCCTAGGTCAGTAACTAGAGTTATGTATTTGTAGTACTTTAGGAAATATCAAAGTTGTCCTCACAGGAGTACCTGAGTAAAGTTTAAAAATATCTTCTTGGGGAAAGTGACATCATTTCCTTATAGAAAAATTCAAGAAATAAATCTTCTATACTTACTATCCTCTTTTGTTTACTGAAAAATGTGAAGAATAGAGAATATTTAACTTCATGGAATATAGCAGATTTTTTTTCTTTTTACAAAACATGAAATAGAACTATTGGGAGAGAACAGTTAACCATTTAACACAAAATTGCAAAACATATAAATAATTTGATACATTTATAATTGTCTTCACACTTATTTATCTATATTTTATTTTTAGAAGCAAGATGTCTCTTTACATATTCCCAGTTCTCTTGGAAATTATGTAAACCAACCATGCTGGCCCCTTACTCACAGAAATTCTGAGATCTGCCTACTTTTGCCTTCCAAGTGTTGGGAACAAACATATATGCCACACATAGACTGTATTATTTTCAAAGTAACTTGATCTTTATCCTTTTTACTCATCTTTCAACCTAAGTAAAGTGAAGTGTTCTCTCTTCCCAGCAGATGGCGATATTCAGTGAGTGACAGCTCTTCTCAAGCCAAATGGTTCCATTTTTCAGCCTTCCTTCCACTTTGCATGCTTTGTAACACAGCTATAAAATTATGCCAGGAACTGACTAAACTGCTTGAAGTGTACTGAACAAATCTTATAGGGTTCACAAAGCTTTGTTTACATGTGTAAATGAATGTATTTTTATAGCCTCCTATGAGAAGGGATGGATAAAGAAATACAATTCTATTCTTCAATTTTCCAGAGTTTGTTATAAAAATCAAAATATATTTGGTAAAGATTAAGTTGAAGACTGCTTGACAGTTTATTTTAAAGGCACATTGCTCTTTCACACTTGTTCTGACAGCACAAATTCATATAAGGAATGAAAAATGTAGTGGTTAATGTAAAAGTCATGTAATTTCCTTTATTGGAGGGAGAGGGAGAAAAACACTGAATGACATTAATGACAGAGCTATAAAATAAATATTGTAAAACTACACAGTAGCTATTTGATTAGAAATTGATCTTAGAAGGTTTGACCTACTTTCCTGTGAATTAAATACACCCCCGGAGGCATTTAGAACACATGCAGCCATTTTAGAAACACAATTATCTCTTTCTAAATCTTTAATGCAGTTTTCCTAAAATGCTATATTTTGTTTGAATTGTGTGCTTTTTAACAAACTGCTGTTACAGACAATAGTACATAATTGGGACAGGTAGCAGAGAAGTAAATTAGGGAAAATAGAGATTATTTGAAAACTGCATTATAAAAGTCCTCATGAATAGGAAACATTAATGAGTCTCTGGGAGGATTCTTCTACTGATGTGTAAGACTGCCCACATTTGGGGGCAAATGAATTAATTACTGTACAGGTTCAAATGGGAAGATTGGGCTCTTGTTTGATGGCCTCACAATTGAAGTAAAACATCTTGACCCTGACTCTGGAAACTGGCTGCTTGCCTTTCAAGAGGTTCAGGAGTTGGAATTCATTAACTGATTTTATCAACACACCAGGAAGAAATCCATCTCTTTGAGATGGAGTCATTAACCAAACCCCAGAGACAGAAGTATGAAATGGCAGTTTGTTTCATTCACAATGAGAAGTTCAGTTCTCACAGGAATAGCAATGCTCATGCTGGATCATACTCTTTCTCCCTGTAGGCAGAATTACTTGAGAGGCCACACTATAATCAGGTTTCTTGGTGATTATGTATTTTAAGTATCATTATTTAAATCAGACATAGTTCTAATCTTGGTTCTTTTAAAATAGCAATGAATTTGAAACTTCATGAATATCAAGAAACTGAAGATCAGAAAAAAAATGTAATTATATGGCTTCTTCATTCTCAATCCAAAACAATATCATCAGATATCAGCCAGCAGTAAGATGGGTAAATTGCTGCACATTCATTTCCTACATTATGAAGCATACAAACATCAGAATAAGGGGGGGAGTGGAAAGATGGCTCAGCAGTTAAGAGAGCTGAGAGCTCTTCAGAGGACCAGAGTTGAATTCCCAGCACCCACATGGCAGGTCACAACTGTCTATAACTCTAAGATCTGACACACTCATGCAAGCATACATGTAGGCAAAACACTAGTGTACATAAAATAATATTAAATAAATTAAAAATATATTTAAAAAATCAGATAATGCTACTCCCAGAAACTATGAACAGCATGAGACACAAATGTTTCTTATGACTGTTTTCCTTAAAAGAAAAGCATGAAATCTCCATCAATTTTGTAATGCATGCTTGGGTGTTATTAAGTACATATTAAGTATATACCAAATCTTATTATGTTGGTAGTGAGAGTAACACAATAATTTTCATAAACCTAATAGGAGTTGATATCTCTAGAGAGAGATACACAATATATGTGCTATTCATTCTTTTCATTGCTAACCAGGCATAGGTTATGTGGGGACCTGCTGAACTATATATTTTTACTTTATGTACATTTTGTATGTATTAGCTTGTTATAAGACTTTGACATAAAAAATAGTGGTTTTATTTAGTCTGGCCTAGTTTATATTTCATTAAATGAGATCTCTTAATATTATATTGATAGCTAACTATGTTGTGATATAAGTAAACACACAGGGGAAGGGAATGGTAGAGAACAGAGAGAGACAGAGACCGAGAGAGAGAAAGAGAGGCTTAATATATATGTATGGTTTCCTGCTTTCTCAGCTGAGAAGGCCTAGAAACAAATAATTTTCAATTACTAGCAACTAGGGCACTTTGGAAAATGACAAATTCTGAACTTCATTGGAAAATGCACAGGACGCAATATACAAAACCCAGTAGGTATGTAGTGCTATAGGGTAAGTAAATGCCCTGCAAAGAAAAATACCAACACACACACTCACACGCACACTCACATAAACATACACCTTTACAGGCTCTCATGCACACACATGTGCACACACACACTGGTGAGAGGAATTATCTTTTTTTAAAATCTCATGATTCATTTTTGTCTTAGCGAAGACGCTATATACACTCAACATTATGCACACAGAAGCATATGTTATGGAACTCATAATACATCTTGATGTTGCCTGGGCCTCTGACTTCTCTCCTTTCTCTATGTCTGGCACATACATTTTTTTTTTACTTCAGTGCTGTTACATTTGCTTCTTTATATTTCTGTTTTGATAGCTTTAACTTATGGAATGTTTTCATAACTTACAAGGAATATTGGAAATGAGAATTGTTATGGAAAATTAGGGGTACAAGGGTCTGTCAGTTCCTTGACATATCTACAGTCAAGACTGGTTACTTGTCAGCACATTTTTTATTGAAAATGTTTTTTTTCTCATACAATATGTCATGATTATTATGTGAGAGGTTTCCCCTCTCCTTCCTCTATTCTTTCCAGCTTTTCCCAACCACTCCTCCCATCCATATCTACTCTCTTTCTGTCTTTCTTAGGAAACAAATATGATTCTCAGAGATAATAATGAAATAAAATGAGATAAAACAAAAAACCTTATACACCAGAATAGAACAATACAGAAGGAGAAAGCACAATACAAGGGACAAGATTCAGATAGGGACCCAGAAACTTACTTGTTTGCACATTCAGGAATTCCATAAGAAACACTAAACTGGAAGCTTTTATATGTACCTAAAGAACCTGTAGAGTAAAAAAGAAGAGAGAGAAATATAAATAAGATAACTAAAAAATTAAAAATATAAGCCCCCCTTCCCCGACATAACATTGTGAGACAAGGAACGGCCAAAGATGCCATTGCTAGGCATACAGCCTACACTTAAGAGTGGTTCATATCCCTAGTGAGACTGCTTTGGAGAAAAGTAAATTTCCATTTGCAAGTGGTTATCCATTGGAGATTGCTTCTACACGTATGAGGCACGTATCTACTTCGGTTTTTTCCCCAATCTTTTATATCACTTTAATTACATGCAAGTAATAAGGTCAGTTATAGGTTGAGGAACTAGCAAAACTATAGACATAAATAGTCGAGCAACAAGCAAGAAAATAGATCCAAATAGTCAAAGAACAAGCAAGGCAATAAACAAAGTCCCATGATCACCCCAGTGATCATTGTTTCTAAAGGGCTTATCAGGATGACCAAAATATCTGAGCCTACTTCCCAGTCCTAGCCCAAAGTCATTTTCATGCCTAAAGCCTACTTCTTTGTTCTAGCCTAAGATTTAGATTCCTGCTTAAAATCACTTCTTTGTTCAAACCTAAGATTTAGATTCCTGCCTGAACTTACTTTTTTGTTCTAGTCTAAGATTTAGATTCCTGCCTAGCAGCCCATTTCCTTGTCCTTTGTCAATGTCAGATTCCTGCCAAGCAGCCCTAAAAGCTCTCCACAAACTCCTTCTTTTTTTTTTTTTCATAAAGAAGACTGAGTCTGTCTTAGGTCATTCGGACAAGAATGTTCTCCTTACTTATTGTAGAATATGCATTATCAAAAGCAATGCACTTCTGTCTTAGGTTGGTAATGCATTGTGCAGAATTTTACCCATTCTTGGCTTGCCAGCTTGTTAAATTAATAACTCTGTCTGGGGGTCCATTTTCAGTTTAAAGCCATGTACTTTGGCTGCCAACATGTTGATGTTGTTAAAGACAAACTTTAACATGATGGGCAGGAATAAAAGTATTCCCAGGACAGAAAGGGCTAGCATGATCAAGCTATATATGCCATTCTTGAAGCTTGGCCAAAATGGAAATACTGACCTCAGGCCATGGATAATTTTATCAGCACTATCTACAGCATCAAAGTTCAGCAGAGCAGCATTATTTAAATTCATAATCTCACTATACAAAGTTAAAACATCCAGAGAGGTGCTAGAATTATGCCAAATACCATTCAAGTGTCTTTAAATTTTTTTCTGATTATAATGACTATCATTGTAAATTTTAGAAGTAACACAATTCCATTGGTATTTGGCATGACATTCGAGATAGCTCCTTACTCTTAAACTCTGAACTTCCTTCCAATAATTTGAATAGGATAAAGAGCACCAGTACATTAAGATTGCTAATGTGTTTAGTATCTACTTCTCTTTTCAGCTCTAGGACCCAATCTGTTACAGAATCTCCTAAGCCCTGTGGATGCTGCCTCAGTTTCTGTGACTTCATATTGATCTAAAGGGCCTTGTTTCTTTGATGTCCTCCTTTCCCTTTGCCTCTTATACTTACTTCCTCAGCACGGTTCCCTGAGCTATGAGTGGAAACATTTGTTTGAGATGTCCCTTTTAGGCCTGAATGTTCCTAGGACTCTCTCTCTCTCTGCATATTGTTTTTCTGTCTTTGTTCCCATCTGCTGCAGGAGGAAGCTTCTCTGATGATGACTGAGCAAGGCACTGATCTATGAGTATTGCAGAATGTTATTAGGAGTTATTTTATTGTTACATTCTTTTAGAATAGTAGTAGTATTTGGTTTTACCCTAGATTCCTAGCTAGCTCATTTCAAGTTCTTGGTCACAAAGCAATGTAGAGTATAGGTTCCATCCATCTCTTGGAGTGTGGCTTCAGTCACATCAGCTATAAGCTAATTACTCCCACAAACTTTGTGTCCCCATTGCACTAGCATACCATGCAGGCAGGACTTCACTGTAGATTGAAGGATTTGTAGCTGGGTTGGTGTGTATGTTTCTCCTTTAGTAGCCTGCAGAATACCTTCTTGTACCAAAGGCAACTAGCATATTGGAATGAAGGTTCTATGTAGGCAATAGCTCAATTTCTGTATGTTGTGTAGGTACTATCTTCAACAATGGGGCTGTTTGAGAGTTTTCATGATACCCTTTGAGCAAAGCCTCAATTGGATGTAACTCAATTTCAATATTGGAAGATGTATTTGGGGACAAGAAATGGACAGTTGGACCTCTGTATCCCCATATTTGGCAATTCCACTTAAATAATTCTCTTCCACTTATTTATTTATTTAGTCATTAGATAATGGTGTTAGGGATATTTTATCATAGACCTATCAAATACTACATTATTATCATTCATTGGTCACTGTGAGTTCTAAGGGTACTTGCAGTCAGTGGAAGAAGAGCAAAAGTCACATGCACAGATTGCAAATAATTTATGTAAACATTACATTTCTGTGAAAGACATAACATACCTCAATCCCCTTTGATTAAAAGTGTTGTACACAGACATTGTCTCAGCTTTGTAGTCCAATTAATGGAAAGTCCTATGGATTGTGCAGCTTAAATGCTGTAAAAAGAATGTCACCATGTTGCTATTCTTCCTCCCCTATACCATAAGCCCTATTTATGAGAAAAACCACCAAGAAAAATCCTATTTGGTAGACATTAAACAAAGATTGCTTGACCACTATAAAACCTGTCACTGTCACAACAATCACTAGGAGTGTGAGATGCTGTCACAGCTAACAGTAGCCTGAGGATGGATAATGGCTTAACAGAATGTGGTCCTCTGAATGAATTACTCAAGACACACCAAGACAGCTGGTGAAGTCTGTGTAAACAGTGAATGATAGTGAGTGATGATGTATGGTTATATATATTGTTGATTATAAATGCCCCACAATAATTAGAGTGTTAGTAGTGGGGGAGCCTGGGTCCTGAGATTATGTATGTCTCTTCATTAGCTTTGCATTTTTACAAATCTAAAACTATTTTAAAATAATTTTATTCAAAAAGAAAAGTCATTGTATATTTTCTTTTTTTTTCGAGTATCTAAAAATTAGTTGAAATAAAAATTCCTGCATTCTTTGGAAACTCAGTTGTGTCATGAGATTTTTTTTTCTGGAAACTGTCTTATGAGAGGATGTTTTTGCTGAAGTAGGCATGTGGGAAGATCTTTTTCTAGGAACAGACACTTGGAGTTTTTCTGGAGGAAGCCTGGACAAAGGGCATGCAGCGTTTTGTTAGAGCAGATGCTTGAGAGAACACATGATGTTTAGAAAGGGTATCAATATAGCCCAACAGATAGTGGATGATGCTCTGTGGTATTGGTATGCCTTTCCACTCCTTGTTGGTCACCATTTGTAATGACTTCATAGAAAGAAATGCACCAAAAATCTTCTGGTGGTGCTTCGGTGGCTTCTGCCAAATGGCGAAGCCTTGTGATTTCTTCCTGCTCAACCTGCCATTGCTGATTCAAGAATGGTGTTTGTGAGTGGATGAAGCTGCAGATATCCTGACAACACAGATTTGATTTGCTCCAACGAACTATATCTAAACAGGTCCACATCCTCCTATGCTCTATTAACATTTCCCTTGCACTACCATTGGTGGGTGGTGGCTTAGATTGGTTGTTAAAACATTGAAGAACCCTTATTAAAAGTGGGTTTTGAAAAATCTCAGCCTACAAATAGTGATTTTTATTTCTGTGGGTAGTACATGAAAACTGATTCCCATCATGGACACCTTTTCCCCCAAAATGGAATGTGTACTGTATTTATTATATTTTTACTGTTTTATTTATAGTAGAGTATTACTTATTATTATAGTAGAGTATTACTTTATTATTAAAAATTATCAGACTTTGATCAGCTATGGTGAAGTCAAGCTGAAAGTTCATTATTACACAGTTAACAAACACTAACTGTTATTTGTAGGCAAAATTAAACGTGTCCATTAAATACAGAAACAGTCAAAGGGGTATGAAAATGTTATACTTCTTAGATTCTGAGAGTGAGCCTAACTGACAAGATGGATTTATCTGTGCTTCTCAAGTTGAGAGAACCAGCTCTGTATATCTTCAGAAGGCCACCATTGCTGGAAAAAATAAAAATAGGCTCAACACCTCTGAATACAGTATCAGAACCAAAGTCAGTTCATCTTATTCACTTATCAGGTTAATGTCCTTATATAAAAGATCTCTCAAGTATGCTGCAAGTTTCTGAACCCCGATCAAATAATTTGTACCTTATCAAGCCACTACTAGCCTATGGAGAGAGATGCCTGAATCAGGTGACCTGAGCCATTAGGTGTGATTGCAGAAATCAAAATACTTCAAGAAAAATTTGTTTCTATGAAGAATATGATATTGAGGATATTTATGTGTTGAAAGGAGAACTATCAGAGACTAAGTATATAAAAACATGAGTTCCACATGACTTGCACACATTCTTTAGGCACAAAACTGTTCTTCATAATTAACTGATAAGACTATAGCTGAGTTGTGTGCTTATTATAGGGTAACGGTATTTAAAAAAGTCACAGACACAGTGATTTCCATGAAAGGAAACTGGGTACCATAATATTATGCGAGGGAAGGGTGATGTGCTTGGCTTGAAGGGAAAGCAGCTGTTTCTATTCACAAGGTGTTTAAGGGTTGTCAGGATGAAGAAGGGGTTGGCTTGTCTTGTATTGCCTTAGGTAGATCAAAGTAACAACAGGTCAAAATTACAGAGCAGCAGATTATGCAATATTGTAAGTAGGCTAGCCTCAATAGAGTTTTTGGGTGACTGGTCACTTTACAGAATGATGAGATTCTTCTCATTACAATTTTCTCAGGAAGGTCAAACTATTTCTCAAACCATTGAGTTAGTATGAGTAACAGAACCAGTAGTTAACAGTGTACATATATAAGCGTGTGTGTGTGTGTGTGTGTGTGTGTGTGTATGAAGACAGAAAAAACATTATTATTCATGTGTGTGAGCTGACTAAGGAATGAGTTGACTGAGGAGTTGACACAAATGATTATGAAGCCCAGGAGTGCTGATGATACAGTTATATTTCCAGACTACGGAGCTGAGACACAGAAAAGCTAATGCTTAAATTCAAGTCTAAGGGCAGGGAAAATACAATTGTTATAGCTGGAAAGGTGACATCCAGTATTTTATTGTATTCTGGCCTATAATTAATTGACTAGAAGAGATCAATCTAACTTCTATATAGGAGAACCTCTACGTTATCCAGTCTACTATGTTAAGTATTAATCCCAAACAAAACACTCACAGGAACTTTGAGGATAATGCCTACTCTTGTAGCCTCGTCAAGTTGATACAGATAACCATCCAAGAAACATACCATTAAACACAGAGGCCTATGTAAGTGCAATAGACCATTATCCTCAGTTACCCGAATTGGCCTACAGCGAAGGTAAATATAGTGCATCACAGTGAGGATGATACTAAGATTATGGTGCTGGGATGTAGCAATCTATCACCCGAAGCACTTACCTTAATGCCTTATCAGGGTTTGATTTAACAGTGTTAGACAAACCTTTCTCTGCTAGGACAGAACATCTGACATAAGCAGCTTAAGTAAGAAAAAATAAATATTGTTCATGGTTTCAAGTTTTAATACATCATGATAGGAAATGTGTGGTGGGCAGAAAGTTCATGCAATGACCAGTGGGAAACAGAGTAACGCCAGGAGGTGGCCAGTCCAAGATACAATTCCCAACAAGACACTCCCAGTTACCTACTTTTCCCATCTACACTTTGCATACTTGTTTCTAATAATTCCCAATAACGTCATCCTGTCATGAACCCATCATGATCAAAGCATTTGTTAAGTTAGTGCTCTCAGCACCTGGTCACTTCCCCAACAACTATGACTTCCAAAGCATACTGAGAGCAAGTGAAGGCATTACATATTTAGTACATAAAAGAATGCCCATGTGTATGTTTCATGAAGCGTGTTTATTACAATCAGTCATGGAGAGACAACGGAAAGGTCTTATGATGAACAGGTTTCCTAAATGTCAGGAAGATTGTCCTGAATTAATGGTCACATGCTCAACTTGCACCCAGCAAACCTAAGGAATGCAGCCCATGAAGGGTTTTTTCCCTGTGACTTTGTGGACTGCTAGAATATAGTGGTAGCAAATTAATTGCATCTTGAAGACACTGGAACTGAGCCTACTTTCCTGACAGGTTAATTGATTAATAAATTGTCCAGTACTTCTTATTTTAAAAAATTGCATTTATTACCAATGCTACAACTATTTTAAAAGCAATTTTCTCATTACTACATACAGCATAAAAACTATACATGTTAGTGGAAGATTACTTACTTTTTCATTTTCCCAGTAGAAGAATTGTGAGGAATTTTGATGGAATTGCATTGGGTCTTTAGATTGTTTTTGGTAGGATGGCCATTTTCACCATATTAATCCAAACACTCTGTGATCATGGAAGACCTTTACATCTGGTATCTTCTCCAATTTCTTTCTTCAGTATTTCACAGTTTTTACTATAAAAGCCTTTCACTTGCATCGTTAGAGTTGTCTCAAAATTCATATGCATGCATGTATACACACACATATAATTTCAAGATACATACATATACACATATTTAAACATTTGAGGCTATTGTAAAGGTATTGTCTCCATGATTTTTTTTCTGAGTGTTATAGGTTACTAGAAAGCTACTGATTTTTGTGTGTCAATGTTGTAGCCTGCTACTTTGGTGAAGTTGTTTATCAGCTGTAAAAGTTCCTTCACTTTAAGAACTATATTAAATAAATATGGAGAGAATGGATGAGCTTGTCTTGTTCCTAATTTTAGTGTAAATGCTGTAAACTTCTCTCCATTGAAGATTATGTTGGCAGGACATATACATATGGTCTCACAGATAATTTTAGCAACATTACATAAGACCTATACAGGTTCAAAACAGATTAAAATCCCAATACTGAGAAGAGGCTATGAACACAAAATCCCCCACTAACCAAGTTTTGGGTTGGTTTGTTTTTCTGTTTTAAGGGATGTAAGAAAGGAGGGAGGGAGGGAAAAAAGGAAGAAAGAGGGAGAGAGAGACAAACACACAGAGGTTGGAAAGAAAGGAAAGAAAGAGAGAGGGGGAGAGAGAGGAAGAAGAAGAAGGAGAAGAAGAAGAAGAAGATGAAGAAGGAGAAGAAGAAGAAGAAGAAGAAGAAGAAGAAGGAGGAGGAGGAGGAGGAGGAGGAGGAGGAGGAGGAGGAGGGAGGGTAAAGTTCAGTGTGTAAAGATGTGGATTGGGAGAGGTTTTCTTTGGAAGAGCAAATAATATATAATATGATCAAAATATATCGTAGAAAACACTTAAATGCTTCAGTTCCTATGTATTATTGTATATTGCTTAACTCATATTAAACATATTTATACCCTAAATACTCATTACTTCTTTATAGTGAAAACCTTTATATTTTGATTAATTTTTTTCTTTAACAATTTTGTTTGCTGTGTTCTATGGGTTTTGGTAAGTTACCTCTATTTTACATTTTTTATCAAGAATTTATTTTAATTTATTTTGCTTTCATTCTTGAGTTCTCCCTTGATCCTATGGCCACCAAACTTTCCCTTCCCCATTCATTTGCATAGTTTCCAGAGATTTTTTGACCTTTTAAAAAATTCTAGTTTTATTGCCATTTCGTCAAGAAAGTTATCTGGTAGAATTAAATTTTTAAAAGACTAGGGGAGACTGGTCTGTGAACTGTCATATGCTTTGTCTGAAGAATATTCCTGTGTTTACATGAAGCATACAATCTAACTGCTATGGGATAGAACATTCTGTAGGTGTCTGTTAGATTCCTTTGGCTAAGGGCTCAGTTGAACTCTTTCTATACTGAATTTATGTCAAGATAGTCCCTGACTATTTTTCAAACTGGATCATTAAAGTCTCTAGGTATTTATTCCATTCTCTTTAATATGGCTTTGTGCCTGTATACACAGAATTTCTAAGCAGACACATTTCCTGAACCTATAGTCACTTTTGTTATGTCAGCAGTACATTATACCCAGATCAATATTTTCTGGGAGTCTGGCATTGATATGTTGTCACTGTTTCAGCACTAGTGGGCAATCTGAGCCCAGGTTTGTCTCAAATATACTATTGGTTCAGAAAGAAATAGGAGAGTAGCTAGAAACAGTAGTCAGCTCCCATATGTGTCTCCCTGGGGCCAGGGTTGGCCCAGAAGCCTCATCCACAGTTAGTGACTGATGGTTAGAAACTACAGGATTCTGGCTGGTGCTGGACAGAGTCACCAGGTTTTTATGTAATACCTCTGGCCAACAGAGAGGACAAACTGTCACATCTGAGCTCAGCGAGAAGGCAGGTGTGACCAAGGCGCACATCAAGGCTGGAAATGATAGGCCCAAACTCATTTCTCTTGCAAACCTATCAGTGTAGAGAGTGAGCAAAGTCCTGAGAGGATGTATATTGTCGACTTGGGCACACACATATCAAGGACCACAATGCCTTAGCTCCATGAATGTGGCAAAGTTTTTCTCAGGTGAGGCTCAAAGGTATGGTAAAATCTTCCAGGGCTCTGAGTGTTAATGGAATGTTGAGTGTGAGCAGAAAATGTCTCCAGTTGCTTTCTCCCTGCCATATGTTTGCAGTCTGAAGATTGTTCCCCTACAGGGATTGCTCCTATCAAGATGAACTAAACCTGCCTCCCTATGAAGTTGTATATAATAATTCTGCCTCCTTGGTTATTTGTAGGTAATAGCTGTGCCTCCTTGTTCAGCTGTGTGCAATAACCCCACTATCATATTCAACTGTATACAATCAATATGCTGAACTTAAAGTGTGCTCTGGCTTCTCCATGAGAAATTCTAGTCCATCTGATCTCAGCATTTCTTTGTGTCCACATGCTTGTCTTTTGTTCATTTCCTTTACAAGTCCAGTTTGGTCAATTCCTAGAGCCATGCAGGACATAGCTCCAAAGTTATCTTTCCTCTCCATTAAGGGGTTTTTCAGTAAAAATAAGTGAAAAATGTTTCAGTACTAGGCTAGCTTAAAATTGTCTTTCTAAAATTGTCTTTTTAAATGTCTACCACCCACCGTGAATGCTTGACAGGATTTTCTTTTGTTGTGTTCTGCTACACACATTAAGGAAGAAGTGAAATTTTAAGCTAAAATAGCTACAAAATGTATAATTTTTGATTTATTTGTTTTACTGTTTATTATGTATGTACCACAGTGTATATATATATATGGAAATGAGAAAAAACCTTTTGGGAGTTAGATCTCTTCTTCAATGCTGTATGTCCCAGGGAACAAACTTATGTTACCAGGGTTGGAAGCAAGTACTCATGACCCTAAAATACATATTTTTGTTGACAAAATTAATAGTGCTTTAGGGGAAGAAGGGTCTTTGCATTTTCCTTTAAATATATAAAGACCGTCATACAAATACTGTCTACGTTTTATTTGAAAATCTATTTCCAGAAATTGATGCTGTTCTTAAGTTGAATATTGACATCAATATAAAATAGTCAAACCAGAATTCTACTGTGCAACTGCCTGGCATGTGTGAGATGATCATTCATGGATTTCTGTGTACCTTAGTAGTCTATGTGCTTAAAGCCTAACTATTACCCCACATGAATACCTTTTAGTGTAAAGTTGATGAAATAAAATCAATTTTTCAACTTGTTCTTCATACTTATGGGGATTTACTTACACGAAGCTTAGACAAAGGAAACAGAAACTTGTTTGAGTTAATAGGCCATACCAAATAGAACTGGGAATTGGTGAGAACAAAACTGTGAACTTTGCAAGAGCCCAATTGTCAAGTGAAATCTGTATGAGTATTGTCTTAGAAAAGTGAATGCCATTGGTGAGAGTTGGGTGTTGAAGTCTCCCACTCTTATTGTGTGTGGTTCAATGTGTGTTTTGAGCTTTAGTAAAATTCTTTTATGAATGTAGATGTCCCTGCATTTGGGGCATAGATGTCCAGAATTGAGACTTTCTCTTGATGGATTTTCCCATTGATTAATATGAAGTGTGCTTCGTTTGTGAATGTGGGTGGGTTACTCAACTTACCAGTGGTCCTACGTCTAAAGAATAATGGCTCTCCTTCCCTCTGGAGATATCCACTACTTTGGCTAAAAGTGATACCTTGGGAACTCCTCCCTCCTTCATTCTGTGATTTTAAATGGCTTGATCTTGTACAGGTCTTGTGTAGGTAGCCACAGCTGCTGTGAGTTCATGAGTGCCACAGCCATGTTATATCCAGAGGACATCTCACAGAAGTCCTGCATTACATTCTACTTCATGTTCAGTGATATTCCCATCATGGTGGATTTCTATATAGTTAGATGAACAGTCTTTAAAATATTAATAAAGGTCATTTAAGAAACATTGACCATTGGAAACTCATGAATAACTAAATATTAAAGTTTAACTTAAAGGGAAAGAGATAGTAAGAATAGATTTTAATGTGATCTCTGAAGGGAAAATAGATCAGCATTTTTCTTAGTCAAGCTTTTAGTGATAAGACAAAAAACCAAGACCAAAAACAAGTTGGGGAGGAAAGTGCTTATTAGGCTTATACTTCCAGATATATAGTCCATCACTGGAGGAAGTCAAGACTGGAACTCAAGTATGGTTGCAACCTGGAGGTAGGAGTTGATGCACAGGCCACGGTGGGATGCTACTTACTGGCTTGCTTCCCCTAGCTTATTCATCCTCCTTTCCTGTAGAACCCAGGGCCACCACCAGCCTAGGGATAGCACTACCCACAATGGGCTGGGCCCTTGTTCACTAATTGAGAAAATATCCTACAGCTGGATCTCATGGAAGCATTTTCTCAACTGAGGCTCATTCCTCTCTGAAGACTCAAACTTGAATTAAGTTGATACACAAGACCTGCCAGTACATCTGACCTTGTCAACTTGACACACAAAAACATCACTATTAAATCACAACTCTCACTTTCTTATTCCTACCCGAGGTCTAAATAACATAAAAGTCCAAAAGTTTTTATAAATTCACGCATTAAAATTTCAATCCTTTTAAAATAACCAATCTCTTTTAAAATTTGAAGTCTTTTTAAAATTCAAAGTCTCTTAACTGTGGGCTCCAGTAAAAGATATTCTTACTTCAAGAGAGAAAAATCATGGCACAATTACAATTGAATAAAAGTAAAATCAAACACCAAACTTCTAGTGTTTGGGGTCCACTCATGATCTTCTGGACATCTTCAAAGGACGTGGGTCATTTCTCTAGATCTGTTTCTCTGTAGCATATAGCTAATCTTCTAGGCTCCAGCTGCCTCCACTCTACTGCTACTGCTGTTCTTGGTGGTCATCCCACGATACTGGCATCTCCAAACCAGTAGGGTCTTCTACTGCATCTGGGCTACATTTCCTCAAATAGTCTCTCATACGTTCCCTTCCTGGTACCAATCCTCAAATTCTCTGCATGATGCCTTCAGTCCTGGGGCTTCAACTGAAGTTATACCTTCACCAATGGCCTCTTGGTCTCTCAGAGTGCCAAGCTTCAGCTGCTTTCCATGATACCTTTATATCTTCAAAATAAGTACTTCCTGAGTACCTATTTTCTTAGGTGCAGCTAACCAGCATCAATTGTCCCAGTAACATTCACTTATGAAATTCTGGTATCTTGTTAATCAAAGCTGATAATGGTGAGCCCCCCTAACCAGAACCATGGAATCTTAAATTAAAATATCAACTTCCCTGAAATAGTCCTTAATCTTCCCTCTGAATTTTATAACCCAGACCTCCATCATTTGCACTGTTCTCAGCATTCTTATCTTGCAAGCTATTACTGATCATACCGCTGAGGTCTCAACACTCAATGGCCTTTCTAGATGAAAAATCCAAAATCCTTCTGTAATTATCACTAAAACATGGTCATGTTTATCACAGCAATACCCCACTACACTGCTACTTACTTGGCTTAGTCAGGGTTTTAATTGATGTGGTGAAACACCAGGACCAAAAGGCAAGTTGGGAAGCAAAGAGTGTATTTGGCTTACACTCCCAGTTCATCACTGGAGGAAGTCAGGACAGAAACTCAAGCAGGTCTCAACATGGGAGGCAGGAGCTGATGTAGAGATAATGGTGAAGGTGCTGCTTACTGGGTTGTTTCCCAACTTGCATCTCATAGAGGCATGTTCTCAACTGAGGCTTCTTATTCTCTGATAAGTCTAGCTGTGTCACACTGATACACAAAACCAGCCAGTACAGCATTCAGTTCCTACATTCCTTAATCCCTTCCTACTCTTTATCCCTTCCTTGCTCTTTCATTCTTTCCTTTCTTTAATGTATCCCTGATCAGTAGAATGGATTGCCTATTGTATAGTATCCTTTTCTTAAGGTTTCTGTAACAGATACCCCAGATGGGATGGGTTAAACAGCATAAATGTATTTTTCCAGAGCTGTGGACTCTAATAATCTAAGATCAATGTGTTGGCAATTTTGCTTTTCCATAGGCCTCCTTCTTTGGGATCCAAATGGGTTTCTTCCTGTTGTGTTCTTCCAGGATTTTTTCCATTCATCCCTTGTGCCTCTCTGTCTTCTTTTTGTTCAATACAATGTTTTTATTGGTAAGTTGAGAATTTCTTTCATGCTCACACTACATTTTGATCATTTTCACATTAACATCTCTACCTAACTCTTTTCATATACACCCATAGATCCCCGTATCCTCCCGAATTTCTGTTTTCTTTTTCTTCTTTACTTACATAATCCATCAACTACAACTGTGCTGCTCATATATTCTTGGGTGTGGGTCTACCCACTGGAGTATGTACTCAGGATGGACAACCACATTTTAAGAAAAACTCTTCGTTCCTTTGAAGGAAAATTAACAGGTTTCAGTTATGGGTGAGGGGCTCATAATCTCTTTCCTTCTCCATGATAGAATATTAACTAACTTGATTCTGTTCAGGCAGCCACAGCTGCTGTGAGTTCATGAGAGCAGTACTCTAGTCATGTCCAGAACACTTTCCTTTGCTCTAGCCTTCTTTGACCTCTGATTCTTTTACCTGTCTTGTGCTGTGATATCTGAGCTTGTAGAGGGTATGGTATATAGATATTCCATTTGTAACTGAGAATTTCACTGACACTAATTCTCTGTATGTTGACAGGCTATGAATTTCCATATTAATCATTATTCACTCTACAAAGAATCTTCTCTGATGACGACTAAAGCCTGCACTAATCTATGGACAGAGTCATATGAATTTAGACAGGAGTTTATTACAATGTCCATTTTGTTAAATAATAGCAGTAAGTTCACTCTCTAATCATGTGTAGTTGGCCAGATTTATAAACCAGGCAAGATTTCCATCAGTGGAGCAGGCCCCAAATTCAGTCAGAATATAGTTGATTTTCCTTATATCATTCTTGCTACCATTGCACCCATAGGAATATCTTGCTGTTCCACATATTCATACTTTTCAACAGGCTTCAAAACTGGGTAAGAATCTGATTCCCTCACCCAAACCTGCTGTCACATTTTATATCAGGTTTATTTCTCTTGGATATATCTCTTGAAATTTCCCTAATTTTATCTATAGTGGAGAGCTCCAAATTAATCTCAAGACCAATACAACACATTCTCTTGAAACCTTTCCATGTAACCATGGCACTGAGGTTTCGACTACAGTGTACTCAAACTGAGCATCACCATCTATCTCATCTCGCTGTCTCATCTAGCTGCTTCCATCTCACCAGCTTACTCACTCCTCTGTTACTCAGGTGCTCACCTCCTTGAGTCTTTCCTATCTTCTCATGCCCATTCTTCTACATTTCATCAATTCTACAATGTAGTTTTCTGGTCACATTTCACATCTGAAACTGTGATGCTTCATGTGTGCCATGGTTTATTAACTGCCAAGCTTGCTTTCTTAGTATATAAAAATGGCAATATTAAATCGATATTTTTAGAGTTCATGAAATGCAATATCGTCACATCAAGTGATTTACAAGTTCCCATTTGTGAATCAAGCCCACTTTCCCCTATTTCTCTGCTACTTCTCAGGGCCCTACTTTCATCATTTCAAGAGCAGATCATTTTAAGAGTACTACAGTGGTCTCCTCAGATTCTAATATTGCTTTCACAGAGTGCCTGGGCTATCTTCCAACCTCTGCTTTCTGCACTGTAGCCAACACGACCTGTCAAACGAAAATAAGAGTTTGTTTTAAGTATGTTTGATGGATTTTAACCACTTTCCTTTCCCTAGATACTAAAGTCCAGACTCTTTAGTTCTCATCATGCTTTTATGTTAATGGAGCTCAATTCTTCATTCTCTCAGAATCTTCCCCCCCCCACACACACATACACTGTATGATGTTATGATGTTTCCAGTCTAGATTGTTTTCAGTGTTTCAAAGGTCCTTGTCCCGCAACATCCCACTCCCTTTCTTCCTTCTCTGACTAACAATGAACTTACCTCCCAGCTTTCAATTTAGATGTTAGTCTTTCCAAGAACTTTATTTCACCTCCTCAAGTCTGGGATAAAGATACTTGTATAACATTGGAGTTTTCCCTAGTCAGCGTTTACCACTGAATTGCCTATATTTTCGGTAGAACAAGACAAATTATATATTTAGTAGCATGATTTGTGATTCTTCTATTTTGTTTCCCTTCAGTCAATAAGAAAGGAGTAGTCTTTGCCTTCAGACATTTGTGTAAGGCTAAAAGAGGATATCATTTGCAATACAAATTTATTGAAAAGATTAAGACAGCAATACCCATAGGATAGGTTTGAAAATGAAAGAAATCTCCTTGTGTTGTTGGCCCAAGAACTAAGAACTTGCTCTATTCCTTGTAAACATTTAAGTAAAACACTAAGAGACTGGTCATGCTGTACCTTGGAAAGCTGCATCGTAGACTCAGGCTCCCCAGGATCATCTAAGATCCAAGGTCCCAAGGATAATAGATATGAATATGTGTCCAGTGAGCTTCAAAATCATGTGGACTATGTGAAATGTAATAGTACCCACAAGGGAAACCTCTGGAAATGAGGTGGTTTACTGGCTGACAATGTGACTGGTATTATGTTTTCTTGCCAAACTCTCAAGGGACCAAGTATGAACCATATTTAGGTAGGTTTAATTGAAACTGAAAAAAACACCATATGTTTTGTTTGGCTAAATTTGCAGACTACAGTGAGGTTCAAAGCATGTCGTTCAATGAATATAAAGCATCTTTTCTCTTTCATCCTAAAAACTTTACTCTTTTTCCATTGCTACTTTCTCTCTCTCGATATTCCTTTCTTCTCATCTCAAAGGACTTTATAATCCTTAATCTCTGAGTTGCAAATACTTTAAAAGATGAAGAAGATAGGATACATTGTTCTCTCATTCTCTATTATCAGAATGGAACAGAGCAGAAACAAGGGAATTCATGGTAGAAACTCAAAATTTGAACAAGCCTGTAGTTTAACTAATACTACTTTATCAGTGTTGGTGTCCCAGTTTTCTTATTGTGCTAAGGTCATATAAATTGTTGATGCTGGGGATATTGAAGTGACACTCATCACTATTATTTTCTCTATATTCGTGTATAGATATATATTCAGCTTTCTATTAGATTTTGTTTTAACCAACAGATTTATTTATATATAATTCACATATTATGAAATCCATTATATTCAAATTTACAACTGAGAATTAGGCAACCATTAGAAGACACAGTTTCAGAACATGTTCATCAATCCTTCTGAAATTCCTTTATCCATAGATATTATTTGGCATCTTGTGTGTTTCTGTCCCAGGTCAAACCATTGATAACCTATGGTTTACTTTTCTTTGCTGTGGATTTATCTGCCTTATATAGCTAACAGAAATGACATTGCATAGGATGTTATTTTGTGATTCTTTTCTTTTACTTAGGATAATGTTATATGGTGTGTATATAATTGGTTATTTTATGGGTGAATAATAATGCATTGTACTGATAATGTAGATTTCTTTATCATTCATAATTTGATATTAATTGGTTTAGTTCCATATTTTCCCTTTCTGTCCAATTTTGAATTCTTATATGCCCTAGTATCAAATGCTGTATGAAATTGATCACTTTCTTTAGTAACTAATATTATTGGTCATGTTTTCTGAGATGTTTAGCTTCTTTCTCAGAGATCTTCCAGAGCAATAATTTAATTTCTACTTCATTTGCTATCATGTATTGCATGTCTAAGCCTATGCCAATAATACATTAGTCTAGACTTAAAATTTTCTTCACGTAATATTAAATAGAGTCTCTTCAGTATATTCTGCATTAAAAAACCAATTGCCCAAGGACAAGGATATAGGCTTCCAGCAGGAATCTGACATTAGGCTAGAACAAAGAAACAATTTCAGGCAGGAATCTAAATCTTAGGCTAGAGCAAAGAATTAGGCTTCAGACATGAAAATGACTTTGGGCTAGGACAGGGAAGTAGGCTCAGATAGTTTGGTCATCCTGATAAGCCCTTAGAAACAGTGATCATGGAAGTGATCATGGGACTTTGTTTATTCCCTTACTTGTTCTTTGACTATTTGCATTTATTGTCTTGCTTGTTCCTTGTCTATTTGCGTCTATTGTTTTGCTAGTTCCTCAACCTATAACTGGCCTTAGTACTTGCATGTAATTAAAGTGATCTAAAAGCAGACTGGGAAAAAATAAAAAAAAAAACCGTATTACACATGTTTTCTAGTCAAAGTCATCTTATCACAAGGATCCTATCACTATATATTAGTCTTATTTTTGATTTTCTTTAATGAATAAATGTATTTTTCTGTGTTGATACCAAAACTCAAATCTCTTTTCTGAAGACCATGAGGAATGTTGGGAACAGAAGTTGAGTAGAATAAACACAATTGCTGTATCGAAGGTATTTGCCAAATGTTTACATTTCTTGAGGACATTATTTCATTTTACCAGGAGCACAATAACATTTATTTAAATAAATAATTCATCTAGTTAATAGTTTGAACAGTTACCACATGCATTTTGTCTACTTAATGGCTGTTTCTTGAAGACTGATATCTGTTGTTGAGAGTAGATTTTCATTGTTGAAGACAGCTTTTGTGCTGCTAATTTCATATTAACTTGATATAAGCTACAGTTTTCATAAAGGGGAAACCACAATTATGAAGATGCTCCGTAAGATCTTGCTGCAGGTTCTTTCCTTAATTAGTGACTGATGGGTGAGGGCCCATCCCTGGGCTGTTACTTCTGGCTGTTCTATAAGAAAGCAGGCTCAGAACATCATGGAGAGCAAGCCAGTATGCAGCACTACTGCATGACCTGTTTGTCAGCTCCAGTCTCTAGACTCCTGCCCTGCCTGAGTTTGTATGCTGACTTTCTTCCATGATAAACAGTGATATGGAAGTGGAAGTCAAATAAGCCCTTTTTTCCCCTTGTTGTTTTGGTCATGATGTTTTATTGCAGCAATAGTGACACTAAAAGAGCTTTAATTTTTTTCTTCTGTGTGCCAAACTTCACTACTAATATTACACAATGTTTTAAAAATTGTAACTTAGATTTAGTTGACTTTTTAAACTTTAAAGTTAAGGTAGTTTTTATAAGAGAACAGAAAATCAAATAAAATTTGATATATCTATATATTTAACATGATATCTCATTTGCCAGATGTGTAGCTATGGCAATAACTCAGAGAATACTTTATGTGTCCATTCAAGAAGCAGTCACATGACAAAATTTGTTAAAGAAAAGACATAAAATCTTTCTAAACATGGATGACAGAACCAACACTATGGATAATGATAAAAAAAGCGTTATCATTTGTCTAGACTTAATTAATTTTCTGTATTTGATGAAAAGAGGGGCAGAGGGACCAAACTCACCCTCTAACCTATTTTGTACTGGAGAACAAAATACGAGATGCATGAAAAGGATCTATATATAAAACATTGCTTTTACTTTTTCCAAATGACTCAAGAAAAATCGTAGTGGACAAGAAGTTCAGAATTCTGGATTTTTCTCTTGACTCATGAAAAAAAGTATTTTCTAGTGCAAGCTACACTCACCCCTTCCCTACCCTAATCATGAATTTATCAGGTAAGGCTCTGTATGGTGGAGCCAAACAACCAGAGTTGAATTACTACAACTTACATGGTAGTAAAAAAAAAAAAACCTGCTGCTACAAGTTGTCCTCAGAACTCCACTTAACCAACATTGAATAATTATAAGTATATATCTTTAATATAATTATAAGTATATATCTTTAAGGTGTTATCTTTAGCTTGTTTGCTTGTGGTTGATGGAGATTTTTTATTTCCTGGGCATGGCAAAAGTAGAATGTCTCCCAGGAGTCCCTCAGGAACTACAGGGATTCATTTTGTTTCTTCCACTACAGATATGCAATCGATTTCTTTCTGTAAATCATGATTTCATTTTCATCTTCTCCAATTTATTAGGTCACACAGGAGAAGAAATAAATAGTCCTGTCCCCTGGACTACTGTTTTCCAGCCCTGTGAAGTACCTATTTCTTTGAAGATGAAGACTATCAACCAGAAGGTTGTAGAGAGAGAAAATCAAAGCTCTAATTGGATGATCTCCTGAGAAGTAAGATACACTCTTTGTATTTAAATTCTTTGCATGTTGTCTTGGTTAGCTTTGTTACATTCTACTTGCTACTTTCAAGATATATTCTTTTATTTTTACTATTATTAATAAATCTTCTATAAATCTAATAAGCCCTAAGAACTTTTCAAGCACCCTTAATTTTCTTTATCTTTCCTTCCTTCCTCTCCCTCTTTATTCCCTTCTCTCTTCATCCTCAGTGAAACCACACCTCTGTTTTCTCTTCTCCCTTCATACCGGCCATGCCTCCTCTTTTCCCTCTCTAGAGTTCCCTGTGCTCCCATTTCTACAGTCATGGTTTCTGTGGTTACTTCATGTAATCAATGTAAATCTTAGTATTTGGAACTAAGAACCATACATTACATGTCTAAATCTATAATAATTATTAATTCCTGTTTTGAGTTTGTCAAATTTGTACCACATATTAATTTAGTTTCTGGATTTGTACATTCAAAAAAAATAAATCTGCTGTCAAACATCTTTAAGTATACAGCTCTGTTATGTTAAATACATTCATGCTGTTTTACATGCAGGCTCAAGGACTTTCCAACCCTAGAACTTACTGAAATTTCTAAGTTGTCATAAACGATAGAAGACCTGTGATTACTCAGCCTCAAAGTGTCAATTTTTAAATTCTATTTGAGATTTGTGGTATGTGGACCAGTACGATTTCAAAAATATCTGAGAAAAATTAGTTGCATCTTCCAGGTTTCAAGAAAATTCATACAATTTTTTCCATAATTACAAAAGCTCAAGTAACTTGGATTTCTCTTTGTATAAAGGAACTAATGATTTTCTAATTTTATGAGTCACTGACATTTTTATATGGGTTGTCATAAGGTTGTCAGAGAACTAAATTTACTGAGCCCAGAAGAAAGCCTAATAAAAAAATGACAGATTTGTGAAAGCATAATCATAATGAGTCATTATTTTATATTCATAAATCTACATTTCTATAGAACATGAATTTTTAATTATACATACACTTTTCTTAAGGGATACTTTCATGCAGGGGTTAGTACAGAGCTGTCTACAAGCAGGAGGTAAGAAAATATATAGGAATAAATAGAAAAAGCAGCTCATTAAAAGTAGAAAGATGAACAGTTTCCTGTGGGAATAAAATCTAAAAGGAAGGGTAGGTTTATCCAGGATATGTAGCTTGTTTTTTTTTTTTCCTTCATTAAGGCCAATAGTCCAAAACACTAGTTGCTACAAAAAACATAAAGTGCTGTGGATGTCTGTATTGGCCACATTCATGCTTGGATTTGAGGTAATGATGTTATAAAAAAAAAAGAGATGACATTAACTGATTTATTCTTCTGTCTTTTATATTTATATCCTTTATAATTTGTTGTCATTGTTTGCTCAGTGTTTACATGTTTAAGGGCCTCCTGTAGAGTGGCCTGCAGTAGCCTAGGTTTCTTAAACCCTTGATGCCCCTGCCTCTGCCTCCTGCTGGCATACAACATGATATCAGCATCTTTAGGGATTGGCTAGAAGATGAAGACCCACCCAGAGAGACTAGGTAGGCAGCTGTGGCATCACAGCAGTTGAAATAAAGCTAAAACCTAGCCAGATGGAAGGAATAAAAAGGAGAGCTGAGACTAAGTACACCTTAAAGAGATAAAAAATAGAACGTAGTCATTTGACAGGAAAAGTAGAAGGAAGAATATGGAATGATTCCTGTGTTTATAGGGTCCTTAGACACCTTGGACAGTAGACTAGCCTTTGATCTGTAAGGTTACATCATGACTTGGGAGATCAAAAGATGAAATGAACGGCATATGCAAATCTCTCAGAAAAAGTTTGGGATACAACTAGGACAGAAAAGACTTAGTTATCTTTAGGTTTTCTTTTTGCCCAAATATATAAAGAAACATTAAAAAAAGTCACTACAACTTTGTAGGTTTTGTTTTCTCCAGCTGTCTAAGACAAGCAAAATACAGGGACTGCTGGTTATATGCAAACACTTGCATGTAAACTTAATGAGATGTGTCATTAGAAAGAATTAGGGGTTACAAAGTCATTGTCATCCTTTACACTGTTAGTGTTAAAAATCTAAGTTGTGAACTGTTTTATTAAATATTAAATAAGATGTTTCTGGTCATGAGACAAGAGCAAATTAGGCCACATTATTTCCAATAAAACTACACAAGAATCCCTCAATCCATGCATGTAGGAACGACCATTTATCAGAGATGTTTACTAACAATGTGCACAGTACCATCAGCTATCTCAAGCTCCTGATGCCATGATTCCCCCATGATGGAACATCTCCTTCAACTGTAACCCAAAAAAAATCTTACTGTCCTTAATATATTCTGTCATAGCAACAAGAAAAGTGACTAATACACCAATATAGGAAGATTGCCATGAGTTAGAAGTTAGCCTGGGTTACACACACCAGACTAGCCTGAGCTAAAGTATGCCTCTTTCTCAGACAAACAAAAGAAAACAGCAAACTAAAGTAACAACATCTACAAACAAGCACACACATGATTTGAAATTGCAAAGACATTTTTATTTACATGACTAAATGTGACCTAGATTTCAGACAGGCAATTATACTTAGGTAATTGAATTTCACTTAGATCAATTTTTCCCTCATGTCTGAATGAAAGAATCCAGGTCCTCTATTACATATGCAACTAGAGATTCAGTGTTCCTGCAATAACTTCAAAGGGTTCCATTGTCAATCTTCTTTACCTGGTGCCATTTTTATTCTAGCCTCCTTAGTACCCAATTCCATAGCCATCCTTTCAGTTTTAGAGATTTGCTCATTAAAATCCCAGTTTTTGAGTACCCAAATCTTTGTTAATGCATGACAGTTTCTGTAACAAAATACTATATATTCTGGGGTTTAAATAACACAAATGTAGTTTACACATCTTCAGAGACTGATATGCCCAGGGTCAACATCTAGCAAATGCAGTGTTGGAAGAGCGGTTTCCTTGATCTGCAGATATTGTAGCAAGGTTTTTAGAGCTGGTGAACTCCTAGAGGCTTCATTATCATACTGATCATGGCTCCACCCTAAATCCTCACTTAATTTTCATTGCTCCGTCATCCAGATACAATCCTTCTGATGGATGAGGCTCTAATGCATACACTTGACAGGGGCACTCTGCACTTCCTGGTACATCTTATGTTGTACCCTTTGTTAAAGATTTGACCATCTATATACATTTGGTTTCTAAATGGATGAGCAAGACTATATTCTTCAGTTTTTACAAAATGACAAAGTGATTCTCTAGAGCAGATTTCACAGTTGTCTGATGAGCAGGTCACATCCAACCCCTTTAAAGTGAGTGTTAGTTATAATTCTCTTTAAACTCCTTTGATGTCTTCTGATAAATGGAATCCACTTTTGCATAGATTTCCCTATACATTCCTGTCCTCTTGGGGAGGTCATCTCTGCTCCTAATACTTTTAATTTTCCTTCTTCTGATCTCTCCGTGTTCTCCTTTACTGGGTTTTCAAAGCCTTAGGTTGAAGCCTGCATGTACTGCCTCTCTTCTTTAAATTTTTCTCAGTGTCCAATTTTAGTCATCATTAAAAATATTGAAATACAATACATATACAGGATAGTGCACATATCTTAAAAATCACATCTAAATGAGCTGTGATACAATGAAAAGATCCATGTTAACATTGGGTAAGTCCAAACACAGAATATGACTGGTTCCTAGAGGAAGCCATGATGGCCTGTCCATGTTTCTCACTCTTGTTCTCCACTTTAGCAATATCACTGACTCTTAACATTGTAGAGGTTTTGTTTGATTAGATTTTAATCTCTTGTCAATGTCATCATGATGTGTTCTATTTTGTCTGGATTGCCTGATTAGATTTTAATTTATTATTTCTTATTATTTTTGTTTGGTGTTATATGGACTATATGTGTGTGACACAGAGTTTGTGTTGAGGTCAGGACAAGTTTGTGGACTTGGTTCTCACTTTGAACCTTTCTGTGAGTTCTGAGGATCAGATTCAGGTCTCCAGGGTTGTACAACAAGCACTGTTCCATATTGACTCTGGGTGACTCTTTATCAGATATGAGATGATTCCCTGTCTTCTCTATTGCAGCATATACTTTATTTAATAACATACAGTCATGAGCATTTGTATCTTTCTTACCTTGGGGTTGTAATGAATAATGGTTTATGGGAGTTTGTTTCCTGTTATTTTGATCATATTTTTCTGTGTGTCTTACAAAGTTTTTCTGTGAACACTTTTTAATCCCACTGCTTTAAAAAGGGAAGTTTTGAAAAGGGGACATCCAGAAGTCGAGGATCCCCTTTCAAGTCTCTGATGATTAATTACTATTTTGCCTTTGAATAGCATATATTTATGCATTTCTTTTCATTGGAATTTTAGTTACATAATGCATACTCTTTTGTAACTGAATTGTGAAATACATCCCAATTATTGACTGTGGAATTTTACTTAAAAACTTAAATTTTTATGTAGTATTTTATTGTTTGGATATAGGTTTCTTTATCCTTAAAACAATTGGTAACTATTTTGCATTTTATTTTTAAAAGTTTTACTATACCCTTTTTACATGTATTTGGAGAATACAGATAAACACTGAATTTCAATCTCCAAATGAGTCCATTTAATGACGTCCTAAGTGAGTCCTAATTGACCCTCCTAATAATGTCTGAGTTCCTGAGGCTCCATACTGTTCATCAACTTTTGTCACTGTCCAACATTTTTACTTTCAGCATTTCTTTTTTATTTTAATTTCGTGTCTAGACATTTTTGGCATTATTATCTGTCTTAAAAATCATTCATATATCTTGCTCATATTCCAGTGGATTATCAGCTTTTCATTTGTCAAATTCTTTAATGCATGACAGATAAAGTTATTTATTTATGTCAAAACCATTATATATACATTTTACTTCTACTTACCTAGTGTTTTGTATCAGCAGGGTTTTGATTTCATAATCTCCGTTGTTGTTTTTCTTTTCAATTAAAATTATTGCAATTTTGATACTATGTAAGATATTTTCTTACTTTAAGGTCATCTGGATATTTTTCTGTGGAATAGTCTTGTTTCATATTTAATATTTATGTCTACTCCATTTGACAATTGATTGTTCATAGCATATTGTGGATGGTAAGGCTTCCGTACACTAGGACTGTTCTGTCTTCACATACCAGGAGTCACCATTGCCAGGTGACAGTTTCTGCCTTGATAGACTATATTCTGTTCTCTTTCACTGATTACTGTCACTGCCTCTGGCCCTAGGCCATGTTCATTCTGTGAACTGTATGACTAACCCAGTACTTTGTACATGCTTGCATAGTCAAAGTAATTCCTTGTCTTAATTACAAAAACCTTATGGTTAAAAAGTATAATGAGATCAAAGAAAGTTCTTGAGCAGTGTTCCTTTTCAAGACTGCTTGACTTAGAACTTAACATTTACATTTAAATGGCAGAACAGTAAATTCTTTCAGATATTTAAATTCAGTCTTACTATTGACTAGGTCATTGGGTATATTTATAATCTTGAATCTTCCAACCTTTCTTAGACAGGAAGGTTCTCTTCTTTACAATGGTCTCCAGTATATTTTAATGTAATGTCCTTTAGTTTTTAATTGGAGATCATACGTAAATATATTATCATAATTGTTATTTAGATGTTTACATTTATACATATTAGTTTTATTTATGACTAGTAATATAAAATATTGGTAATTTTTATTTAATATTGAAACACGGTATTTTCTTTTTTGAAACGGATGGATAACTTTTATAAAATTAAAAAGTTCCTATCTGTTTCTAGCTTCCAAAGTGTGCTTATCACTAGGAAGCACTATTGGTGCTGTGGGCTTGTTCAGTGTTTAGTGGTACAGCAACATGATTTGTACTCCTTTATTATGGTAATTTGATAAATAAATGAAAATTTGAAATGAATAACCAATTTTACAGAATGAAAATAAACATAACTTGAACATGGTGTATTATTCTTTTATATTTTCATTTTCTTTTGTGTGTAGCATTATTGGTTTTCTTTGCTCCTATTCTGTAAAGGAGTTTTAGATTGACATTCTTCAGGGAGATTAGTGAATAATTTTCTTTCTTTTAATGTTATTTCCAGACTTGGTATCAATGGTGCATTAACTTTTGAAAATAAGTGCAGAAATAAACTTATTTAGTTAAAAATTTTTTGTTCTAATTATAATTTTATGTGGACCCTTATTTATAAGTAAACTCTTTAATATTGATATGGATTGAGACTGACTGTAGTTTATTAAATTATGCCAACAGAAAGTAGTCTATATGGTAGTGTACTTCCATGCTGAAATTCTCATTGAAACTGTTGAGAATTTTGAGTTACTTATTTTAAAATGGTTCATGTATACATGCTAACTGATCATATATGTACAAGCAGGTAATTATTATAACAGTCATCTATATGCTGCTGCAATTAATTTTGTTAATTATTTGGTTCAAATTTTAAAGTTTTTCTCTTTGTTATATATTAAAATCATTGTATTGGACATGTATACTGTTCCATTAATTTTGGTTATTTGCTTTATATATTTTTAATAATATTATTTTTCATATAATTAAAACTGATTTTTATATTACTACATAGTATATTTCTTAAATAGGTAATGATTTCTGCCTTAATATCCACTTTAATATTTGGAGAGTTGTGTTACATTTTCATAAAATTTTCATTCACACTTTATGATTACATGTGTATATGCATATACATATATATATGTATATATATGTATATGTATACATGTATACATGTATACATGAATACATGTATACATGTATATATGTATATATGTATATATGTATATATGTATATATGTATATATGTATATATGTATATATGTATATATGTATATATGTATATATGTATATATATACATATATATATGTACACACACACACACACACACACAAACAGTTGGAATGTACTTAAATTTACTGACGTGAGTTTTTCCTCTTGATGTTTGTTTCTCTATTTTTGTCATTTCCTCTGACATAAGTTTTCTATTCAGAACCATCATTACACTAATTTAATGATGATGTATTCTGAAAATTTCTGCCTGACTTTTTGTTCGGAATATCTGATACTAATTTTAAAATATTATTTTTCTTATTATAGAAGTTTGAACTTGCACTACTTTCTTTCAGTACTATAACAAATAATCTTTTGTGCTATACTTACATTTTTCTTTTTTAATATTCAGCTATTAGTCTCATATTTGCTGCCTTTGAAGATAACATTTTTCTATGAAAGTTACAAATATTTTTCTTTGTCATTATTTTCAGCAATGTCAATATTACGTATTCTGGAAACTCAAATAGCATCTGCTCTAAAATTGATGTCTACTATCAATGCAAAAACAACTTAAATGGAGTAAAGTATGTGAGTTACCATGGCATGTGAATACGTGAATACAGATTTAAGTTACTCCATTTACATTACAGCATGATTACTTTTTATAGTAAAATAGAAGACAGAACATTATGAATCAAAACTCTTAAATACTTCATATTTATTGGTGCTATTGATCAAAAACAAATAAACAAACAAAACATAAAACCTACTAACCTACCAACCAACCAACCAACCAACCAACCAACCAACCAACCAACCAACCAAC
>NW_021604630.1:14549687-14560106 GCF_004785775.1 Grammomys surdaster | reverse complement strand
AACCAACCAACCAACCAACCAACCAACCAACCAACCAACCAACCAACACAGCTCTCATATTAAAAGAAATTAGAGAGAATTCATTCTGGAGCCATTCTGAGTGACCATGTTCTAAGAACACATATTTAGGTTACTTCAGATTTCATATTTATGAAGCTTTCTAGTTTTACAGAACAATAAGTCATAGATTAGGGCAAATTTAAATAGTGTTGGTAGCTATGCCAAGAAGAGGATTACAGGAAGGTGGGGGAGCTTTTCTACAGGCTTCAGCTGCTACTGACACTCATTACTTCTGGATTGGTGGAAACCAGTGGTCTGCTAAGTAATAGGATTCAAGAGGTTTTCATCTATTAACACAGTATATTAATTATGGCCAAGGAATGGCTATCCAGGGAGATAAAGCAAGCCCAAGATAAGATAATTAGCTTTTTTACTTACAATATTCTGATGTCTCCAATTAACTGTTGTTTTAATCAGTAATCAGTCTTTGCAGATGACTTTTTTTTGCAGTAATTCTCATTTGCAGAAGCAATTTTATCAGTGAGGTGGGATGAAGTCAATAAAGGGAAATCAGTTGTAGGCCCTGGATTTTATGTAGAGTTTTGGGATTTTATCTAGAGTTTGGTTTTAAGGATTGTCAGAAGCTAGGTGGCTTGCTCACACTACACCTTCAAGGTGTTTTTAATCATAGGATGTTCAGGCAAACACAAGGATAGGCAATGTATGGCTTTCAGAGGGACTGAAAAGAGCTCATAATAAAGGCTTTTGATCTACCAAGTTTTAACTCTCTGTAATTACTAATTTTGTCATTTGGGCAATCTTGAACATAGATGTAGCTCCTTGTTCCCCTCCTGACATCTTAGGAACTTCAGTTTACATTACCAAGAATATTAGCATATGTTCCTATTTGGAAAAGTAGAGAATCCCTGGAAAGGAACCAAGTCTATAAAGAATGGTGAATTAAGAGTCTATCCTTTCCTTTGAAGAAGGAATGTCTACAGCCTTATCACCACTTCCACAGACTTAGCTGTGAGCTGTGTAGTTCTGGTTGTTTTCTTCCTTCAACAGAGTCAAGGCCTACTGTGGGTTACAACAGACTTTCTGCATCAGGAGGGCACTGGTTGTTCACTGGAGGAAGTAGTTATACTATAATACGATATTTTCTGTCTCTGTCTTTGTTTTTTTGTTTTTTGTCTATGTCTTTCTCTCTCTCTCCCTTTGTGTGTGTGTGTGTGTGTGTGTGTGTGTGTATGTGTGTGTATGTCTTTCTGTATGTATTTTCCTATACGGAGCTTATAGAAAAACTTCCTTCTGGATATTTTAACCCGAATGTTTTTTCAGTGTACCAAATTTCTTTTCATTAGTAATATTAATCTATTAAAACTATTCATTACAATTTTTATCCTTTTTAATTTTGTATTTATACATTAATTCTTCCTATAGATTATTATGCCAGCTGGGTTTTGTCAACCTGATACAAACTAGAATCATTTCAGAAGAGAAGACTTCATTTGAGAAGACGTACTGTAGGCAAGTCTGTGGGACATTTTCTAGACTCTGATTGATATGGGGATGGTCCAGTCCATTGTGGAAGATTTCACTTCTGGGCAGGTAGTGCTCAGTGATATAAGAATGATACTGAATCTGAACCTCGGGAGCAAGTCTGTATGTAGAGTTCTGATTTGTGTTTCATTGTCTAGCTTCCTGTCTTGAATTCCTTCCATGACTTCCCCTAGCTATGGCTGTTGACTCAGTAAATAAACCCTTTTCTATCAAAGCTATTTATGGTCAGTATCTTTTCACAAAAGTAGAAATCTAGCTAAGGTAGCTTTATAGCTTTTAGTACTTCACCAAAATTTGTTATTATACTTTTCTATTCCTTGAGTATAATAAGCAAAACTATTTTACACTCTGTTATTTATCTCCTGTTACTGAATTCCCCTAGAGCAGTAATCCTCAATCTTCATAATGCTGTGAACTTTTAATACAACGCCCCATGTTGTGATGACTCCCAATCACAAATTATTATTTTTCCCCTTCTTCCTCTCCTCCTCCTCCTCCTCCTCCTCCTTCTCTTCTCCTTCTCCTTCTCCTTTTCCTTCTTCTCCTCTTCCTCCTCCTTCTCCCCCTCCCCCTCCTCCTCTTCCTCCTCCTTCTTCTCCTTCTTCTCCCTGTCTTCTTCCTCCGCCTCCTTCTCTTCCTCCTCCTCCTCCTCATTATTATTATTGAGGCTTTTTTGAGACAGGATTTCTCTATGTAGTACTAGCTGTCTTGGAACTGAACTCATTCTATAGACCTTGTTGGCCTTGAACTCAGAGAGTTCCATCTGCCTCTGCCTCCTATGTGCTGGGATTAAACACATATGCCACTACTGTACAGCTATAAGATTATTTTGTTGCTATTTCATAACTATAATTTTGCTATTGTTGTAAAAATTGAAATGTAACTATCTCATATGCAGGATATCTGATATGAGACTACTGTGAAAGAGTTGTTTAACCCCTCAAAAGAGTCGTGACCCACAGGTTGAGAACCATTGCTATAGTTTATGGCTTATAACTATTTCTTGTGGTTGTAATGTAAAATGTATTTCATTTGTGTTCGAACATTTTGCCCAAGTTAATAGTAAGCCTTGTGAAATGTCCTTACTTGAGGACGTTCTCCACTGGAATGTGCCTTGAGAGTATATTTTTGCCCAGCCCCTTGTTCTGTACTCTCTCTTCTTCTTAGTTTTGTGGCCCCAAGCTCCTGCTGTTATGTGTTTCCTTACATGATGAGCTGTGTTCTTCAAACTGGAGCTAAAATAAACTTTCTTCCTTATGTTGTTTCACAGACATTAAAAAAAAAGTATCTACAATGTTACTTAATAATAAAAGAAAGCCATTAACTAAAAAAGCTATTTCAGTCACCGTTCTATTGCTGTGAAGAGACACCATGACTAAGACAATACTTAACCAAAAGCATTTATTTGGGGGGCATGCTTATACTTTTAGTGGCTAGTCCATTATCATCGTCGTGGGGAGCATGGAAGCATGCGTGATACTGGAGCAGTAGCTGACAGCTACATCCTGTTTCGCAGGCTGAGAGTGAGAGACCTGATTTTTGAAACCTCAAAGCCTACTGCTAGTGACACACATCCTCCAAAAAGGATACACCTAAACTTTGTAATTTTTTCAAATAGTTCTACTCCTTGATGACACACATTCAAATATATCAGCCTTTGGAGGCTGTTTATATTCAAACCACCACATTCTCCTTTCTGACCCTCATAGTCTTGTAGCCATAGCACAATACAAAATGCGTTTGTCCAATTTTCAAAATCCCTATAATCTATCACAGTCTCAATACTGCTTTAAAGTTCAAAGCTCAATGTCTCTTCTGAGACTTATGACAATCTCTTAATTGTAACCCCCTATTAAAAAAAAGCAGCTCATATACTGCCAACATACAATAGCACATTATAGACATTTGAAAAGAGACAAAAAGCTCGTAGTGAGGAAATACTGGACCAAAGTAAGAAAGAAAGCCCATAAGGAAAACTCCAAATTTTGCATCTCAATGTTTGGTGTCAAAGCAATCTTCAGATCTGCAGCTCCTTCTATCTTTGTGACTAACTACAACATACTTCTAACTCTTGGGCTGGTTCCATACCTGGTCTTCAGCTTTCCTTGGCAGGTATCCCAGGATTCTAGAATCTCTACCATCTTGAAGGTTCAAAGGAAATTCAGACTTCACCTTCAGAAGCTTCAACAATGGCTTCTCTGGGTCTCCATGTAGTGACACCCCTGACACATGCCTGGCCTTAGGTACTTTTCCTAGGTGCAGAGGGAGACTCTCCAACTTGTTTCTTGTGTCCTTGACTCTAAGTCTATAACCGTGTGTCTGGATTTGCCAAGTTCTCCTATTTAATATGTTGGTACTTGGCTCCCATTTCAGATATATTTGCCACAGTTCTCTGTTGTTGATGATTTCCTTCATGGATTAAGAATTTTTTGAATTCATTTTAACAAGTGGAAGCTTCACTGGAGAGAGTCTTGCCCTGAAGTTACCAAACCCTTTATTTCACTTAACATAAGGTTTTTTTTTTTTTTAATTTTCATCTCCTTGGGCACGGAACATAGATGTGTTATACTGCCTGGTGCTCCTTTTCTCTTTAACTTCTACATTTTATATTTCTCTTTGTCTAATTTGCTTTTTTTCATTATAGATATTTGTAAGTGTGACTATTAATAATCTCATAACAAAGTTAATACTAGACTGTCTTGAAATCACCTATGCCAACACAGTTAATCAAATATTTTCAGATTAGCCTCTGTCACATATTTAGGACAAGAACAAAAAGCAGCCACATTCTTTGCCAAAATATCACAAGAAAGGTTCATAGGCCACTTACTATTATTCTTGCTCTATGAAGCCTCTTGAGCTGGATTGTCATAATTTAATTTGCTCTCAGAACCACTGTTTTCCATTCCTACAAGTGTGGTTTATTAAGTCCTACATTAAATATTCAATTGCTTTCCTAATGTACAGTCCCAAAGTCCACATTCCACCACAAGTAGCATGGTCAATCCTGTCATAAAAATATACTTCTCAGTACCACATTCAGTCTTAGTCACTCATATTGTAAAGAGACACCATGACCAGTGTAACTCTTACAAAGGAAAGCATTTGATTAGGGATTGCTTATAGATTCAGAGGTTTAGTCTATTATCATATGACAGGAAACTTGGCATCATGCATGGTACTTAGAGGTAGGTAGAGTTAAATTCTGATCTACAGGGCAAGACTCAATTCAGTAGTATACTTTCTTCAACAAGGCCACACTTCCGGATCCTTCTAATCTTTTCAAATAGTTCCAATTACTGTTGGCTAAGCACTCAAATATAGGGGTTTATGGAAGTCATTCTTATTCAAACCACCACAAGAGCAGATAACAACAAAGACAGGCAAGGATATGGTAAAGAAGACACTTTTTTATACATTGCTGGGGGGAGGGTTGGAGAGTAAGTAAGCAAGTTAAGCTACTATAGAGATCAGTGTGGATGTTTGTCAAAAGCTAAAATCATAACTGACAAATATCTTAACTGTACCTGGAAGTATGTCCAAAGATATCTAAGTCAGCATGCCACAGAGATGCTTGCTTCTTCATGGTTATTGTGGCAATATAACCAAGATATATGGGCCATCATGGATGCCCATTAACAGATGAATATTTAAGATTATATATATATATATATATATATATATATATATATGATACTATATGATACATGATACACACATGTGTGGCATGTGAAACTAAAAAGGAAGAAATAGTTGGGTTTTTTTAAAAGAAAGATCTATTCTTTTAAAAATTATTGTTTTTTAAATGGTTGTTTTTCTAGATGAATACATTAATGAATTTTTAAGAATACATTGAAAAATTCTTAGGCATGTGTGAGACCAAGGTAAACACAGCTTTATGTAAAACTGAAAAGGACATTAGTTCATTTCAGAGACTGGAAGAGAAAGTTATTAAGAGAAGCAATTTGTAATTTTTCTGCAAATTTAGAATTTCACAAAGGTATGAAAAGAAATGTAATTATGTTACATGTAGGAAAATGGGTGGAATTAATTATCAGATTCTGGTAATCAATGTAGGTTAGATGTAGAATTAATATCGCATATTTTCTCTCAATTGTAAAGTGTAAGTTGCGTGTGTGTGCATGGGTATATGTACACATGAATGCATGTGTGAGTGTGTGTTTGCGTGTGTGCATGCGTGTATGTGTGTGTGTGTGCATGTGTGTGTGATGAAGCTAAAAGATAGTCTATGGACCTGGGATGAGGAAAGAGGAGTTCTAAAGGATGGGAAGAGAAGACAGTACAAGAGGCGAATAAGGGAGACAATATGCCCTGTTTTCTCTCATATGTAAAATATCTATAGCTGTCTAGGTATCATGACTTCATCCATCTATATTTATATGTCTGTGTGTTTGTCTAATTTATCACAAAAGCAGATATGGGACATTTGTTAACAGGATGGGAATCAGTGGGGAAAGACATGGAGAGTGTAATGTTAGGCAAGTATGAGCAAATATTACTATGGAATATACAAATGAACATGTCATGAAAGCATTATTTTGAACACTAAGCACTCCCCAAACCAAAAACCAAAAAGTAAAACAAGACAAAACAGCTTGGTTTTTAGTCTTTGTTTATTTACCTTCTTCAAATATCTAGCTTGTACTGACTAGAACCACTCAACGGCTGGAATCTCTGAAATCCAGTTTTTTCCATGTATTTCCATTATATATATATGTATATGTATATGTATATGTATATGTATATGTATATGTATATGTATATGTATATGTATATGTATATGTATATGTATATGTATATGTATATATTTCACCTACAGACTATTTCTTAGTCTCAGTTCCTGCTCCAGATTTGGCAGCAACATCTGGATCCAAAGCAGCCTCAAATCCTGGTTTTCCTTTCCAGCTTTTTCTCCTCTCCCCCAGTTTCCCCCAGTGTGCTTGTGTACTGTGTCAGGGCTTTGCAGTTTCTCTCTGTAGGGAAGTTGATTTCAGCAACCTCCCCTGCCAGTGCTGGAGAGGGGCCTAGGGCTTTTTTGTTTTTGCACAAAGCGTTGTTTCCCTCACACTCACACATGGCTCAGGGCTTTGCTTTGAATTCTCTGAAATTAATTAATGTATTCCACTAGAAAAGAGGATCCTGTCAACTCTCACCTTTAGCAGCAGTAAAACCCTGTTATTTGAGGGTTTTCTTTGTGTCCCCCTTATCCATCTAAGTGGAAAGAAGAAAAATACAGGTTTATTTTTCTCTATTCATATGATGTATGCCGTCCACATGAAAAGCAGGGAGAGCTCAGTGCAGCTTATTGTTTTTGTTACTGATAGAGTAGAAATTTATTTTCTATCCTTGTAGTTTAATGGAAAGTGTTATAAATAATAGGAGTGGTGCCACAATGGTGTGTGTGTGTGTTGTTTTTTGTTTCTTTGTTTTGTTTTGTTTTGCTAAAAGTATGTAATACTGTTTTCTATTTTAAAGTCTAGGTCCTAGATTTTTGTTTGGAGGACCTAAGGGTACTAGGGAAGCCGTCTATTACTGAGCTACACCTCTAACCTCAAGTAGTATTTTGTAATTTCAGAACAAGAGCTAGACTTTCCTTGATTATTTTTGAAAGCAGACTGATAGGGAGTAAAGACTTTCTTCTTTATTGAGCAATGAAAGAGAAATCAGTAAGGATTGCATAACCTGATTAGCAAGTGTGGTATTTGTCATCTGTTCAGTTAACCATTTTAATGAGATATCATTTACTCAAAAAATCTATTTTTCTTAGGTTCATTGAAGAAAATACTGTGTTAATTTTTGAACTGTAATCTACTTTTTTATATATCTGAACTATGCAAGGCACATTATTGGTATTGAAGAAAAGAAAGCCAGCCTGTCTCCTCTGCACATCTTTCTCCCTTCCTCCTCTTTTCTCTTCCTCTTTCTCCTTCATTGTTGAAGATCAACAAAGAGCTTTGCCCTGCATGACTGTCTTCTACTCACTCTGTATAGCTTCTTCAAGTTCTGTGTGGGTTAATTCAGGACTTTATATAAGTATATCAGATTAATTTCATTGTTTAATCTTCTTTGTCTGTTGTACACAGGAAGATGTAAAATTTTGTAAGCCACCGAGAAGAGTATACCTGAAAATCACGATAAGAACAAATCTAAGCCAGTTGTCTGAGCAGAATTGATGGATGCTCTATACATAGGTTGCTAGGCAAACTATAATGCAATCAAATACAACAAAGTTATTTCAAGCCCACTCACAATCCAATTCATTTGTTACGTTAAAGTCTTCAAATCAGAATTTTGATGCATTGACAGGCTTAAGGGTAAAATTATGCTGTTCTATCATTTCTTAGAGAACTGAAGAAAATTCTAAAACATGACAGCTTTTAAATGACATAGTACGCCACTTAAGCTGAGGCTGGGATATGTTAAGTCAGTTATTAAAGCTTGATTTATGATAAGTATGCCTCCCTACATGCCCAAATTATCTTATAGTGTGCTTCAGCTTTCTTTCTCTAGTGAAATTCAAGTTCATGTTTAAGCGAGAAGAGCCCCAGGAAGGGATAGCAGGCAAAGGTAAGGGAAGCACAGCTTGCACTGAACTCAGCTGTGCAGGATTGCCTCAAACTCAGACCTGCAGCATGAAGACTCTCTGAGTTCAAATGAGGGAAAATTCAATGATTTTAATATTCTATGTTGTGATCCCAAGTTCCCCTTTACACAGTAAAATATCCTTGTCAATGATATGCCACCCACTCAAAATTTCAACTAAGTTTCCCTTTTCTGTAAATTCTATCATGATGCACATCCTCCAAATTATATAAAAAGAAAGAGAAGACATTTTCTTTTTTAAAAATAAAATTTATTTGCTACTTTTAGCCTCATATGTAGAGAAAATAAATGATAGGAGAATTCATCTCCAAAAATGTTCTATCCATTTCATTTAAGGGAGAGTATTAATAAAAGTAGCAAATTATTACACAGTATTCTTAAAATAGTTTCATATATTTCCCTAAAATAATATTTGAGGCAATTGCAGCTGTATCCTGAATGCCATCATAAGGAGATTAGAACAGTAATGTAGATTATTATGTCAGTCTGGACATAATTTATGCAAATTGTTACTCTTTATATAGCCAAATCAATGTCTGTTCTTCATTTAAAATATTTTATTTTATTATGCATTTAATGTGTGTGTGTGTGTGTGCGTGCGTGCGTGCATTTATGGCTCTAGAAGGCCAGAACAGATCTTTTATGACAACTGTGTAGGACAGACATTCTTGTAATCTCAGCACCTACAAATTTTAGGCAGGATTGCCATGATTTCAAGGCAGGCTAGGCTACATCGAAGGACTTTGTTTCAAAAAATTGAAATAACAATGATCTTCCATAGCAAAACATTCAAGGAATTTAATTGTTGGGATTGAAGGAGGAAACCTATAGCCTTTTATTACATGATCTAAATTTTACTCACTTTTAATTTTGAAAAGATTTTGTTTATTTTTAATTTTTAAACTGAATGTATGTGTGTGAACATGTGTGTGTGTGTGTGTGTGTGTGTGTGTGTGTAGAGTCATGGTACATGAGTTTATAGAGACTAGAAAAAGGCAATACTATATTTCCTAGAACAGGAATTACAGGTGGTTATGGGCTGAATTTGTATCATTTCCAATAGCATTATGTGCCTTTAACTTCTGAGCCATCTCTCTGTCTTCCACTGCCCCATTTTTATGTGCTGAACATAGCTGAAAGACCACAGTTACTGCTTTCATTTCCCCAAGTAAGAGAATGCAGTGTAGGGTGGTGTTTTGCAGATTTGTTTAGTTTCTGAACACACCCCTCAAAGAATATCATAGGCTAATAATGTGCCATCACATGGGTAAGAGGGGAATGGGTCGGGCTGTGAGGGGATCGTAAGATGAGTATGGCTTAGAAACTACTAGTCCAGTTGACAGAATTGTCTTCTTTTTTTTTCTGTTTTTTTTTTTTTAACATCTCAAATGCTGCTCCTCCTCTCCGTCGCCTCCTCACAGAGTCCCTCCTCCAACCTCCCTCTCCTTTTCTGAGAGCATCCCTCCACCCTTATTATCCTCTCCTTGGTGATTATTTTGATTTTCTTTAAAATCCAGAAAACATAATAGTTTGGTATCAGATAGACTTTTCACTTTGCATCAGTGTAATTTTGGATAGATTATTTTCTCCTCTGATCTTTTATTCCTTTGTAACAGATCATTCAAAGGATATGTCAACAATTTCTATTACCTACTTACATAATGCCATTTATTTGATCCAGAGGAAGAGCCTATTTCCTCTAAATCTAAGTCTAATGTGAATAGCTCCAGTTAAAATACTATGGCAGAGTAGTTGATAATTCCGAAACTAGGGCTTAAGAGTATGGCTGGTCTCCTTTCTTCCTCCTCCTCGCCCCCATCCCTTCTCTTTCTCTGATCTCAGTCACCATTTAAGAAGTCCAATTCTTCTGCATGAGACAGGGACTTCTGTTCCATGGTTCCAACAATCCCATTTGTGGACACAAGCATATGAATGAAGCCCCACAGAGAAGTCAGGAGTCAGGAGTCAGGAATCAGTCGTCAGTCGTCAGTCGTCAGTCGTCAGTCGTCAGGAGTCAGGAGTCAGGAGTCAGGAGTCAGGAGTCAGTCAGTCGTCGAGAGCGAGAGCGAGAGCGAGAGCGAGAGCGAGAGCGAGAGCGAGAGCGAGAGCGAGAGCGAGAGCGAGAGCGAGAGCGAGAGCGAGAGCGAGAGCGAGAGCGAGAGCGAGAGCGAGAGCGAGAGCGAGAGCGAGAGCGAGAGCGAGAGCGAGAGCGAGAGCGAGAGCGAGAGCGAG
>NW_021604630.1:14528235-14549287 GCF_004785775.1 Grammomys surdaster | reverse complement strand
GGGGGGAGGAGAGAGAGGGGGAGAGGAGAGAGAGAAAGAGAGAGAGAGAAAGCACTATGTGCAGTCCAACCAATGCACATGATTATAGAATTGTAGGAACCAAAACTCAGTATTGTTTAATGTCTAGACATACTGACTTTTTACAGCAGCAGATAAGGGAAATATTCCTTATGTATGATGGTGAGATTATCAGAATTAGTGGCTTTAATGTTATGACAATATGAGATTTAATACTGGACTGACAACAGTGAAAGAACTTAATTCATACCACATCATTATTTCAGATGGTTTTCACCATTCCTCAAATAGAACTGCCTGAGATGTTGGCAGAACTGTGAAGCATCTTGATAAAAAACTGTAGAGAAAGGGAATGCAAGACAAAGCTACTTCCTCTCCAGCTCTGAATCCTCATCATTTGGCAGTTATGGCAAATTGGGGGTGGTGGTGGGACAGCAAATCACTCTCATTTAAGAACTGCAGGCTTTGATTTAGGAATTGTGAGATTACAAGAAACTAAGAAACTGTACAACAAAGCAAACAATCATTAGAATGAGGGCAGCTGTGGACTAGGAGAGAAATCACTGTTAATATGTATGACAGAGAACTAATATTAGCATCTATTAAAAAATTCAAAAATGTAACCCCAAGATCTAATCATTGAATCAGTTAAGAATCTGAATAGATATTTGCTAAAAGGAGACCTGTTTGGCAAAGTTTCCAATATACTTAGCCATCAAGGGAAATTGCTTTGAGCTTCCATCTTAGGTCTGTCAGAATGACTTCATAGAGAAAACATGCCATGAAATGCTGGTGAGAATTGGGTGAATTCTTATTCACTTGCTTACAACATTAGAAACTATTGTAGTAAGTATGCCAAAACAGTTTGGAGATTCCTCATGAAACCAAAAGTAGAACTACCAAGTTAGGGAACTTCGTTATTAATGTTGCAGTCACCCATGACCTGATGACTTTCTGAGCTCAGTGCAAAACAGGGGACTCCCATAGTTAGTGAGGCTTCCCAGTTTCTGCCTGTCTTTATCTGGATATTGTCTCTGAACACAAGTGGCTGGCCTTGGCTGGCCTTGTCTGAAAGTGACCATATACAGAGCTCTCTGCAAGACTGAATAACTCAGCACACACACTTATTGCTCTGGCTCTCTGCCTCCATGATGATTAGATCCAATGAGCCCTTCCTGCTCATTTGATGGTATAACTGTCTCTTCCCACCTGTACTCCCCAAAAAGAACTTATATATCTTACCCCTGAAGTGATAAAGTAGACTTGTCTCACTGCATCAGTTTTCGGAGATTATTCAGGTTGTATTCTTGGTGGTCTGAACCCTGTTCTTTGCCTCTGTTCCTTTTGTCCTCTCCAGCTGGTAGCCATATCCTTCAAAGAGAGAGGTGCCATGCTACTATATATGACGTTTTGGTATATACTCAAAAGAATCCTCACCCAGTCTACCACATCCATGCCTACTGATACATAATAGCTAAGAAACAGAGCCAGGCTTAATGTATATCAGCAGATGTGGATAAAGGAAATTTAGTCCATCCACACAGTAGAATTTTATTCAGATGTAAAGAAGAATGAAATTATGTCATTTGAGGGGGAAATGGATGGAACAAGATATCATCATTTTAAGCATAATAAACCAGATTCAAGCAGTGCTGTACCTCTTGCTTTTCAGAAGATACCTGTAAATATATGTCTTGCATATAATTAGATGATAGCTACCTAGCTATATGATTGATAGGTGATAGATTTTTGTGTGCAGTGTGTGACAAGTAGAAAGGAGACTATGACAGAACAGGGAGAGCTCTTCGGTGGGTGAAAAGAAGAGGATGGGACACATGTGGCATGCATGAAGAAGCGGGTACGGTTTCAGGGGCAGAAACGGACCAGCAAGATTCAGAAGGAGGTTTGGGGAGGATACCTGGGGAGCTGGGATGAGTAAGTGCAAAGAGTACTAGCTGGTGTGTGCAAATGTCAAAATGAAACCCATTACTTTGAATAATAATTTAAAAAAATAAATTATAGCCTTTAGAGATTTAAATGAATACCACCCTTGTTTATATTTGATTTACTCCAAACCATTTGATAAAAAAGAATTTGGGAGCCCATTAGGATGGTACCATAGTTATTTGAGGCAAGGTAGATGAATGATTTTAATGTAGCAGCCAGAGACTTTCAAACCCTGAACATCAATTTTAAAACTTCCCATCATAGTTCTGAGTGTTTCAAATCTGTAAGTACCTCCTGTGATGGGCAGAAAGTTCTGACATCATTGTAGTAAGCACCGGCCTAGAAATGGATGCTTCAAGTGTCAGAGAGAGGTCAGGGGTGATGCTCACAGATGTCTCAGAACAGGGGATGAAGTTCCAGAGTGCAGCAGAAATATTCTTCTTCAATATCAACTTCAGACTCACACAGACTTCTAATTCCACAACACTACAGACTCAGTATATGCAAACTCTTGTTCATTTTGATTTTGTACGCTTCACGCTATCACCATGGTCATGAAGTGATTAAGCACACAGAGACATGTAAGGTTAATTAAGCCAAAATCAGAAACACAAATATGATAGATAAGCTTTCTCTCATTTGTGGATTGTGTATTGTCTATAGATACATAAAAGTATATAGACACACACACACACACAAACACGCACCATGAAAGGACAAGTGAGGTCGAGTGTAGGAAGGGTCTTAGTAGGAAGGGAAGTGGGAAAGAAAACATGAGTGAATGAGGTCACATGGTCAATGTATATGATGCATTCAGAAGAAGCAGCTTTATAGAAGTCATAGCTACATACAGTGCACAGACAACAACAGAAAACACGGAAAATAAAAAGGTAGACTGCTTTGTAGCCATGATGGCTGGGATTTTATAGACAGGTGAAGCAGCAATGTCAGCCAGACTCTAGGGGCATGCAGGCTTGTATAGCAGTCTAGATGTGCCATTTTTTTTAAGCCATTGGAAAAATGGCAGCCCTCTGAGTACCCAATGTAATTATTTTAAAGCAGAAAGAATAGTAATTAGTGGCCAGGAGTTTCCATTCTCTTCTCCCACATGAGCAGATTTTCCCTTGTACCTGTGGTATTTATTTTTCAAATTTAAAAAAATTAAAATGATGGTAAAAATTCCCTCAAACCCCAAACTGAAAAGCATTGGTAATTTTTCCTGGAATAATTACCTCACAAATGACCCTGCTACAGTGTAATTTTAAAAAGTAGTCCTTCATTGAAAATTACTTTTTAAAAAAACAACCTTGCTCTGAACAAAGCCTGCTATCAACATAACCTCATCATGTTCCTGAGTAGCCCATGCTCTGTTTTACTTATGGAATTTGTTCAGAAACATGAAAACAGTTATGGCACACAGTGAAATTTCCACTCATTTGCAGGCCTTCCTAGTAAGGAATGATGTATTTGCTTGATGATTTCAATTGCAAATTGTGCCCTTAGAACTCCTAGGTAAATATTTTCTTAGTAAAGTATTGCAAGCTCATAGGCATCTATTATGCTGGTCAGTAAAATATTTGCATTTAAATAATAAAATTTGAGATAAAAGCAAGTGAAGGCCAAGCACTGAAATTTCCATTTGTTCCCACCATCCTTCTGGGAAGACAAGTTATAATAGAAATCGCTACTGTTTAACTGAAAAAGAACGTGTTCTGGATGTGATAAATGACCAAGTGGCAAATTTTGGGTCACCTAAGACTGTCTAGTTTATTATAGTTGTCTTGGCAAAGTAATAATAAAGATTATTTTTCTATAGATCTGTCTAGGGCTAGAAGAATAAATCACTTCGTTATCCTATATGAAATTCTAATTGATCAAGATTAGTGGTAAAGTGGGCATGAAGGGTTAGGTTCACAAGTAAGAAAATCTTGAGCTGAAATCATAGCAAATTTATTGCAAGTTAAGAATCCTGTTCTATGTCAAAGGGAGAAAGTGCTTTATAATATCACTCTGAAAGTCCATTGTTAAGCTATATAATATTATTGGGATATTTTGTAACACAACCCCTAGGTGCAAAACTCCAGAATGTGGTCAGATAGGTAAGTGTTCGGGATCTTGAAGTAATAGAGGGTATATAACTTCTCCACCTACTGGCACACATTGGCACACATATATTTTAAGAGCTAACTGTTGCACTAATTTATATCTCTGTGCCAGGCATGGTGCTGTGAACTTGCAATCCAAGTGGTTTCAAGGAAAAGGCAGGAGAAATAGGAGTTAAGGTCAGCTTTGGAGTTCAAGTCAAGATGAGAGACCTTGACTCAAAGAAGAAAGGAAGAGAGAGAGAGAGAAAGAAAGAAAGAAAGAAAGAAAGAAAGAAAGAAAGGAAGGAAGGAAGGAAAGAAACCCATAAAGTAAAACAAATAGATCTTAAAATCATGGCTTAAAAAAATGTAACTATTTTTTCAGTCCAGTGTGGAAAGAAATTTTTAGTTGCTCTAAATAGTTGTAGTTAGTCTCACTTAGATTCACAAAGTCTACAGTCAGATTCATAAAGTCTAAAACCTGCTGATCTGAGTGAAAGGTACAGAACATATTAGTGTCAAGTCACAGGAACTTTCAGAAAACACTTTTTCAGTGGGATGTTTATAAAGTAACACAGGGATTGTCAACTGGTGTGTGTGTTTACACTGAGGTCAGATGATAACTAATGGCACTCGGTTCTCTTTTACCATCATGTGGCTCCTGTGGAGTAGAGTTTAACTACACAGCTGTGTCTTTACTCCTTTCAGCATCTTGCAGGCCTGGGATTGGTCTTTCTCTTTGTATGATGTTGCCTTTAGAAAGGGGAGCAAGCAACAGAGAGCAAGTCTGGGGGCAGGGCAGCTGTTGGATGCTGTTGCAGGTTAGATGCTCTAGTAGAAGGTAGAGGAATCAAAGTATGTGTGTGCAGCAGGGGGCCTGAACATGAAAGACATTCTTCAAAAATGTAAAAATCAAAGAGAGAATGCTCAGTGCTCTCTGGGTATTGTACAATGCTCTCCTGGGGTCACGGGTAGAACGTGTGTATATGAACACATGCCTGCAGGAGAGTGTGTAAGAAGCATACTCAGCTGTAACAAAGGCAACACTCTTGTGTGGTTTATATTTGTCCTTTTTCTTGTCTGGCCCAGAACTTTTTTTTTAGTCCACGCTGGCTTTGAACATGCAATCTTTCTGCCTCACCCTCCAAGGGATAGGAAATATAAGCCTGTGCCACCTACTGATAACTCTGACAACTGATAACTTGGCTAAGAAGTAATAGATTTGCATTTTATAGACACCACAACTTGTCTTTAGTTAAAGAATATTTTTGACATGTATTAAATCTTTATATAACATGAAAGGATGTGCTTTGACTTTCATATTCCTGAACTATTATATGCTCTGTAATATAAGAAATATAACACTTCTATTTGTAAAGAATATTCAAATGTTCTATGATAATTTGAATATAATTTTATTTTTCCAGCAGCATTACACATTTCCACAATGTTATTCAACTATGACCAATGCCTATTTTCAGAAAAATAAAACAAAACAAAGCAAAGCCAGAAACTCCAAACTTATTAAAACATAGACCTCCTTACTCTCTTTAGCAATTTTTCCATTGGTCATTTAACGTTTTAAAGATTTTTTAATTTAACACAGTTTTTAATCTGCTTCCTTTTTATGATTGAGCCGTAATCTGCTACATGAGTGTGTGACTTTTGCTTTTGTATTTGTCTGTGGGGATATCTCAGTAGTCACCACCTTCTGGCTTTGTGAATCAGACTGTTACGAATAACACTGTTGTGAATCATACTGTTGTAACTCACACTGTTGGAATCACACTGTTGTGAATCACACTGTGGTGAATTATACTGTTGTGAATTAAACTGTTGTAATCACATTGTTATGACTCACACCTTTGTGAATTACACTGTTGTGAGTCACACTGTTGTCAAGTACACTGTTGTGAATCATATTGTTGCGAATTACATTGTTGTGACTCACACTGTTGTGAATTACAATGCTGTGACTCACATTGTTATGACTCACACATTTGTGAATTACAGTTTTGAATTACACTGTTGTGAAGTACACTGTTGTGAATCAAATTGTTGTGAATTACATTGTTGTGACTCACACTGTTGTGAATTACACTGTTGTGAATTACACTGTTGTACTCATACTGTTGTGACTCACAATGTTGTGAATCACACTTGTGACTCACAATGCTGTGAATCACACTGTTGTGAATCACACTCTTGTTAATGATGTTACACAGATATCTGAGTTACTGTCTTCAATCCTAAGGGATGTTCCTAAGGAAGGAGTTGCTGGACAATGTGGTGGTTGTGTGCTTATTCTTTTAGTCATGACCACATTGTTTTCTGCAGCACCTGTATCATTTCATCTTTCTGTCATAAGGATTGGGAGTCCCAGTTTCTCCCTATTTTAGTCAACACTTTTTTTTCTGCTGCTTCTTTCTTCCACCTCCTTTCCTTACTTTTCCTTTCTTCCTTCTCTTCATTTCCTTCTTCCTTTCCCTCTTCCCTTTTTGTTTTCCTTCTATGCCTCCTCTCCCCTGCCCTCCTCTCCTTTTCTCTCTTCCTTCCTTTCTCCTCCTCCCCATCATTACCTCTTCCTTTTATCTGAGTTCCCATCCTCTTTACCTCTATCTCTTCTAGGCTCTGAAGTAACTGGCATTACCATGGGTCACTCTAGCAGGTCAGGCTGAACAGAAAACCTCTACTACTTCCCCTGTGGATAACCACAGTATGGGTATCTTCTGTTGGAAAGACTGTTTAGTGATCTTCATACCTGCTACAATCCAGAGATTTACTCTAAATAGTCATACCTTGAAAAGTTGCTTCTCAATGCAGTCATGCTAAGAGGTAATATGATCTTCTAAGTGGTAGAGCCTGGTGGGTGGTCACTATTATGTTTCTGCAATGCTTGTGGAAAGAGTTAATAAGAAACATTTTTTTTTTATGTTTAAATGACCCAATTATGGGAACCTGAACTAACTAAGATAGAAATGAAGAAAACTGAACACTATTATTTACTATTTTCTTACCTGTCTCTCTGTCGATTTGTGTGTCTATCTATCATCTAGTGTGTATATATGTATGTTTTTAACGTTTTTTTCTTGATTAAAGAAAATACTAAATTTATTATATATTTAGAATTTTTCCATCTATGGATAAATGCACTTTTAGTTCTTAACTCCATTTGTATTTTGATGTAATAAAATTATTTCCATATAGCGCCAGTTAATATTTTGGTTACATATAACAAAGACGAGAATTAAAAGAATGAAAGAACTAAAGAATAAAAGATTTAAACACATTTTGTGATTTCACAAAAATTTCTTTTAAACTCAAGGGAAAAAATTCTCATGTTTAAATGTTTGAATGCTGAACAAGGACTTATCATTGTGTAGAAGGTCAAACTAGATGACTTTTCTAACCTTTTCCAATTCTAAATTCTGCAACTTAAGAAATTGTCACTGTGTTTAACTGTTTGGTAGGATCCAATTAGCTATCCTGTCAGGACCTTTATGAACCCAGCAAAAATTATGCAAATTTATAAGGAGAGTTAACAAGGAGTAGGGCAACTCCTTTATTTGGCACGAGCGAATTCATTTTAATAGGACTAGGGCAGTGCAATTGCCCTAATTGCCTAAGTAATATCATCTAAAGTTAATCAAGTGCGTGTGAACATATAAGGAACTGTAAAGAAAATACAGATGATGTAAACTCCTGGCTGACATTTTTCACAGCAGACTAAATTTAGAATATCATTTTATGAACTCATTGCTAAGTTTCTAGAATAACTGTCAAGAAGTAAAGTGAAAATGATTATACCTTTTAGTCAAATATGACTTTAGAACATCTATTTTATATAATTTATATTTACATCATGTATAAAATACATAGATATAAAGCTATTATATGTTACTACAAGATAAGCATTGTATAATATATAACATAATTACATAGTACATATAATTGTGTCATGCATACTTATAAGGTTATTCATCAGTTTCGTAAAGTATTGAGGTATGAATTAACCTTTGATTTTGATTATGAAAGTAATACTTGGTTAGAAATATTAAAACCTTTCTCACTTAAGAGCTCAAACTTAATTTGAAATAAAGACCACAGATAGGAACACAAAGTATATTTGTCATGGTTCTTTAGAAAAGTGATTATCCACCTTCCTAATGCTGTGACCCTTTAACACAGTTCCTTATGTTTTGGTGACTCACAACCATAAAATTTTGTTGTTACTTAATAACTGTAATTTTGCTATTGTTATGAATCGTAAAGTGAATAGTTTGGAGACAGAGGTTTGCCAAAGGAATTGTAACCTACAGTTTGAGAACTACTGCTCTAGAAGATCAGAACTAATAAAATGAATCTATATCTATACATAGAAGGAATATTTATTAAAGTTGCTTATAAGCTGTGATTCAGATAACCCAGCAATGGCTGTCTACCAATGGACAGTCCAAGATTCCAGTAGTTGTTCAGTCTAGGACTTAGTGTATCCTGGAATTCAAAGATATAGTTTCTAATTCTGGTACAGAAAAGGACTTTATAGTGAGAGACAGGATGGGCAAAGGGAAAAAGTTTCCTTCTTCCATGTCCTTTATAGAGGGTGCCACAAGCCTTTATAGAGGCTTTATAGATGCTGCTACAAGAAAGTGTGGTCTAGATTAAAAGTGGATCTTCTTACCTCAACCGATCTGGATTAAATGTGCATCTTTCCACTTTAAATAATTTAATTAAAAAATCCTTTATCTGTGTATACAGCTGTTTGACTTTTAGTTAATCCTAGATATGTGGTCAAGTTGAAAATCAAGAATAGCTATCACACAAAAACTTGCACTGAATTGTAGTATATTAAATTGTTATTACTAAAGTTTTTACTTAATTATGAAATGAATAGGGAGAAACATTTTAGAATATTATGGTGGCTTCCAAATAAGATAATCTGTGGGTCAGATTTTTTTATTTTTATTTGTTATGTAAAAATCATCTATTTAGTTAGAATAAATTAGTTGTACTAAACCTATTTTATTTAGATACTATTTATTTTTTATATTTATTTCTATTTTATGCATATTTGTACTTTGCTACTTGTGTTCAGTGCCCAGAAATACCACGAGTTAGAGTTGTGAGCTACTATGTGGATGCTGGGCACTGAACCCATGTCCCCTGGAAGAATATCAAATATTCCTAGTGTTGTTAACAACTGACCTATTTCTTCCCATGTGTACCATGTCTTTTAGGACCACCATAATCCTATGAATGTTCTATGATGTATAACATATAAAACAAATATTTCAATGAAATTTGAACTGCTCTTGTGATTACAAATTCTCAAGTTTCACTGAATAATTCCTTGTTCGATTGAATGTTGTAAATGCCACATATGCTAATGAAATTGCTGTATAAATTGAATTAAGTGATGTTAGATGGAAGGCTTATTTGCTCACTCAATTGACACAGCTCAGTAATATTTTGAATGTGGTCTTAGGTTCTATTTAAGAACGGTAGGAATGGTTTAGAAAAGCCCAAACCTTGAAGAAGTCTTTTAGGAAGTTGAGAAGTCTTTGAATTACAGAAAATATTCTGTTCCCAAAAGGAAGAGATTTAAAGTCAAAATGGGAGATTTTGTCAAATATGAGACTTGTTCTTTGGGAAAGCAGAAGTGCCTTTTGTCTACAATGCCTCAGGGCAGAAGTAGACCCCACATATGAGGGCACTGGAGTGAATGATAGGCTGTCTTGACACATGAAAGAGCTGAGATGTCTAAAAAGAGAGGAGCCTGTTTCCAGAGATAGTGCATTGAAGGGATTTAAGTACCAGACTGGGAATTGGATTAGATATTCTCTAACATTTCTTCACACTCTGAGATTCTGTGGGACTGTGATGTTTAAGACTTGTAGATTATCCAGTACACAAGCAATTAATGAAAAAGAATATTGAGGCCAATGGAAGACATAATTCTTTTTATCCACATCCACATTACTAAGTTAATAAGGTTATCACAATGTAGTCACCCTGCTGTAATTTACTATGACCCTCTAACATTGACAGTTCAGTAAAAAGTCAATGTCAGTGCTGGTGCCACAGATGCAGACGGGGAGTGAAGACAGGCATGCACGTATTGTTTAGAAGTCTAACACTGTTGGGAAAGGCAGTTGTAATTAGGTCATTTTACAAATCATCCACATAACTTTCATTTGTCTTTTTCTTGTTATAGCCTACACACAGCTCTGCTCTTACTTAGGCCCACTTATTTTTCAGTTTTCCTTAACCTCTTAATTCATTTGCATTCTCATTTGCTCTCTGTTTCTTTTGTCATTCTTGCTTCTTTTCCTTTAGGGTTGTGCTCCTTTGATGCTTACTTATATCACTAATAAAGATTTTCTGAGCATCCATGATGAGTCAAGAACTCTACTAGGAATGTATTATGTAACAAAGAATGTAGATCATAAGCATTTTGTGATTATTTAAGTTCACAGGGAAGAGTGACATGAAATAAACCAATCACTATTAGAAGATGATCATGTGGGTATAAGAAAATGTTGAACAGCACAATAAAGGTCAACAGTCTAGGCTGAAATTTAGTTGGGGATAGAAAGGCAGGTGGCGTTGAGGAATAAGAACACAGTAAGTCTTACTGAAATGAGAAGGTTTAAGACAAGAATGGGCATATAAGCTAGTAGTGGTCTAGGAGAAGATTATGGCCACAATAGAGAAATGTGTAGTATAAGGCTCTGAGGCAGAATGATTTAGGTTATTATTCAACAGAAAAGCTGAAGGCTTTAGAACTAAAGCAGTCTTGCCAGGGTACAGTATGAGGAAAGGAAGCCGAGGAAAGCAGATGCATATGAAGGCTCCAACACTTGCCAGACTCGACCAGAGCTATTTCTTAAGGAGAATCCTTCTGGTTACTATATGGAAAGTGGATTTTAAACAGTGTCCCTGCAGAAGAATCTGATGGTTTATGTAGTGAAGTGAAGAGGATAGGAAAACACCACACAGTACAGAGCAGCCCCCCAAAGCAAAAGAAGACACATTTTAAGCTGCAATGTTTCACTTTTTTTTCTATGTATATTGCTTATTGAGACTGTTACTTCAGTCAAGTTGTGGAGACATATGCCTATAATCGCAAAACTCTAGAAACTGAGGCAGGAGAATATTGAGGCTGAAACCATCCTGGTCAGAGTGACACTATCACTCTTTTCTAAAAGAAAAAAAAATATGAGTTTTGCTCCTTTTATTCTTAAACATTTTTTTTTGGTTTTTAATTATAATATAACTAGATTTTACCATTTTCTTTTTTTTTGAATATATATTACATGTTATAATGTAAAGTCCACTGACAATATAGGGACAGAAAGTAAAGTGATTTTTTTGATGTTTTATTTACATTTCATATGTTGTCCCCTTACCCCATCCCCCACCTACCCAGAAACCCCCTATCCCCTCACCCCTCCTCCTTCTTCTCTGTGGATGTAACCTCTATCTACCCCTCCACTCTCACCTCCCCACCCTCAAAATTCCCACCCCCTGGGGTGTCCAGCCTTCATGAGGTCAAGGTTCTCTTCTTCCACCTATGCCCAGCAGGGCCCTCCACTCTTACTATTCAGCTGAAGCCCTGGATCCCTCCCTAAGTGCTCCCAGGCTGGTGGTTTAGACCCTGGGAGCTGTGGTTGGTTGGTATTGTTGCTCTCCTCATGGTGCCGCAAATCCTTTCAGCTCTTTCAGTCTTCACTCTAACTCCTCCATTGAGAACCCCATGATCAGTTCAATGGCTAGTTGTGAGCATCTGCCTCTGAATATGTCAGACTCTTGAAGACCTCTGAGGAGACATCCATATCAGGGTCTTATCAGCATGCACTTCCTGACTTCCACATCAGCATCTACCTTTGGTGACTGCACATGGGATGGATAATCAGGTGGAATGCTCTTCAGACGGCCCCTCCTTCAGTTTCTGTCCCTCACTTTGTCTCCATACTTGCTCCCTTGAGTAAAAAAAAAAACCCAGGATAGTGAAAACTATTCTCAACAATAAAAGAACTTCTGGAGGAATCACCATCCCTGACCTCAAGCTGTACTATAGAGCAATAGTGATAAAAACGACCTGGTATTGGTACAGAGACAGGCAGGAAGATCAATGGAATAGAACTGAAGACCCAGAAATGAACCCACACTCCTATGGTCACTTGATCTTTGACAAAGGAGCTAAAATTGTCCAGTGGAAAAAGGACAGCATTTTCAACAAATGGTGCTGGTTCAACTGGAGGACAACATGTAGAAGAATGAAAATTGATCCATTCTTATCTCCTTGTACAAAGCTCAAGTCTAAGTGGATAAAGGACCTCCACATAAAACCAGATACACTGAAACTAATAGAAGAGAAGGTGGGGAAGAGCCTCGAATACTTGGGCACAGGGGAAAAGTTCCTGAACAGAACAGCAATGGCGTATGCTCTAAGATCAAAATTGACAAATGGGACTTCATAAAATTGAAAAGTTTCTGTAAGGCAAAAGACACTGTCAATAGGACAAAACGACAACCAACAAATTGGGAAAAGATATTTACCAATCCTTCATCTGATAAAGGGCTAATATCCAATATATACAAAGAACTCAAGAAATTAGACTCCAGACAACCAAATTACCCTATTAAAAAATGGGGTATAGAGCTTAACAAAGAATTTTCAATGGAAGAAACTCGAATGGCCGAGAAGCACCTAAAGAAATGTTCAGTATCCTTAGTCGTCAGGGAAATGCAAATCAAAACAACCCTGAGATTCCATCTCACACCAGTCAGAATGGCTAAGATTAAAAACTCAGGTGATAGTAGATGCTGGCGAGGGTGTGGAGAAAGAGGAACACTCCTCCATTGTTGGTGGGACTGCAAGATGGTGCAACCACTTTGGAAATCAGTGTGGCAGTTCCTCAGACAATTGGACATAGCATTAACTGAGGATCCAGCTATACCACTCCTAGGCATATACCCAGAAGATGCTCGAACATATAACAAGGACATATGCTCAACTATGTTCATAGCAGCCTTATTTATAATAGCCAGGAGCTAGAAAGAACCCAGATGTCCTTCAACTGAGGAATGGATTCAAAAAATGTGGTATATTTACACAATGGAGTATTACTCAGCTATTAAAAACAATGAATTCAAGAGTTTCCTAGGTAAATGGATGGAACTAGAAATTATCATCCTGAGTGAGGTAAGCCAATCACAAAAGAACACACATGGTATTCACTCACTGATTATTGGATATTAGCCCAGAACCTTAAAATGCCCAAGATGCAACTCACAGGCCACATGAAGCTCATAAAGAAGGAAGACCAAGTGGGAGTGATTCGGTCCTTCTTAGAAGGAGCAACAAAATACCATTTTCTTTACTTCCTTAAAATGTTCATATATCCACCACCATCCTATTGTTCACATTCATGACTTTCATTTTTATTAAATTTTGCTTCTCTCTCTCTTTCTTTCTCTTGCTCTCTGTCACACACACACACACACACACACACACACACCCAGACACCCACACACACACTTACTTCCTAAATACATGAATACAACCTGCATGGTCGGTGTAATGTTAACTTGTCCATGTTTTCAGGGTCAGTGGCTTGGTATTAGAAAACCAATTTTTGTCATATTCCTTGGGGAAGACTACTTCTGCTGCTCTCATTGTTTCTGAGTGGCTTGTGAGGTTTGTGTTGGGCTGAGGCCTGAACAACCATTTCAGCACGTTTGTTGTTCTCCTCATTCAGCTTATGTTTGGGTACTCATGGTGAGACTTTGTGTGTGTAGCTTTTGGTATTTGTAGGAGACACAGTCTCACAGCATACTCCCTGTTTCTCTGGCTCTTACAATCTTTCCACTCCCTCTTCTGCAATGATTCCTTAGCCTTAGGTGTGAGAGCTGTTTTGTAGATATATCCATTGGGACTGAGCTCTACAGATCTACATTTTAATTGACTATGATTTTCTATAATGATGTTTTGTCTGTTGAAAACAACAACAAGAGATTTCCTTGGTGATGGGTGAAGGCTACAATTATCTGACTGTGGGTGTAAAGACAGATGTTTAGAATATAGTTAGGGATTATAGTTGATTTGGTAAAGTGGTAGTTTGTAGGTTTTATTCTAAGATACTTTTCTAGTACTGAGTAGTTAGCTAGGTTTTCAGTAATAAGCATAATCTCCCTTTGGATGAGTGGGTTGTATGTCCAATTTGGGAGCATTTTGTTCCCACCAATGTATGTGTATCACTACTGCACTCTTACAGTTACCTTGCTGTACAGGCCGGTTTTGAAGTTTATTAGCCTCATAACTAGGTAGAATTGTTGGTTATTTTTATCCTTTTGATGTTTACAAGGCATCTTCTGGCATCATGAAAGGTAGTTCTCCGGGAGGATGGTTTCAGATCAACTCTGGCTCAGGGGCTTCTGGGACTGGTGTCTGAAGTACATGGTATCTTGAATAATAGGAACTTACCTTCTACCTCTGGTGCAAGTAAGGGCAATGACAATATCTTGTAATGTTTTTGGAGTCACTTGGACAACTCAAAAAGGGGGTTTTCAACCCTAGTGTTAGGTTTCTGTTAGGTAGTCTTTTTGGCTCCTTGAGGAAATACTGTCAGCCTTGATGGGAAAAGTTTATTTAAATCATGTAATACACATATTCCTATATAAACTTAAATGTATTATAGTTATTTTTGGTTATCCTTACTGTTATTTTACTCTCCTATTTTTTAATTACGGAGTCTAATTAAAGCCCCCTCCCCCATTTTCCTCAAGTTTTCCATTATATCACTTGACTCTGCTACCTCCCAACCTGGCAATGTTCCCTTTAAAGAAGGGAACATAATTAGTACTCAGCAATGGGAAGGTATGAGGGATTGATTTCTTCCATAAGGCTTTCTGTTCAACAGTAAAATAATTAGGTACGTATTATATGGCTTTATCATTAACTAATCCAGTTTCTTAGTTGCTCATTACAATGTTCTGTTTTTATTTGTTCTAAAATACAGATCTATTTTCTAAGAATTTTAACTTAAAGCTGCTAATAATGCATCACGAAGAATACTACTTCTTCCTTCCCATTACAGTAAGACTTTATCACCATACAGCTGCTCTTTGATTAAATCATCAGTGCATTACAACTATGTTGACCCACACTGTGTTCTTGTCAGGATGTTAGTCACTGAGAGAAGACAACAATTCCCAGTTTTCAGGGGCAAATACAACATTATTTTAAGGAGCCCTTGACGTGTTCTAGGCATCAATGATGAAAAGAGGAAGTCTACAGACCACAATTAGAGTCAATACTTAGTCATGTTTTTTAAATACTTCTATTCTACTGAACATTTGTGATATTATGATATAACTCTTAAAAATGTACATGGCCAGCATGAAGTCTTGCCTTTACTGATCCTCTGGACTAAATAAAGTTGCAAGTGAATTTCAGGAAAAACAAAAGTTCCCTCCTAGTATGATACACGTATATAATGTACCTTCACACATAATTTGGCATTTTAATGTCTCTTATGAGATTGGAGAAGAAATATATAGTCAAGTACCCTCAATAAAGATTGTTGCACTGGACAAAATAAGTTATATAGTTTTTAATGTGTCAATTCAATATATTTTAGTTTTGATTCTATTATAAGATATTTGTATGTGCTTGTGATTAGATATATGCATCAATTCATAAAGAAATAGATTTATAAACCAACAGCTGCCTCACTCTGTCTTTGTGAAGGTGAATCTTGAGTCCCCTGAAATAAGAAAGCAACATTTTGACCTGGAACCTTAAGAGGATGTGAGTGGGGAACATACATATTTCATACCTTTGTTCTTCATGAAAGTAGCACAGTTAACGATGAAACCCTTGACTATCAGTAAATAGTAATTGTGTTCCACTTTCACTGCCAATACAAGGGAATCACCCAGTTCAATATTTTTAGTTTGGATAGCTGCTTAGATATGAGGAAAATTTGCAAAAAGAACAGAAGAGTAAAAATTTTGCCTTTGAAAATTATGAGTTATTATTTTCCTCAATTTAAACTAAAACATCTACTGAATGCTGCTAATGTTAAAAAAGCAGCAATGGATTTTTGATTTGGGAGCTTGTTTAAACTGATCCCCTAAATCACCAGCTCTTGCTATGGTTTGTTGTTTTTCCTATTCCAATACATCTTGGGAGTTGGAGCCTCTCTGTTGAATCCCTTAGCCTTTATTAAATATAGAGTTTAGCCATTTTTGTGAAGAAGCTTGAGTTAGGTAGTGACTAGATTATGGAGAATTTCCATATGGAATAAAGTCCTTGCAAACACAGAGACCCACTCAAACTTTAAAAAAAACTTTTTCTCTATTTGCAATACAGATGTCATCCCCTTTCCCTACTTTCCCTCCCTAGAACCCCCTAGCTCATCCCCACTCCTCCTTTATGCTTTTATACCATTTTAATTACATACATGTATTAAGGTCAGTTCTAGGTTGAGAGTCTAGCAATATAACAGATGCAAATAGTCAAGCAACAAGCAAGACAATATAAACAAATAGTCAAAGAAAAAACTAGGGCATTAAACCCAATTACGTGAATATTCCCATGATCACTGTTTCTAAGGGCTTGTCAGAATGACCAAGGTATCTGAGCCTATTTCCCTTTCCTAGCCCAAGGTTGTTTTTGTGTCTGAAGCCAACTTTCTTGTTCTAGCCTAAAATTTTTATTCCTGTCTGAAATTGCTTCTTTGTTCTATCCTAAGATTTAGATTCCTACCTGAAATTACTTCTTTGTTCTAGCCTAATGTCAGATTTTTGCCTGAAGCCTACTTCCTTGTCTTTGGCCAATGTCACATTCTTGCCAAGCAGCCCATTTCCTTGTCCTAGGCCCATGTCAAAATGCTTGCCAAGCAGCCCCTAATCATGGATAATGTGGTAAATTCTCAGAGGCGAAATTACAATATAGAAATATGCTGTTTAGAGGGAACTATTAAACAAGTGAACGTAATCTAGTCACACCTAACAGTGTATAATTATATAGTATGACAAGTTAGGAATCATAAGACAAGGACCAAACTCTACAGTGACCAAATTACAGTTAAGTAACTACCATAAGGGCTGGAGAGATGGCTCAATGGTTATGAGTATTTACTGCTCTTACCTCAGACAGTTAACCACTGCCTGTTAACTCCAGCTCCAGGAAGATATGATGCCTGTCCTCACTTACAGGGACATACTAATACAGACATACACCCAAACACATACTAAAAATAATAAATCTTAAAAATAAATAACAAGCTAGCTTAAGAGTTGGGCTCAGAATGATGATCATGTGGAGTTTAAATGTAAGAGGGAGCCCTTTTTGTTGTCTTAGGCTTTAAAATGAAAAGTACCATGAGAAGCCTGCTGTGGGCTGGATTTCATCTACATATATTTAGTTCTTATCTCCCTGCTCTAAACTTCTCAGAGGCTACATCTTATAGTTTTGAGTTGAGCTTTGTAAAGGTGATTAAAATTCAACTAATGAAACAAACTGAAGAGAACTGGCATGATTTGGTTTGGAAAAGAGGAATTAGAGGATAATTTGATGACTTTAAAGTACAAATGGCAAGCAGAGCATTTTTATCTCCCCAGAGTGTAAAATGATGGATGGAAGTCAACACATTGTTTCTATAAAATTAAGAAAATGGGTTCATGGCTCAGACAGTAGGTGGGATATGGTTTGTTAAATATCAATTTCATATTAGATGGGTTCTCAACATATCTTTTATTTCTGGGATACAGTTAGTTACCTTTCTCTAATGTAATACTGAGTCTCTTTAGTTTTAAGAACATTATTTTGGATTAAATTAATTTCTTACTACTGGTAAGTTCAAACCAAGTTCATCAATACTAAATTATATGATTTTACTTATCTAAATATATTGTATATGTTTATATATACTTTATATATTCTCTATATATTTATCTATGTTTTCTATATTATATATCTTGATAATTTTCATATTGAGCAACTACTCCTTTCTTTAAATTGTACAGGACAACAAAAAATCTACTCAATTTATAAGCAGTCCATATGTTCAAAGTACAAATTCTATAAATTAATTGTTACAGGAAATGACTTAATCTGATAATACTGTGTTTTTCTGCCATTTGCAAATGAAGAAAATGACTTGAACATGAAAATGTTTTATATGTCTACACCTATATTCTGTTCATCACATATTCTATATGAGTAGATATTTTGTACATGTTTAGATACTGCTGTAAATTTGAATGTAGGAAAAGGGTAGGATAGTAGTGTATCTTATCAATCAGTTGTCAAATCAAATACAGAAAGCAAGGAGAGATTGGATCTCCGAAAAGGTAAAAGTCCATTTTTGAGTAACAGAAATGAGAAAGACAATTGAGTATCATCTACTCTACTGGTAAGTCTGATGAAGACAGAGAAGAGATGTTTTGAAACACATCTCATTTCTTTAATACCTGCTTATTTTCTTCTTATTTGAAGAAACACGGATTTTAACGTTAAGTAAAGATTATAGCATTTAGTTATTGTGAATGATAATCCTTTGGAGTTCTGGAATGCTGTGTGAATATTTAAAGATGCTTTGATAGAAGCTTAAGGCAAGAGATAAGGTACGCAGCAGAAAAAGCTCCTCCTAGAAGATGGGAATCATTTTGTACATTTGCCCCATTTGTTGTTTGTATAATAGCATCTCACTCTGCTGCCTCAGCTGCCTTGTGTCCTCTGAGCTCAAGTGATCTTGTCACTGAAGCCCTTGAGCAGCTGTGAGAATTTGTGAGTGTGTGACAGTGTCCTGTGTTGTAAATGACTCTTTTATACTGACAAATGAGGCGAGACAAAGAAGGCTGAGACACAGTGCTACATACAAGTTGAATACAGATTATAACGCATTAAAATGTATTAGGTTTATGGTGTTTAAATGGTTAAAATGTTTTTTGGTGGGGATCACTAAACTAAAATAAATTCATGATTACACTAGGATTGTTAGGATTATTAATCGGTTATTCTACAATTAAAAGCCAAAGCAATTCACCACAGGGTACTTTCTCTTTCAGAGTTTTGGTATATAACTCATGTCTTGAGTGGTGGAATTGTAGACATGTGCCATCACTCTTGGCAGGACACCAAACTTATAAAAGGTCTATATTTGTGTTTGGTTAAGTGTTTTTAACATCACCCAGAGAGCAGATTGTTTTGAAAATGCATAACAATAAAAGTAAGCTGTGAGGAATAAACCATCATAGTAAGTTATTTAGTCACTCCCTTACACGAGAGCTATCAGCTGAAGTCATTCAGGTTTCAGATTTTGCAGGTTCTGTTAGCTGTTGCTATTTCTCAACCTCTTTCCCTCCTCCCCTCCCTCCCTCCTTCCCTCCTTCTGTCCTTTCCTTCCTTTCTCTCCCTCTCTCCCTTTTCTCTGTCCCTTCCTTTCTTCTTTTCTTTCTCTAGTCTTTCTTTCTTCTTGTCCTTGTTTCCTTCTTCCCACCTTTCCTCTTTTCCTCCAGTATGCCTTCATTTAATAAAATGCACAGACATCTTACTAACAGTGTTAAAGTGCACAAGAACTTTACTTTTGAAATGAAAGAAGGTATGTTTGGGAAGAACCACTTGTATAGATTCTCAAACTATTGTATATACTTGTATAACTCCCATTTAACCAGATTTTATTCAATTCTTAAAGGAGATAACAGTTACAAAACCAGTGATTATTATATAATTAACCAACATACATAGTTACAGTACAATATGTGTTATTTGAGAGACCATTGCATATGAAATCGCCTTTGGATAGCCCATTCCACATAACAGGTTCCTCCTCTCTACAGTGTAATCGTGAGCACAGGCCATTGAACACCTAACAGCTAGGCAGTGAGATCCATGCATATGATGATAAATACCAAGAGTCTTCAAATTTGCATACAATTTAGCTAGATTTTCTTGTACAGTGTATTATCTTTGCTAGAAATGAGAGAATTGGTGAAGATTTTTCAGGACAGAAGATTATAGCTGTGTTCTAGGGAAGGAAGAATCCTATACGTGAATTCCAATCTGAAAGCCCACATGGGTCTGATATTTAACTGGGATTGGTACATATTTATTAAAAGTCCCAGCAGCGTGAGATAGCAGTGGTCATTCTGGATTTCCCTGTTCTTTGAAATTGTATTAGCAAATATTTATTATAGTTTTATACTGGGCATGTGCAAGCCCTTTCCTTTTAGCTACTGGATTCCAAAGCACAGTTTCTCAATTAAATACAATATATCTATGTGATACAATACATGGAGGTTGGTAATGCTTAAAGTAAGATGACAAGTGTGATCCATGATTCTTGTTCTCCCATTTTATTGCCCCCAGAGCATTGTTCTAAGTTGCCAGTTGCCTCCTCAACACAGACTATGCTCCTAGTCAATAATCTAGTGTTTGGGGTGAAACACAGATGGAAATTACAGATAATAGCTTTTCTTTTGAAAAGAAGACATAGACAATTTATTTAAACCTCTTTTTCACCCATCTTCTGTGGTCCTAACATGGTCATGTGATTGTACCTTACTGTATTACTCGATTACTCGATCCTGGAATGTCTCATTTCTACCAGAGAGATCCAGCATCCAGATACACTGTGTTGCTGTGGAAAAAAGAATGAACATACTTTGAGAAAACCTAGATACTTATCACAGCTACTAATTTCTGAAACATACTTATGACTTTATGGAGACTCGATGCAACAAACAGAATGGCAGGTGATGGGGCATGATGGGTTGTGAGCATCCAAAGTGTTTCTCTTTTACTTTGAGAACAGTGTGGTGCTATTTCTGGGTTGTAGTTATAGGAATAGTAAAACCACACTTCCATTTTAATAAACAAAAACAAATGCTGCTTATATATTTAGGGAAAAGCTGAGACACACACACACACACACACACACACACAGAGAGAGAGAGAGAGAGAGAGAGAGAGAGAGAGAGAGAGAGAGAGA
>NW_021604630.1:14516999-14528225 GCF_004785775.1 Grammomys surdaster | reverse complement strand
AGAGAGAGAGAGAGAGAGAGAGAGAGAGAGAGAGAGAGAGAGAGAGAGAGGCATTGATAGAGAGTCACAGAGATACAGCGTGATACAGAGAGCGAGACCATTTCTGATACACTTTCAATTATCTAGTTGGGGCATTATGATGAAATGAAGAGAAATAAGCTGAAATAGTTAATGATCATCAGTTCGATGAGTGTACAGAAAGTGGAGGGGTTATAATGACAGTACACAACTGTGCAATTCATAATGTTGTGACTTTCTCCAAGTATACAGAGACAGAGGAAAAGATGAGTTCCACTTTGGACAAGGCAACTTTTAGTTACTGCACTAAGTAAAACTCTGAAATTCCAGATACATCCTCAAAGTGCCTGTTCAATGCTGACCTATAGAGAAGAGGTGGGCTCTGCCTGATATCCCAAGGAAAGCCCTCACAGAAGGGTTTTCACAGAGTGTTTAAGAGATCTTCATTCATTTTTTTTTCACTAAATAAAAACTCATTAATTCATCTTGACTCAATTTACCAAATATCCTCTCATAGAAGAGGGACTTTCCATTTATATTGACATTTTGATCTTTGCTACAAATATTCCCACAATTGGTTTATACCAATTTCATTGTTGACGTTTCTAGAATATCAGATTTTCAGTAAATTACTTTAAAAAAGGACACTGTAATACTTACTTAAAAATTAAATGACTTAGTAATAAACCACTAGAAGGTTAGTTGGAAGTGTATCTCATGGAAATCATAGTTATTTCCATACTCAGAGTTCAAGGAATCTGAAATGTCCCAGAAGTCATGATAACACAGACGTCATTGATATCTTCCATGAGATTAATTTGATATTGTAAATTGAATCAAAGTTGAATCAGAGAGTACCGAAGAAAGATCAGAGGTTAAACATGAATATTGCAGGTATGAATGCTTGTCTTAGTGTTTGATTGTCGTGGGAATAAGCAGGTACAAGGGAAAAGGTTTTTGTTGACTAGTTTCTTATTTGTGTAACAACCATACATTTGAGGATACTTTATTGGAATAATAGATTCTTTAGAGAATAAAGTCACACGTAAAGTACTGAGTATGAGCTGTCCTGGAGAGCATGGGGAAGGGACGTTCCACAATCAAGAACCAACCACGACCCAAAGGTCTACCTGGCCTATGACAAAGCACAGAGGAAAAGAAACTGAAATAGTACAGGGCTCTAAAAACAATCACTTCAATTACCATGATCATATTTGAATTATTTCTGCAAGGAGAAAAGAAATATTAAAGTTTGTGTTATTATCTTTATAAAAAAATTCCCCATCGCCTGGTGTTTGATAGTACAAGATGGTTTTATTATCCATCTTTCACCTATAGAATACAGAAGAAGCCCCAAAGATCACAACATAGCAAAAATAAAGGAACTATTTAAGAAGCCAGCTAAGCTGTGCTGAAGAACAGAGACCTCACCTGATTTGATCCTGGGTCCTAAGGATAGTCCCTGAATTTAGTTAGAGATATTTTTTCTAGCATGGGGAGAAAGTCTCCAGCAAGTCCAGTATTGCCCTGATTACAGACTGGTAGGTCTTTTTTCCTAAATCCCTTTGCCCTGGCACAAGCTCTAGAGTCTCTCTTACTGATAAGAACACTCCCCTAGGACAGTGACTAGAAACACCAGACTTAGTGGATATTCTTTTTCATCATGGCTACTGGAGGCTAATGAACAGTTTTCTTAGGCATTCATGAGTCACAACCCATCTGTCACCTTCAAAAGGCTAGGCAATTTCCAGCTGTAAAATTTGTTCCTCCTGACATATTCATGCTGGTGTGACTTCTCACTATTCCTGAGTTATCCATTTTGGGACAAGTGTATGCTATTATTTGACAATTTCACTGATTTTAAAGCAACAAAAATTTAAATTTCCAAGATTTTTGAATATTTCTTATTTATAATAATGTTATTTTTTCATAAATGTTCCTACTGGATATTAATTTTAAAATTATTTTTCTACTTCCTCATTTAGTACATATGAATGCTGAGACTTTCTCTCAATTTTATATGGCTTATTCTTTTCAAATATTGTGACTGGGCCCCGACAGCCTAACAAATGTAGATTTGCCACTGGTCCTAAATAAAACAAAGTATATATGTATATAGGCAACCATAATGATTAGTGAAGAAGAGGTCAATAATTTGATAGAGAGTTGGGGCTAGACATAGAAGGAGTTGGGAAGAGAAGAGGAAGTGGGTGGAAATGACGTAAACACAGCACTCATACAGAATTCCTAAAAAATTTTAAATATCAAAAATAAAATTTAATAGTGAAAAGCAGAAAAATAATTATTTACCTTAGACATATTGAAAAGAGGAACAAAGAGCCCCAATTATCCACCCTATTTCCATTTTTGTGGTCATAAAATATGAGATGTAGATGTAACAGAAAGTAAATTTGAGCCCAGGTGTGGCCCAGTTCCTCATAGGTGACTAGGAGCTAGCTTCTACTATAAGAAGGTCTGGCCAAGTTATTAATTTTATATGAAATATATTTCTAGAAGACAAAATCCCTCTCTAGTAGTACTAGAGTACGGCCTTTTTGTTTTCCCCAATATAATATTCTTGGAGAATCTCTACTTTAGCAAAAAACACAATCTTAGTAATCTGGTAGACAAAGGATACAAGTGTCTCTTTAGAATACCTTCATTTTTCCAAATGTCTACAAGAGCTTTTGTTCTTTACTATGTGTTCAAACATCACGTCACTGAAATATGTTGGGGAGAATGTGTTTTGACTTGCTTGGTAATACTTTCTTGCCCTTTGCCATCAAAGCTCATGGTAACAATTCCAGTATGCCCTAGTATTCAAGAATAAAGCAATGCAGGATTTATACTCTTCCAGAGGAAATACTCTTCCTGGAACTGGACATCTTTTCTACTGTGACCTTGACAAATGATACTTAAGAAGGAGCAGCAACTATCTATGGAGTCCTCTTTTTTATATCAAATGTGCTAACCTGAGACAATTCTTTTACACCCTCATGTAGAGACAGGGGCTCTGAAGCACTGCTGAAACAGACTATCCAAATCATGCAGTATGTTTCAATTTTGTGGAAATTACTCAATTTCCCAATACATTTCCTCATATTTTCTAACTTTTTTTTTATGTCTATAGCTATCATCTTGAAGGCACATGATCTCATCTTATACTTTAAGCTTAAAATAATCCCCATATCATTGAAACAGGACTGTACTAGGCTCTGGGTTCTTTTTCTAGGTGTTTTGCTGTCTGTTTTCCACGTGTATCATAAGGGCTTCCTTGAAGGTTTCTTACCACCAGTGCTGTCTGCAGGTGATGAGTCCTTTCAGCTTTTGTATGTCTGAAAATATCTTTCTTGCAACTTTATTTTAGGACTGTATTTTCACTGGGCTGAAAAGTCTGGGCTATCACTTTATTTTTTCTCTCATTACTTTCAAGATGCTGTACTCTTAAATTTTTGGCATTGTTTCCAATGAGAATCTGTGTCCAATTAGTACAGTTCTTATATCTTGTCTTTTTGCTATGAATACTTTTGGGATTGAAGGAATTTAATTATAATGTGCAGTGGTGGGATATTCTTTTCAGGTTTCCTTTGCTAGAGATTGGTGACAGTCTCAGATCTCATAGTGAGGTTAATTTTGATATTGAGGTCAATAACATCTAAAATTTTCTACCTGATGCCTGCTGTTTCTTGTTGCAAAGGAAAACCTTCATCTTGAACAGCAGCATGGGAATATGGCAGATATTTGGAAAGGTAAAAACATTTTTACCTTGAAAACCACGAGTGGCTAGTTTGTATTAAGGACTACTAATAATTTCAAACTTTTGTTCTATTCTCACAGAGTTCTTATGACAATCAGTTGGAGCAAGGAAAGTATGTCAGTTGAGAGAATGGATCCATCTGTTTTATGAGGACAAGAAGTGTAAAGAAAGGTGGTTGGATGAAAAGAGAGAATTGAGGGCTTCAAAAAGTTCAAGTACAGAGGTGTTGTGGGAATCTGTGCAGATTCATGTCTTAGAGGTAAGAGGGACGGCTTTATGGCTTCACTTGTCAGATAGAAGTTTGAAATGTTACATAGAAACTACCATTTGTCTCTCAAGGAGGAATTGGGAAACATGAAAGGGCTATTCAATGTCTTTTGCAGAACCCATGACTGCATTCCAATAAATGAAATAAATATTTTGGTTATAGCTAGTGGCATCTGTAACCATGAGGGAAATACGGAATATTCTTACATGGCCTTGTAGTCTCAGGACTCATGGTGGCATGTGCTGAGCTACTGTGTGTGCCTCTGCCTTTTGTTTGGTGCATTTTTTTTCCTAAGAGAAAAAACTCTTTGGCAGCTTAATGGTTTTCGTAAATGTGTGAAGATGATCAGGGCATCCAGCACTAAGGCAACTGCTTAAAGTCTGGAAAAATCTGCTGTATCTTGGATCTCATCTTTTCTTGGAGTCAATTTATCTTTATTTTTATTCTTGGCTAAGGAATCGAAAGCTGCATGTTAGGGAATTCTATCATACAAAGAGTGGTTCTATCCCTGCAGTCCATGAATTCCCATTGCTCTTTACTCACAGGGGACTTTCTTGGTATTCAAACCTCTCAGAGAAGAAGGTGAGTAGTTTTAGCATTCTGCACTTTTGCCACAGGCTGAGGAAAGGGAAAGCCAGTACTTCTTGCAGGAAGAATAGATGTGACAATTTAGGCTTCATGCCATCTGTCTGAGGGAAACTTTGCAGTTTGCTCCATTCTTCGTTCTTTAATTACCTTAGGCTACATAAACTATAAATAGTAGAAATTTATTCCTCACAGGTCTGGAGGAAAAGAAAGCCTTGGTAGCTATTAGTGCGTGACTTTTCTCTTAAGAGAGCATCCTATAGCTCTATCCTCCAGAAGGGGTTGCATGCAATGTTCTCACAAGGTCAAAGTGAAGAAAAGACCATACAGATATCTGAGGGATACTTTTTAAAAGAATAAAATATTATTCATGAAGAAAGGTCTATCAGTAGTCAGTCACTCCCGAAAATGCCCCTATCCCCTTTTTTTAGTTCATTTAATTTTTTTAAACTTACGTTACATCTCTCTCACTTTCTCCCCTCCAAGTTCCTCCTCCCACAACTCTTACCCCATCTCCCTCCTCTTCCCCTCTGAGCAGTTGAGGGGCCCCTGTATACCCTACCCCTGCTACTTCAAGTCTATGCAAGGAACTTCCTCTCCTACTGGGGCCAGACAAGACAGCCCAGCTAGTAGAACATATCCTATGAGCAGGCAATAGCTTGTGGGATAGTCCCTTCTCCAGCAGGTTATTGTCTGACTCTCAGTCTCTGCTTCCTTCTCTGCATCTGCATTACTTGTAGACAAAATACATTTTATGTTGAAAGTTTTGTGGGTGGGTTGGTGACTCTATCATTCCACTGGATCGCTGGCACCCACCTCCGCAGGGCATCAGAGTGGGTGCTAAGATTTAGTCTAGATATTAGAGGAGCATAAGGATTGGAATCATAGCAGCTCCATAGTCACGTTGAAATTCTAGGGTTCTGCTTTCATAAGCCAAAGTATAGCTGGCAGTTGATTATATAATTTTGCAGGTTCAGGATTTGTCAAAATCTTTGTTTCTGGAAAGGATAAGAAAGGAGTCAGTCATTTATTTTGTTTTAGTAGTAGATAATGTGAGACAAAGAGGGGGAATATCTTGCATTAGAAATTCTGGAACCAATGATTGCAATCAGAAGTGGTCCATATACTCCAAGAAGTACAATAAAAGTATCCCTTTACCATGAAATTGTTCATTTGAGAGAACAGGAGCAGCTATTGCCCCATTTTTGATACTAGAACTCAACTAAGGGCTAAAAGTTATAGATGCAATATATGTGTCATTAATAAATGTGTCACTGTGATCATCTCAGGTGAGGATATTATCTCTAAAATGTCACAACTATGCTCTTAGAGTGAGGAAGATATTATGATCATTTTTGAGAAACTGTGAGATACCCCCATGAACTGCCTGGGAAAGATAACTTACGTTTCTCTAGGTGGAGTAAACTTTATCTGAGGGGCAGTTTAATATAGAAACTTTGTAAATGTTACCCAACTGTAGTAGGTTGGTATGGTGCTGCTCTGTATTCAAATGGTAAATACTTTATTCCCAGACTTGGTTGCTATGGGACAAGCAGAGCCTCACATATTTATTGTGTAAAGTTTGCTCCTACCCCAAGTTATCCCTGATTGGTTAATAAAGATGCCTATATCCGGGTAGAACAGAGGTAGGTGGGGTTGGAGGTCCAGGGCTTGGGGGTCTTAGGTAGGGAACATGAGATAAGGGAGAGAGAGTAGAGGAAGAAGTAAGCCATTTTGGAGAAGGTAAATAATGAGTGCATGTCCTTGAGAGGCAGTCTGATGGAGTAGGAGCAGCCCAGGTGAATTATGTCAAGTGATATCTCAGGGTTACTGACCGTGAGATAGACAAAATATCATAGGGGGTTGACATGTGCCCGGTTCTAGTGCTTAAAGGCTTTTTATAAATATAAAGATTTTGTGTCTTTTATTTGGGAATTAAATGATCCAAGGTAGGGTAGAAACATCCAAATAGTTACCACAACAGCCAACTTAGAAAAGCAAAAACGTTTATTCCTTTTTGAGTAGAATCTGTCATTAAAACAATATTGAGTATAAAGACCTTGACTGATTAAGCTACACTAAAAATTTTGTAGTAATTTACAGGGAAGTGTCATTTATTGATTGAATTTCTTAACATTTTCTTTTAGATTTAAGAATAGGCAATTTATGGATATCAAGTGGAGTAGCAAGAAGGATAATTTTGCTTCCCTTGTCAGGTTTCAGCTATACTTTAATTTTTGAACTAGGATTCATGGTGTAGTATTTACTAAGGTATATAGCTCCATCCTTGTAACCAAATAGCCTCCATCTCTTCATGAAATCTTCAGTGTCTACTCTCAAGGTCATGATCAATTGATCCATCATCAGCCTGTAGAGTGATGCCACTCCTTCGCAGAAGGACACAGACAGGATTCAGGATACCTTGCAAGGTCCAAAATGAACAGTAATAGTAACATCAAGGTACCCAAACAGAAAAGGCCACCAGTAAGGTGAAACTAGTTCTTGTTCGAGACCATGGAGGCTTTTTTTCAGAACCTTAGATGACTTAGAGTATATGAGAAGAGATCAATTCTACTTCTGTAAAGTACTACTTGAGTATACAGGTGTAGGAGAGTTAACCTGACAAAACGGCAGCCCTTGTATCTTCAGTATTCCATGATGGCATAGAGATGTTGGGCTCCCTGGAACCCCATTACAGGAAAACTCTACTGCATTTGATAAGAGTCCTTCCTTAAGCTGTGAATTATTAGAAATTAGTGAGAAATAGAGTGTCACATGCTTCATTAACTCTAGGTCTCCAGAATGAAAGGATATAATTACTAACTTCTCTTTGGCATCATAGCTAGGAAGTTTTATTTTATGGTATGTTAACAGATTTGAGATAGGGCATGATCTACTCTTTAGGATCGAGAGTCTGGACAGCATCCTATGAAGTTATCATTTGTCTATTGAAGCAACCCACAAGAATTTCCAGCAGGATAGAATCCTCAAAATTGATAAAGGACAACTAGGGTAGTCTATTAATAAGCCACCAGTAATCAAAGAATGTTGTTGAAAGATTTTCTGCAAAAGTATAGAATGAGGCTATTTCACTTTCAGTTATGTTATGAGAAATAATTGTGTGGTGATTTAGTTGCTGTTGATGAATCTAGAGACTATCAACAGAATCAAAAGACAATCAATGAAATAGAAGATAATATTTGAACATTATTTGGGATATGAAGGTAAAATGAAGACCTATGAGAATCCTTGAAACTGAAAAATAAAGTACTTCAAACAAAAGGAGCAAAAATTAGATATATCCCCAATAGAAAGATAAGTGATCAATAAAGAAAGAAAAGAAGCTCAGTGGCACCAATCATTAGGGAAATGCAAACCAACAGCACAACACAATGCAACCCCTACCAGTTTGGATATCTACTATCAACACATACATAAGAGTATACTTGTGCACAGAATCATACACACACACACACACACACCGTGTACATACACACACACATGCAGATGTGCACAGTCGAATGTAAATGCACACATGAATGTACTTGCATCCACACATGCTCATGCATGCATGCATGCATACACACATATTTGCACACACACACACACACACACACACACACACACACACACACAGAGTAACAAGTGGTAGTAAGCAAATGATGGAATCAGCATCAGTGAGAAAGCCATTAACAAAACAAGATGAACTTTCCTCAAAATATTAAAGTAATTACCATAAAATACAGTAACTTTCCTTCTTATGTATTCAAAGAAACTGAGGGAAGAATCTGGAAGGGACATTTATCCACAGATGTTTTATTATAATATTATTGTAACTAAAATTTGAGAACAATACAATGCCTACCAATGAATGGATATTTAAAATACAGAATATACAATTACATGGCATCTTTAATAGTCAGGCTTCAAAAGAAAAGGCATTATAACAAATTTTCCACATGGATGAAACATGGGGACATTGTAAAAATTTAAACAAGCTAGTCACACAGGCCAAACTACTGTAATGTCATAAATGAAGCACCTATTGTATGGTTTTTAGGCAGGTTCTTAGAGTACTCAGAACCATAGAGATAGGGAGTTCTGTGGAGTATGTAGTGGGTGGGGTTTGGGAGTGAGGAGTGGCCAGAACAACGAGTATTGCTATGTGGTTGTAGCTCTTCAGTTCTACAAGACAGAAAGAGTTCTGAAAGCAACTGATCCATGTTAGTTACTTATATCATGTAACCATCATGTGCTGATCATTACATGATATAAGTATGTTTCATATCACTGAATTGTAGCTCTAGAAATGACTGTGATGCTAGTGGATATTTTATCAGAATCTAAATTATAAGACAATGATAATAAAAGTTCTACATAAAATGGAGTGCATTTTTAGAAAACATGAGTTTTACTTTAGCTTTAACTGAGTGAAGTTAAAGCTATGTTTGCTTGCTCCTGATTGCTGGCTATGGGACTTTTTTCTGGGATAAAATCAGTGCAGCACATGTTATTATAAGGTGAAGTGGAATCATCCAATAGCCCATGACAAGAACTCTTGGAGGTATGGGGGACTGTCTTTACTTAACAGAAGTGTTAGTACTTTCTGGGATCATTTGTTGTTTCAGAGTAAGAAGTGTTGCCTCATTCCAAATACATATAAATAAAGACCATTGACATTATTTTCTGTTAAATCTTATGAAAATTTCAGTGAAGGTTTACTCAAAGTCAACTTTTTTTCATGGTAGCTCACTGAGGGTATCAAGTTGGTGGGAATTACTCAGGCTGAGATTTTTAAGAAGAGGTTCATTTATTTTCCCTAGCCAGATGCAGAATTGCATTGATTCTTCAGTGAGGACTAAACTAAATACAGGAAAACTGACTCAGACAGGACATTGTGCTGTGCACATAGCAATAGTCTTGGAAGGAAAGTACTTATTGTCTTTTGACTGTAGAAAAGAAACACATTTGGGATCCTGGTAAATGTAAGTCAGGATGACTTGGTAAACATTCATCCCTAAAAATGTTCCCGGACTGAGTGAAATCCTGGAAACAGACACAGCATTAGATACAATCTACTGCTAGTATAAGAGCAAAGTGACCCCAAATGTCTTTCCACATTTTGTTGTTACTTCTTTGAGGATTCTTTTATTTACATCAGTGACAATAGTTCCCTCCCCTGCCCTCATCTAGATGGGGAAGTAAATCTAAAACAATTTTATAGGAGGAATTTAGAAAGGTTTCTAAATTGTCATAAAGTTTCCAAACACACTCTTTTCCTTTCCTTTCCTTTCCTTTCGTTTCCTTTCCTTTCCTTTCCTTTCCTTTCCTTTCCTTTCCTTTCCTTTCCTTTCCTTTCTTTTGTTTTTCTTTTTTTATTTTTTTTTAAAAAAAGAATGTGTCTAGAGAGCCTGATGATTCCCTAGGAGATGAGATTTCATGTTTATTCGACCAAGCTGCCCTACCGAGGTCTTCAGCTTTTCACAAAATCGGTTATGTAACCTCATTAACTTTTGTAAAACTCCCTGTAAGCTGCAGAAGTGATACCCCTTTTAAAGTGAAGGCATCCAGACAAAGCTGCACAGTGATGGATGGTGCAGAACAGATGAGAACATCATATACAGTCTCAGACAACAGGCACAGGCCCTCTCCGTCAACATAACTCATCTTGCCCTTTGTCTCCCAAAAGCCCACAATGCTGTCACTCAGTCTGCTTAGAATGACTCTGGGAATTGGTAATCACAACCAATAGCAGGAGATGTAGGTCAACCCAGCAAAGAAAATGTTACTCACGCCACTCTTCCCCCCCCCCCCGACACTCTCCTCTTGCTGTTTGATGGGATCTCAGACTTTATAGATGAGAATCTTAGATAACGTTGTACTTAGTGACAGGTAACCAGAGTGTTGCCTACTTTCAGGGAAAAACAGTGTCTTTCTATTCTACTTTAGAGACTACCGTGGAAGCACAGAAGTCGTGAGCTTTCTCATTATGTCTGTAATCTGATTGGATAGTGTAGCATGCAGGTTAGATGATGAGCTGAAGTATTGTGAGAATTTCCCTTCATTATTGGAAACAGGAAAAAAATGGTAATGAGGACACTTGATCTAACAGAATAGAATGAGTAAAACACTGTTTGAAAAGCTTCTGCTATTTTTATTGGAATTCATTTTAGCTAATAATAGCTGTCATTCATTAAACATTGTCAGCATTTATTTTAAGAGCATTACATATATTAACCAGAGCATCCTCAGAAACCTCAGGAGATGGGAGTTATTATTTCCCCCCATTTTATAGTCAGAAATGAGTCAAGGGACATTCTGTGTTTTGCCTGGGGCTCCCTGATGAGCTACTCAGGGAGTTTTGCCCCTGGGCTTGTGCTCCTACAACTGTGACAGATTTTTCTCTTGCTCTGAAGTTGAATTTCCTTATATTACTCTTAATTCTGAACATCAGCAGAGTGATGGGTGTTTTTGCTATAAGTCCACAGGATTTAAGTGTTGTCTGAAAAAAAAAAGTCATAGGCCATCTCCAGGTGAGATTCACAGAATGAGAACACATGACTTAAGGCAGGTGGCAGGAAAGTTAACCAAGGGCATC
>NW_021604630.1:14459991-14511999 GCF_004785775.1 Grammomys surdaster | reverse complement strand
AGTTTCAGCTGCTCTGAGTGCAGTGGCTCCAGCTGCTCTGAGTGCAGTGGCTCCTGGATGACTCAGGATTCAGTTTCTCAACAGGACAGGAGCAGACCGACTCTGTGTCAGCTGCTCTGAGTGCAGTGGCTCCTGGATGACTCAGGATTCAGTTTCTCCACAGGACAGGAGCAGACCAACTCTGTGTCTGCTCCAGCCCAGAGGACCAGGCAGGGGCAGAAGGGAAGTGGAATTCCGGAGGGGCGGGGTTTGGGTAGCTGCTGTGCCCTGGATGTCCCTGGCTCCCCGATCTATCTCTGGGGTTTAGGGAGTGAGATGGAGTTCTTACCAGCTGCTCTGAGTGCAGTGGCTCCTGGATGACTCAGGATTCAGTTTCTCAACAGGACGGGAGCAGACCGACTCTGTGTCTGCTCCAGCCCAGAGGACCAGGCAGGGGCAGAAGGGAACTGGAATTCCGGAGGGGCGGGGTTTGGGTAGCTGCTGTGCCCTGGATGTCCCTGGCTCCCCGATCTATCTCTGGGGTTTAGGGAGTGAGATGGAGATCTTACCAGCTGCTCTGAGTGCAGTGGCTCCTGGATGACTCAGGATTCAGTTTCTCAACAGGACAGGAGCAGACCGACTCTGTGTCTGCTCCAGCCCAGCGGACCAGGCAGGGGCAGAAGGGAAGTGGAATTCCGGAGGGGCGGGGTTTGGGTAGCTGCTGTGCCCTGGATGTCCCTGGCTCCCCGATCAATCTCTGGGGTTTAGGGAGTGAGATGGAGTTCTTACCAGCTGCTCTGAGTGCAGTGGCTCCTGGATGACTCAGGATTCAGTTTCTCCACAGGACAGGAGCAGACCGACTCTCCCATATGTACTCTTTACTTGGTGTGTCAGTCCCCCAGAGCTCCAGGGGTGGCTGGCCAGTTGACACTGTTACTCCCCTCATGGGGCTGCAAACCCTCTCAGCTCCTTCAGTCCCTTCTCCAACTCCTCCATTAGGGACCCTGTACTCAGTCCAATGGTTGGCTGCGAGCATCTGCCTCTGTATTTGTTAGGCTCTGGCAGAGCCTCTCAAAAGACTGCCGTATCAGACCCCTGTCAACAAGCACTTTCTGGCATCTGTGATAGGGTCCAGATTTGGCGACTGTATATGGGATAGATCCCCAGGTCAGGCAGTCTTTGGATGGCCTTTCCTTCTGTCTCTGATCCACACTTTATCTCCATATTCCCTTTTCAACAGCAAATCAGAAACTATACCTGGAGCAGCAGCAGGTCTGTGATAGTTGAACTTTGCAAAGTTTACTGGCTCTGAAGGTTTCTGGGATTCCAGTTCAGGAAGTCAATTGTACATGCACACATGTACAGATACATAGGTGGGTGGATAGGTTAGTTGGATGGTAGACAAAACCAACAAGGTAAGGCTGCCAAATAAAACTGACTACAGTAGACATGAGTGGGAGTGTTCAAACATTGTATGGTTAAAACACACAGTAGATTATTCATTCATTTAATATGCAGACTGCAATCCAACCTTGAATCTCAAGAAACAGCAGTTGAAGAAGACGATTGGGCACTGTTGACTCAGGCTGACAAGGCAAGGTTCTGGTGGTCGAAGAGACTTAGCTAGCTTGCTGATGTTCTCAGATTTACTCAGGCTTCTTGCTCTTTGCCCCTGCTAGGCCTCTCTGGAATTGCTTTGACCTTGTTGGAGACACTTTCTGACCTTTATCTTATATACCAGGCTATTTTATCCCTCCAATGTATTCCTCTTTGTTTTTAGTGTTTTGGCTATTCCTCATAATTTCTGGTCTTTGGCAACCTATCGATATAGCCACCCTAAAAATACAATCTCCTAAACTACATATAGGATTTGTGCAGAGAAAGGAGATATTGGTGTGTTTTCATTTGCCGTCTCCAAGTGTGAAAATGGATTTTGCCTGTGTTGAAAAATATTTTTTGAAAATCCTACTTTGAAACTGTTCCTATCCTGAAATAGATCCTTTGGAATTGATCCGTGTGTATGTTTTCATCCCTTGAATTGGACACTAAACTTTTGCAAATTAAATATAGATAAAATTGGTGTTAAAATAGTGTAAAGAACACTTTTGGAAAAAAAATGTAAGATTTGTCAGTTATATGGCCCTAAATCCTGGCACCGCCTGCTTCTCTGAAGACAGTATGTCACAATCCCCATCAGCACATGGAATCTGCTCACTTATTTGCAAACTTATTCTGTTTGCTCAATAAATATTTATTCTCTGCCAAATATTTGCTGTGAATTCTTTAGGTACTCCCACCATGTTTTCTGATTATTTTTGGAAAACATTAAAACTGAGCATACAATCCCACGCAAAAAAGACTTGACATGTTCAAAGGACTTTCTTAACTGCTCTGTCTGCACGCAAAAAGATGGCTATTTGTTTGACCCTATACTTTAGAGGAGAAATAATGTAATGCTATATTAACATGATGTTACTTCCAGAAAGATAATAAAATATTCTATATTTATAGACAGGTTTAGAGAAGTATACACGAGAAACTCCAAATACATTTGCACAAATCTTTTTTCTTCTATGTCTCTATAATTTAAATTTCTTAGAATACTTTCATAATTTTAAAATTTATAATATGATTATATCATTTCTCCACTCCTCTTCTCTTTATTCTCTCCAGATTCTCCCATGCACGCCTTGCTCTCTCAAATTTATGGTTTCTTTAAGGTGTCTCTAATTTTAATTTGACATCATGGCTATAACAACTTCTAAATTAATAACTTCTGTTTCTCTCACATATGTTTACTAGTGTAGCAAAAAAATATAGAAATCAGACCTTAAGAGTTTCCACTCTTATTTCCCACACATATCAAAACTGCTTTTGTCCTTTGTCAGCTTCAATAGTCTGGCATCTGACTTTTTGCCTACCTCAAATAAAGAATTTCCTCAACTGAAGTGTTTTCTCTCTTACATTCCATATAAGGAATCTGTATATAAAAATATACATAAAATAAATATTATTGGTGTCTTAATAAGCATATGCTTATGAAAAATCAATTATGAAAGACATTATTATTTTAAAATAATATCCACAGCCAATCATTTTGCCAGCCACACAATAAGAGCACAGTGTATATGTTGGTTCTATTATAAAATACATTTTTTTGGCTACCTATGTATTAGAGTTTAGAATACTATTTTGGGTCTATTTAACAATAACATTTTAAATATATTTTTATAGAAATATTTTGTGAGTTTTTAAAAAAATAGTTTAAGGTTAGCATTACATTATTTTGTTAATGGGGTAGAAAGGTGAACTTTATGAATTTTCTGATTTAATAAGAACTCATCTTAATAATAATACACTCATCTAATGGCCAATTACCTATTCTGAGAAGTAAAAAGGAATAGTATCTAATATAAGTCACAAATTAGCACGTACAGGAATGCACAAATGAAAACTTTGTGAAGATAAGCTGTACTTTATGTGTGAATTTATAGTATAAAGAGGAAATTAGCAATTTATTGGAATACCTAGGCAACGACAGTAATTCTCTGCTTTGTAGGGATAGCTTTTTTTTTCTTTTATTGGATATTTTCTTTATTTACATTTCAAATGTTATCCTCTTTCCTGATCTCCCCTTCTGAACCTCCCATCCCATCTCCCCTCCCCCACCTCTATGAGAGTGCTCCAACACCCACCATCCTGCCTTCACCCTAGGGATAGCTTTAAAATTGTACAAATTCCATTTTGTGTAAATTCTTAAATAATATACTTAGTGATTTAAATGAGATTAGGATGCATTACGTTTGTCCACTTTAACTCATGGTCTCCCTCTTGATTCTTAGCATATATTACTCTTAATACTTCTGTTAACAAAATGCTTGGTTTTGAGAACAAAATTTCTAAGCCATCTTGTGCTTAAACAGTTTCTTTCTCACTTGATATGTCTGCTGTTCACCAAAGGGGAGAGAGAGAGAGAGAGAGAGAGAGAGAGAGAGAGAGAGAGAGAGAGAGGCTTCAATGGGACAGTAGAGTTTGTCAATGACCAAAAGAAGATGGGGAGTGAAGTCTGAATTCACAGTTAGTGAGTAAGGCCTATGACCTCATGGTCTTGGGGGATAATGGAGTATTAATTCAGTGTGTTGTCTACTTTAATGTTAGAGCTTCGAATGAGACAAGCTTCTCATTTGTGTATTGTCCTAGTTAGGGTTATTATTGCTGGGATGAAATACCATGACCAAAGCAATTTGTGGAAGAAAGGGTTTATATTGACTTACACTTTCAGGTAAAATTCCATCACTGAAGAAAGTCGGGACAGAAACCCAAACAGGACAGGAGCTGATATGGAGGCCATAGAAGAGTTCTGTTTTCTAACTTGCTCTTAATGGTTTCATATAGAATCCAGGACCACTAGCCTGAGAATAGCAGTACCCACAATAGGCTAAACATTCTCCCATCAACTACTCAGTAAGAAAATGCCTTATAGCTGGATCTTCTGGAGGCATCTACTCAACAGAGTTTCGGTTTGTGTTAAGTTGACATAAAACTAGACAGCCACATGGATCCATTTGATTAGGCTGCCAGGTAGCAGATATCATGGAAGTGGTAGATGGGAAGAGACAACATAGTGAGATGCTAAGTCAGAGCAGAGGAACCAGAAAGCGCTCTAGAGTTTCCCTTCTCTGAAGTTGAGGCAGGATGAATCCTGCATAGCACTATGGGCTCAGTGTGATGGACTGGAGCCTGGGATCTTGCAGAGGAACAGAGGAGGATAGAGGTTTCAGTGGTATAGTACACTAGGAAACTTTGTCATTGACCAAAAGAGGACAAGGAGTGAGAACTGAAGTACAGGAGCCCATTAGGAAAACAACAACAAAAACAAACAAACAAAAAAAAACCCATAAACAACAGTATAATCTACTCAGTGACAGTAAGCAAGCAAGTTTGATGTTTTCAGGGATCTAGTAGCATCTGGGAAGCTGATTAAAATTTATCTCTGGATGAGTAATAACTTTTAGAGTCTCCCTTGTTCTCAATGAGACTATGAATGTAGATGATCTAACTATAGAAATCCTCTGAAGGAAAAAGATTACTTCCAATCCAGATGGGTCTTTGCAGAGAGGGGCTTATACAGGAGAGGAGGAAGAGGAAAAATACCAAAAGGGGTGACCACATTTCAGGTTTTAAATGAAATAATTGAAACTTTGAAAACCAAATTAAAATTAAAAAACTTAGCTAGGTTGTCTTGTTCTTAAGGAGACCTAGTACCCAGTGAAAAGGAGAATTCTAACGTCACAACATATCTAGGGAAGTTAAGTTGCTTCATATTCAGGTTTTGCAGTTATTCAGAACTGCAAAATATGGTAGAAGTAATTTATAGGAAACTTCTTTCTTCCTTTTGCAGTATCACCTATTATATATTTTAATATACATGTATAAATACAAATATAAATAAATATACATATGCAAATATATAGTAAATTTTCATATTTGATGGAGGGGAGGAAAATGTCTCTTTGTTTCTTTGTTTCTTTCTCTCTTTCTCTCTTTCTTTGTTTCCTCTCTCTCTCTCTCTCTCTCTGTTTCTTCTCTCTCTCTCTTTCTCTCTCTCTTTTTTTCTTCTTTCTCTCTACTCATTTTACACCCTGATCACAGTTCCTCTTCCCTCCTTTCTTCCCAGTCACATCCTATATGTACCTCCCTTTCTCTTCAAGAAAAGGAAGTCCTACGGCTACAAAACCACCCTAGCACATGGAGCAGCATCAGGACTAAATGTATCCTCTCCCACTGAAAACAGACAATGCAGGCCAGCTAGGGGAAGGGGTCCCAAAGGCAGGCAATAGCTTCAGAGACAGCTCCAATTGTAGGGGGCCAACATGAAGATGAAGCTGCACATTTACTACAAATAGGTAGGGGGTCTAGGTCCAACACATACATGTTCTTTGGTTGGTGCTTTAGTCTCTGTTAACCCACATGGGCCCAAGTTAGTTGACTCTGTGGATATTCTTGTGTAGTTCTTTCCCCCACTCTTCCACAAGTCTCGTTGTGCTTTGCCTAATGTCTAGCTCTGTGTCTCTGCACATGTTTCCATCAGCTTTTGAATAATGACTCTCAGAAGACAGTTATGCTAGGCTCCTATCTGCATGACACTATCATTAATAGTGTCATGGTTGGCTCTTTCCCATTAGGTGAGTCTCAAGTTGAGCCAGACATTGGTTGTCCATTCCCTCAATCTGTTTCATCTTTATCCCTGTACATTTTATATAGGCAGGACAAAGTTTGGATTGAAGGTTTTGTGGATGAATTGGTATTCCTGTCTCTCCCTTGGAAGTCCTTCCTGGATATAGGAGATGGTCACTTTAGTCTCCATATTCTCAGCTGCTAGGAGTCTCAGCTAGGGTTACCCACATAAACTCCCAGGAGTATCCCCTGTCCCAAGTCTTGGGCTTGTCTCAGAGATGCTCACCTACAGATTTCTGTTGGCTCTTCTGTTTAGCCCTCTCCCCCAACCCAAGCCCTCCTCATGCCAGATCCTTACCCAAGTTCCCCTCCATACTACCCCTTACACCCAGTTTTCTTTCTCCATCAACCTCTGATGTCTATTTTATATCTGCTTCTGAGTGAAATTCAAGCATCCTCCCATGGGACCTCCCTCTTAATTAGCTTCTATGGGTCTGTGGATTGTAGCATGATTATACTATACTTTATGACAAATATCCACTTGTAAGTGAGTACATACTATGCATGTCTTCCTTGGTCTGAGTTACCTCCCTGGGGATTATATTTTCTAGTTGTATCCATTTGCCTGCATATTTCATGATGTCTTTCTTTTTAATAGCCAGGTAGTATTCCATTGTGTAAATGTACCAGATTTTCTTTACCCATTCTTCAGTTGAAGAATTCCATGTTTCCAGTTTCTGGCTATTACAAATAAAACTGCTATGAACATAATTGAACAAGTGTCCTTGTGGCATGGTGGATCATTTTTTGGGTATATACTCAGGAATGATGTTGCTGAGTCTCGAGGTTGAACTATTCTCAATTTTCTAAGAAACTTTCTAACTAATTTCCAAAGTGGTTGTACAAGTTTGTCCTCCCACTTGCAGTGGAGTAGTGTTCCTCTTGCTTCACAACCTTAGCATCAAGTGCTATCACTTGAGTTTTTAATCTTTGCCTTTCTGATGGGTATAAGATAGAATCTCTGAGATATTTTGATTAGCATTTCCCAGATAACTAAGGATGTTGAATGTTTCTTTAAGTGCTTCTTGAGTATTAAAGATTTCTCTGTTGAGAATTCATATTTAAAACTCAAGTCCAAGTGAATCCAAGACCTTAATATCAAACCAGACACACTAAATATAATAGGGGAACTGCCTTGAACACATTGGCATAGTGGACAACTTCCTAAACTAATAGCTAAGGCACTAAAATAAACAGTTATTAAATGGGATCCTATGAACTGAATAGCTTCTGTAAGGCACCTACAATAGGAAAAAACTACAGCCTACAGAATGGCAAAAGATGTTTAACAATCCTATATTTGGAAGACTACTATCCAAAACATATAAAGAATTCAAGAAATTAGACATCAATAAACCAAATAACCCAATTAAAATGGGGTACAGAACTAAATTTTTATATTTTAATATTTTCTGTTTGTAATTAAATCTATTTTTATCTTTTTTATTTTTTGAGAATTTCATATGATGTATTTTGATCCTCTTCATTCCCCATTACCCAGAGTAACCACTCTCACATCTATTAATTCCCTACCCTTCTCAGCTTTATGTACTTGTCTTAAAAATTCACTCAAAACATCCAATTTGTGTGACATATATACTCATGTGTGTGGTTCCATCATTGGGAGTTTGGTTAGCCTACCAGAGAAGATACTCATTTTTTTCTTTTAACTTTATTTTACATCTTGATAACAATTTACCTTCCCTCTTCTCCTCCTAGTCCCTCCTCTCCACCTCTCTCAACATGCAGTCCTTTTCCAGTTCTATTCAGAAAATTGTTCGTCATCTAAACAGGTATCTACCAGCCAAGTCATATCAAGTTGCAGTAAGAATATACATCTCCTCTTCTATTAAAGCTAGACAAGGCAACCCATTATGGGGAAATGGTCCTAAACGCAGGCAGCAGAATCAGAAAAAGCTCTTGTTCCCATTGTTAGGAGTCCCACAAGACAATCAAGCTACACAACTGTAACATATGTGCAAAAGTCCTAGGTCTGTCCCATGCAGGCTCTTTGGTTGATGGCTCAGATTTGAGATCCTCTATTGACTCCACTTGGTTGAGTCTGTGGGTTTTCTTGTGGAAACGCACTCTTTTGGGGTTGTATTTGAAAGTTTTGTTTGTTTGTTTTTTGTTTACAGAAGGAAACTCATGCTTGGTACAGCACAGATGATCAAGAACTCATAACTATTATTGTAGATATGGGATATGGACATAGTATCAAACTGGCCCAATTCATATCTCTATATCCATAAATAAATGCAGCTCTCAGACCTCTTCACAGTTTCTGTATAGTGTCCAGTGGTTACCGAAGAAACTCAAAGCTGAACAAATTTCAGACAGCAAGGGTTAGTGGTGTGTTCAGCTCCAACTGAACCATTTTTATCACTCCCTCCCTCCTGCCAATGCTTAGGGACCATTAAAGAAAGATGATAACAACTAGAGATTAGTAGAAAGTGAGCAAAATGGTATCTTCATGATACGGCAGGACTTCTGTACTAATGAATCACAGTAGCTGTGGTTGTAAAATATCAAGCCAGGTAACAAACATTCTAGTATGAAGGAGGAACGGCTTTTGAGCGCTCACTCTTAACTGAGCTGACAGTGAGTTGATTTCTGAGGAAGAAATTGTCAGTTAAAAAACAATCTATTCTTCCTCCCTCTTTCAGGGTATTTCTCTTTTTCTATATTTGTCTCCTCTCCCTCTCCCTCGCCCACGTCCGCTGCCTCACCCGCTCCCTCTCCCTCTCCCTCTCCCTCTCCCTCTCCCTCTCTTCATTTGTGTGTACATACAATGTGAATACCACAGGTTATTGATTCACTCTCTGTTGCCAGGTGTGAGTTCTGAGAAGACATTACACCCAATCAGAAAACAATCGGTTATTTTCATAATATTTATGCCACTACTGGCATTCATGGGCATATTTTGCCAGGTGTATTGTTATTCTAGCCCACTAGGTTTATGGCTCAGTAAGATATTAAACTCATAGTGATTGTTTTTTTGGGCATGAAACCACAGACAAGATCAAGTCAGTCAAAGTTCCTAAACTCTTACCTCAATAGAAAAGCTAATTGTAGTTGTTGCTTTCCAGAGGACTCCTGGTGGCTTGTTCATATACCAATGAATGGATTTATATTTGTATATGTGTTAAAAACTTGACTCAATTAAAAAAAAAAGAAGTTGGGAGGGACTGTGGTAGAGGTGTCTGAGAGGAGCTTTCAAGGGAAATGAAAGTTATATGTGATACATTGTGTAAATGTATAAAATTCTCAAAGAAGTAAATATTAAAATTTTGACTTTTATTCATGGCTTCTTGGACACTGGCTTATGTAAAATGGACTCATCTTACCAAATATCATTACTATCCTAACATGAAAATTTAAACTACTTGGGAATTCAAAGGTTGTAAGAGATCAGCATTAAGAATTCATTTAAGGGTACTCTGCCCCTCTACCTACTCACTCCTGCCTCAGTGCTCTAGTATTTACCTACTCATAGAGGCAAGAGGAAGCAGGAGGGGTTAGGGAGATTGTGGAGGAGAAACTGAGAAAGGGGATAACAACTGAATTGTAAATAAATAAAATAACCAATAATAAATGGGAAAAAAAAGATGTAGCTAGTGGTATATCCAGTGTAGTGAAAGAACATATTAGAACCTGTATTTTAAGATGCTCTAACTCATGGAGGGAAAAGACAGAAGAGTCTTTGTGATAAAGTGAAAAATAATTACACTGTATATTTGTTACAACAATTATTTTTGATTACTAAAGTTCCAACATTAATGTCTCTACCTATTTAAAAACATTCTCACGTGACTGACTTTCTTTGTCCAATTCAAGGCAGCATATCTCTCTCTAATAAAGTAAATTGAGTTCATTCATTAAAAAATTCATCAAAAATTTAAATTTAAAATGGTTTGGATTTATGGGACACTATGGTGATGTTTTGATACATGCCACATTTTATAATATTTGAAACAAAGTAGATGCATCTGTTTCTTCATGAAATTATTATATTCTTATCCAATCTTTCAAAGGCCTCTATTTTTGGCTGTCAGAAATATACAGTACATCATCATCATCATCATCATCATCATCATCATCATCATTATTTTGTAAGGGCCTGTGATTTATCAAAGAATGATACCTTGACTTGAGTAGTATACAAAGGCAAAGAGTCTTTGTTCTGCAAAAATCCACCTGTCAGCAGTCTATGATTTACCAAGATGGAGATCAAGAAGTAGTTAGGGGAATTCCAGGGAGGAGTAGATGACCTTTATTCTGATTGGTTGGCTCTATCGGGGATATAGATTTTTCTGGGATTGGCTAGGGGTCCAGGGACTTTCCAGGAGGAAACCTAGAAACTGTTGCTGACTCATCCTGACTGTTTTTGCCTCAGGCCACAAGACAAGGCAGCTCCTGATTGTCCAGACTTTTCTAGTTCTGGGATACAGAAATTTAGGTCTAGTTCTCTGAACTAGTTTGGAGCCTGTCATGGAATCTGCCCAATCTCTGATACCATACAATGTGACAAAACAACAGAATTTATATCTCTAGCTTTAAGGGTACCTTAATACCTGTTTAAAATGTCTCCTATCTGCCCTATTCTCATTGTATTTGACCTCTAACAATAATCTCCTATGAAATTAACTATTTTAGATTCTATGTATGAGTGAAATTGTATAGCATGTATCTTTCTATCCTTTCTTTATTTCACTTAATTAAATATCCACTAAATAGTATTTCATACCTTTTGTGTGGCTGAAAAGAGTTCTACTGAGTATGTAAGTCACTAAAAACAAAACCTAAACAAATAATCACTCCATTGACACACATATTTCTTCCTGTCATGAATAGTGCTGCAGTAAACATGAAAGTATAGACGTCTCTTCCATATAATTAATCCATTTCCTTTGTATATATACTCAGTAGTGAAATTTCTGGGTTTGTATTTGTTTGTTTGTTTGTTTGTTTGTTTTTTGTACAACAGGGTGCTCTATAACTCACAATGTAGCCTATCACTCTTCACAGTCCTACTGCCCTAACCTGATAAGTACATGTATTATTGGTGTTAGCCACCATGCTTGGCTCTATTTTTTATTTTTTTTAAAATGAGTCTTCATATTGTTTTCCATAATGACTATACCACTATAGATGCTAACCTACCCTGGAATTGTGTACTAAAAGAACGTCTGATCAAATCCAAAATTTACAGAACGTAAAATATTTTCTATTATATGATAAAATAGTTATGGATTATCTTCTTAGTCTCAACAAAATCTTGGTAAAATTATTAACTAAGACTGATTTTTTAAAAAATATTATTCTGTTGGTTAAGAAAGACAAATAAGGCTAGATAATGAAACCAGCAGCTTTCATGAAATCAGTGGAAAGATTTGGCAAAATAAATTTGCAGGACCCCAGAGACACAGGTGATAGATAATTAATGGATATTTTCAAAGTGTTGTTATCTACTTCTTCATTTTAGCAGCAAACACATTCATGGACACTAAAAACTACTTATACAAATATTGATAAGAATGTCCAGCAAAACAAATGGTGTGACATGTTATGTTCATTGCTATGACTGACTTTCTTACTTCCAAAAGGAGCTCATAGACTTCCAACATTTACACCACTGCTCTCTGGGTCATCTCCATAGTTGTCCATCTGTTGGTAGTAACTGGTGCAGATGTCTGTTGACATTACTTTTTGGAGAAGTGGGTTGATTGCTGTGGAAGCAAAGATCATAGGTTAGGTAGCTGGCAGCAAAAACGACACAGAAGCGAATGAACATTACTGATTAAATTCTTCCTGTATGAAGAATACAAATAGGAGTATGATGGTGATAACTTTCAATAATGGATAATTCAGAGAAATTTAATGATGTTTGGAAACAAATTAACTACCTCCCCAAGGCAAGATTCAGAGTGGTATTAGATAAGAGTATATAGGCAATTTTTTCAACTCCCAAAATCATTTCCTTTGACAATAGAAACCCCCAGAAGAGGAAAAAAAAAGTTGATTTAAAAATAAATTTATAGAACATACAATCCTGCAGTTTGTTCCTTTGACTGATTTAAATATGCAGAGTTTCACTCCAACCACATCATTGATGAGCCTTCTGCTCTAGTGAAACCCCAGACGGCAGCAGATGTTTTGGAAAACACAAAACAATCTGGGTAGAAAGATAAAACTTTCTCCCACCTAGGAAAAGTCCTTCTCGTGTAAGTTTGGTCTGTTCTATGTTTCCACTTCTGTTTCTTCCAATTTTGTATGTTCTGAACAAGATAAGGCTTTCTAGATACAAGTTCACTGCTTGATGATCTATTTCCTGGTGGGGTTTAATATACTTTAAAATATGTTTATAAAACTAATGAATGGTATTTTTAAAGGCTTTCATTCTATAGTAATTTTAGTTAGAAACTGTATCTATTTTCATGTTAAAGAAGAGTGGAGAAGTAAGAGGTAACCTGAGAATAAATATGCAAACTGATTGATATTAAGTGTTGCTATTCTATGAATTATGTGCCCCACATATAGATTTATGGTGGTAAATAGTGAACATGTTAGCCATTAGTAAAAGGGGCTAAATAGTTTCCAAAGCAGCTTCAATAAGTAGATCAAAGATTAATATCAAATCACTGGAGGACAAAGTAGTACTATTATTTAAATTGATTTTGGAAGAAGGTGGCTTTGTCTCCCCTTGGTACACTAATTGAGAAAGAAAATAAGGACTGTGTATCTTTGAAGTTCGTGATGCTAAATAAGTTTGATTGTTTGATTTTAGCATTATTTATATATTATTGACACATACAAAAGAATCTTGGTTTACAGCTAGGAATCTTTTCTTCTTAGGCAATTTTGACTATTACTCATTGATTATTAATTCTCCTTTCCATAACTGTGTTTTCCCAAACATGTTCTACTATCTTAATGAATTCTATTTATTACTAGTACACATATTCTTTGAAGATGCTGCTTGTGTTTTATTGAGAACCTTATACTTTGCTGTATCTTTGAATTCCCCATTGTTTTGGTATCATCTCCTGCAATTAGTAACCAGTATGTTTTTACATTTGTATTCCTTTACATACTTTCAGCAACTGACATGGACATGATATTCTTAAATTTTTTTATAATCATTTTACAAGTGACCTGCCACCCTTAATTAAAATTGCAGTACTTACATTCTTTTCTTGAATCAATAATTCTCTAGTACCCATTACTCTCTTCCTTATTGCCTCAGACACATTTTGAGGAAAGCAGTTCAGAATCATTCCAAGTGTTGTATTGCCACCTTACCACCTTTTGTAATTTTAATTATTAGCCCAAGATATTAATGAGTCCTTGGTTGCCAATTCTGCTCTGACTTTGAAGTCTCCAAGATTCTGTCCCCATTAATCCAAACATGGAATGAGCACCTCCACCTTCACCTTCCACCATTAGCTTCTCTTCCTTCTAGAACCTACCTTTGTCACTAGTTTAAAATTTTTTCTTTATTGTATATACATCTCTTACTTCTCTCATTTTATGTTTTACCTCACCAGAAACTTATGTAAATTTTACTGTTGAGATTGTCCAAGAATCAATTGAGAGTGATCTTGGATGTTACTCACTACATTGAGGACATGGAATCTGAAGAGGCCACCTCCTGTAACCAGAAAGGAACCTCAGTGGGGCAATAGAGACAGCAACCCAACCACAAAACTCTCAACCTAAATTTTAACCTGTCTATAAGTAATGCAGGTATAGGGGAGGAAGCAGAGACTGAGGGAATGGCCAACCAATAATAGGGCCAATTTATGACCCATTCCATGGGCAAGCACCAATCCTTAACACTATTTATGATACTCTGTTATGTTTGTAGACAGAAGCATGTTGTCCTCTGAGAGGCTTCACCCATCAGCTGACTCAGACAGATATAGACACCCACATCTAAACAACGGATAGAGCTTGGGGACCCTTATAGGAATAGAAGGAAGGATTGTGTCCCCAGAGGGGATAGGAACTCCATAGGAAGAACAACAGAGTCAACTAACCTGGGCTCGTGGGGTTCTCAGAGACTCAAGCACCAATCAAAGAACACACATGGGCTGGACTTCCACCTCTCTGTACATAAGTAGCAGATATGCAGCTTGGTCTTCATGTGGGTCCCAAACAGCTGGAAAGGGGTTATCCCAGAAGCTGTTGCCTGTCCGTGGGATATGTTCTAGCTGGGCTACCTTGTCTGGCAAGAGGAAACACCTAACTGTGCAGAGACTGGAAGTGCCAGGGTCAGAGGAGAATGGTAGAGGGCATTGGGGAAGGACTGTGGGAGGGAGTGACCAGGAGGGGGACAGTGAGAGGGGTGTAAAGTAAATAAATTAAAAAAATAAAAAAAATTGTCACAGCCTTTATTGTCCTCATTGTCCAGATAATGCCCCTCATTTCTGTTAGGTCATAGACTCTTAGCTGCCTCACTCTGTCTCCCAGAAACCAGGCAGGTCCTCCATTCTTTCTATAACATATGGGTCCCTGCTGTGACTTGAAGATTTACAGACTTCTCCCTGAGTTAAGACTCCCTGAGTGCTTAACAAGTCAAATTATATAAGGCCACCCCAAGCTATGATTTTATTCCCTAAACTTAGAGAACTCTTACTTTATTTTGTGTGTACTCTACTTACATCATAGTATGCATTCAATCTTTGATCCTTTCTGCATTTACCAATTTTTTTTGGTTAATGTCCCTCATCAGTTCCCATCCACACTTAGTTTTTGTTTCTTCTTGTTGTCATTAAAAAAAAATTACTCTTTTATAAGAAAAATTTCCTGACTTCTGAAACTAAATGCAACTGTGTTTTATGGTAGAATCATCTCTTAGTTAAAGGCTCTGTGGGAATTACAGATGTGAAAACTGTTAACAGAGTACTAATCTAATCTCAGAGGCCAATTATAGAGTCATGATCAATTACAGAGTCTTTTAACGTGAGATACCAAAACATGAATGGTGGTTAATTTCAATGTGTAGGGACAAACTAAAAGACTAAAGTAAGTAATATAACAGAAAGCAGGACTTCTCAATGGAGAACAGCTTCAGAGTGATGCATTATACGCAGGTTTGACAGGTAACATGGACTAATTTATCAAATATGTTTGAAGGCATAGTTAGCCTTGCTTTGAGTTCTGGTTATCAATATTAGTCCTGTTTCTAAGAACTCTCCTACCTCTTTCATTACTTTAAAAAGTCAGTAATTCAGATCTCCTGCCCTATGATAGTGACTCACCATGACAGGCATTCTCAATGGCTGGTCGGACTGTGTCGGGAGCACCTCATTCTGGAAAACACTAGAACACTGGAGAAAGACTTACCCATATTTGAACAGCATCCTAGAGTCACTCGCAATCACATACTTAACCTTTATCCCTGCCCAAGATTCTCATTAGTGTCTGTTATTTCCTAAAGGGCCAAGTTATAATCCCTTTGGAAGGAAGTATTATTTTCATTATGGTATCTCTTAAATTCTACTTAATATCGTATATGGCACAAAGATGAGAATACATAAACCTCTGCCATGACCAAACGAATAGGCAATTTAGATGAAAGTTCCCTCCATAGAGTTCCTTAACTATAAAATTAGTATAATTTTTCCTGCTTGAATATAATGTAAGATTCTCTCCATTAATAATCTTTAAGGGTAGGTCCCATGATTTTCTTCTTTATGTAGAAAATTCTTCAACAAATAACTAATTCGACTCTTTTATTAGAACACTGAAACCTAGAAAGTCATAATTTTAATCACTCACAATGGACTGTAGTTTGACTCTCGACTCCAGAGTCTTCTGATCTTTAAATTACTTTTTAAATATGAATATAATCAGATTATGAGAGGATAGAAAAAAATCTGAATGAATCTGATTGTTAAAATTCTTATTAAAGAAAAAATATAAGTTTGATATAGATTATTTTGTTGGGAGAAAATGAAGCATGCAGCCAGATTGTTTAACCAATATTCATTTTATTTTGAAAACAGTATTGCTATCATTCAAAAACAAAAGAATGGGGAACAACACAAAAAGTCTCACCTTAAGTCAATTAATTTTTAGATAATGTTAATAAAGAAGACCTCTGAGTTTAGGACAAAAATGTAATGGAAAATCTGTTTTGGTAAGCAAGTTTAATATACTGCAACTTAGACACATGTTACCCAAAAAACCTTTTTCTTGACTGTTGAAGCCTTTCCTTGAAGCAGGTGCTTCCTATAATATATTACATGGATTTATTAATTACTAGCATCATCAACATTTATAATCATTACTTATCAACTTTTGTAAGGTTGATGAGAGAATAGAAAATAGTTTCTTCACTAGATAGAAAAGAAAGCTAAAAGTCTAATAGGCTGTCTAGGTTTTTGTTTTTGTTTCTGTCACCTTTATATAAGCGAAAATCATTTTAGGAAAGGGAACTTCATTGAGATGGACAGATAGAATAGTTGATGGAGCATGTTTCCTATTATTTTACTGGTTTTTGAGATTATAATGTAGTTACAACATTTCCCCCTTCTCTTTTCTTCCTTCAAACTCTCCCACATACCTCTCATTGTTAACTTTCAAATTCCTGACCTTTTTTTATTTGTTATTATATCTAATGTGGAAGGACACAGCCCACTGTGGGCAATACCATTCCTGGGCAAGTGGTCCTGGGGAGTATATAAAAGCAAATTTAGTTAGCTAGTAGGCTTTCCTCTATCTTCTGCTTCAGCTCCTATTTCTTGGTTTCTACCTGAGTTATTGACTTGTCTTCCTTTGAAATAAACCCTTTCCTCCCAAATTGCTTTTTGTCATGGTGTTTATCACAGTAATAGAAAGGTATACTAAGACATAGAAAAGGTATACTAAGAATAGAATAATGCTTGGCCAGATAGCAATATGGATGTTCACACGAGAAAGACTTTCATGTCATCACACACAGAATGTATTTTAAACATCACAGTATCCTATTTGGTGGAGGATATTGGAACATATATTTCATATTTTTGTCTCTTCTCTCAGATATCAATAGATGTCAATTCAAAATAGCATTATGGTTTGTAGTTGGCATGTCCCCCAGCAGTCTATATCACAAAGGCTGATCCAGAGTTTGTTGCTACCAGCAGGTGATAGAATCCTTAAGAGGTAGGGAGTAGCAGGATGTGTTTATGTCACTGAGAGAATACCTTCAAGGAAGATAGTGACAGTGATTCTTACTCTTCTTCCTTTGTTTTCTACATCCAATCCATGAAGTGAAGATTTTTCTTTGCCATGAAGTTCTCATTTGCTTTGCTTCAGGCTCTAAAGCAATCAGACAAGAACCATGAACTAGAGTTCCCAAACAATGAACTCAAATAATCCTTCTGTATAAGCCCATTTTCTCAGCTATCTGTTATAGTAACAGAAAACTAATATAAGAAAGATACAATATGTACATGCCTCTGCGACCAATAAAAGCTTTCTTATGTAAACCATCATCTTCATATCATATCATTCTAATTTGAACATTTTAAATTCGACGTATCAGGAAGCATATTAGTATTAGCTTTGTTATAGACACGGTGTCATGTCTCCCTCAAACCCACATGTTGAAATCATAGCATGTTATACAGGAGGTCAAGCTTTTGGGAGATAAATAAGTTAGCTCATGAAAGTGGGTCTTCTATGAGAAGATTTGTCCTCTTCAGCAAAGAAGAGAAAAGACATATTTTCTGCCATCTTTTTCTCAATTTTTCACCAAAGGATTACTCAAGGAGAAGACAGCTATCTTTAACTCAGGAAGAAAAACTTCATTGAATATCTAACTGGGGACTTCTCAGTTCCCAGAGCTGTGAGAAATAAATGCTTGTTGCTTACATTGTCCAGTATATAGTAACTTTTTACAGTGATCCAAATCAGTAAGATTTGCACACTAAAATCGCTATAATGAGTTCTTACATCTTTATTCACTGCTTTGGTATCTACTTTGAATATAGTTGAACGCTGTCACACTAGAATTACCTTTAGTACTAAATCTAGTCTGTGACTGTACACCTCTCTAAAGAAGAGTTATACCACAGGGTGCTTGCTATGTGAGTCAGGTGGAGGATCAAAACAGAAACCTTAATTGACTAATGATCTTGAATCACTAATAATTGTGTTCTAATCCCAAAGAGCATGATATGAGTTATAGGAAAATCTATGCAAATCACTGAAAGGCTTAAATGCAGCCACAATAAAGGCATTAGTTTCCTAATCTTAGACCAAGTGAAGATGTTGCCAGTGCCATATAATGTCAATGTATTTACTTCACTATCAGCTATATTTTAAGGATTATGTTGAGCTAATGGTTTCATCTTAAAACAGTACCTTCAAAAGATTTTCTGAACAATATATACTGCATGTTTTTATTAATGCTAGGTAAGCATTGATTTCTGATTATACATATCTTTCAGAAATCATGGGTAAAACTGTTAAAGAAGTCTTTTGAAAGACATTGTAGAGCCTTTAAAATGTAAATGATTAGACTGATTCTAGGTAAAATGGAGTAAGCAGTCTTCTGCCCCTGCCTCTTTTCCCACTGAAAGAAGTCAATGCAATAGTGCAGGATGTGCAAGGCTGCTCTGGAGTGTAAATAATAGGAAACAAATAGGCAGAAGAGACATGATCAAAATACCATCAAAGTATCCATGGTTGGCTGTGCTTCTCTCTGTTGTGTCTGGATAAAAGCATCTTTCTGAAGCCCACTAATGGTCTGTTCCCACTTCTGGTGATCCAGTAGAAATTCTCTACTGAACTCATAGATGGGGAAGGTATCCTCTATACAACAGAGGACACTGAACAACAGTGCCACCAGGAACATACAGTCAATATTTGGAAAGAGAAACTTATTCTTCACTTGAAAGTCTGAAGATCTACAAATCTGGGGGTGAAATTTTGCCATTTCCGTTTCTATCTTTTTGTCCTCTGCCTTTTGGCACCAGATATGAACATATCTAGGGGAGGTAAAAAGTAAAGCAAATTAAGTCAAGAGCTGAATTTTGCTCAGGGGCTGAAAAGAGATTTTCAGAGGAGAAAAAGGTACTTTAGAAGATATTCATAACAGTCACCCAGTAGCTTCATGTTTTTGATATTCCTAGGTTGTCCATGCATGAATGTGGCTGTGACTGCAAACATACTTTCCAACATCATGAGCTAAAATAACAATGTTGCTTGCCAGTGATAGCAGCATAGGTCATGCTGGGGGGAGGGGGAGCACATTCTAACAGCACATCAGACCTTTGAAACAGAAATGATATTGCAACATTATCTATTAAACGTGAGTTTGAATCTGAAACAAGCACATTCAAATAAAATATCACCATGATACAGTGAATTAAAATTTTAAAATAGTTTGCGGTATTTTTAAACATCCACAATATATTGAAACATTAATTGTCCGTGAGAAGCCAGTATAATCTGACTAACTTGAGCAAAAAGCCACACAGATACTAAATCTATGATGGTAAAGAAGGTGGAACTATTTGACACAAGTCTTTATAGCCCTATTATATAAGCAGTTCTGACCTGCTGATGTTCATCAGCATAGCCAAGACCCTGGGCTCAATTTGATGCATGCACATACACTCATGTAGAGAGATGGGGGTTTAATTCCAATAGAGACATGTAGCTTTAGATAAAATGGAATGACAATCTCAGCAAAAAGAATAAAGAAGAAACAAGAAAGAATAAAGTAAAAATTTCATAACCAAAACTACAGAAAACAGAAATTTCCATGGAAACTCTCAAGAGAGACACTATTAAAGAGAAGTGAACTTGAATATGGGAAAATAAACATATCTAATCTGGATATCAGAGAGAAAGATCTTAGTAAATAAATCCAAAGGTACCAGAAAGGAAAGTAATACTAAAAGCACTTAATACTTATATCCCTGGTGTATTAGAAGAGGAGGAGAGACTATGCTGTATATACTCATAAACAGAAATAAAATATAAGATAAATTAGTCATTGAAAAATTAATGAAGACTGTGTCTCAAGCTTGGAGAAAAATAAATCCGAGGAGTTCAGCAAATCCTAAACAGTGTATATGATTTCAAAGAAATCCACATCTACAGGTATCGAAATCAAGCTTTCAAAAGGAGACAGAATGAAGCAATACAGTACAAACACAGAAACAAAATTTGTTTTATGGCTTTACCTATCTTATCAAAAACTCCAGAGACAAAACCAGATTTTTCTGAAACAAGACAAATGTACACAAAAGCAGTCAGCCTCTACCCTTGAAGAGTACCATACACCAGTGAAGATTAACTTTTATTCAGGAATGGTGCTGAAATAAAGCTAATTTCTGATGAAGTCAAGCTAGTGGAACTCATTTCTAGGAGACTGATTTTGTTAAGGACAGCTTGTTAGTACAGAAACGCAATAAAATGCATGTCCTAAACCTCAATTATTTCAGAACTATTATTCTGTCTAAGTATAAGAATAAATTATAAAACTTTTAGCAGATTGTATTGGATAAAATCTTCATAGATATTAAAATTTCATGGAGAGGGCCCAGTGAGACTACTCAGTGGGTGAAGTCCACTAAGCCTCATGACTTCAGTTTAATTACCATAAGGTGGGAAGAAAGATGATTTCCCAGGTTGTCCCATGAACCTCATATACATACATGGCACACACATACATATATGCTATAATAGTATAATAAATTTAATAAAATGTTTATTAACATGATGATGCCTCAATCACAATCTGTAACAGGAAATATTGATTATTTGGATGTTCTGGAAGTTCAAAATTCTGTTGCCCAAAATATGAGGAAAAGAGAAGCTTGTGTGGTAGATTCTAATTAGAATTTATATACCCCCAAAAAGAATTATGCTCACAATACATCAAGAGTACTCAACATGCAAAAGTAAGAAAATAACTTTAATCTTTAGATAAGTGATAAGTTTGAATGGCCATTTCACTAAAGGAAAATTCATGGATGGCAAATATGCCCATGCAAAGATATTTAACACCGGGACATGAAAATTAAGGCTATGATTGAATTTCAATATGTCCTGTTAAAATAAAAGTAGAGGTGATATAAAGTGCTAGGCCTAACATCTCATTCATGAAATTCTGGTGGAAATGTGACATGATACACAGCCTAGGGAAAAAAGTTTCATAGCTCTTTATTTGTATTTACTTTTTGTTATAGGCGTTGGGGAATTTTGCTTTCATGTGCCCACGCCTGGTACCCACAGAAGACAGAAAATGGCATGACATTCCTTGGAACTGGAGTTACAAAGAGTTGTGAGGTGAAACATGGGTGTTGAAAAATCAAACCTGAGTCCTCTTAACTGCAGAGCCATCTCTCCAGCCCTCTGATGACCTTTAATAAGGTAAGTGACATTTAGCACTTGTTTACTTTATCAGCCAGCAATTCAATTCTCATAGATTAATTACAGAATAATGAGAATTTTTAACCACATATAGTCTATGTATAGGCTTTTATTGCAGCTTTGCTCTGATCTTCACATTGTATATAATTGCCCTTCAATAGTAAAAATAAAATTAAAATGATAAACACAAGGTAGTCCACTCATACAGGATAAAAGGAACAAGTAGTGTATGGAACTGGGTGAATCTCATTGTTTATATAGGATGGGAAAGCTGGTCACCCAAGATTACATTACATGTAGCTTTATGTGATTCCACTTATATGTCATTAAAAACAAGGAATAGAAAATACATCCACGGTTGCCATAGTTTTAAGAATTGGGGTTAGAAGAGAGGAAAGACAATTATGTACAAAATCTCAACCTGATCATTTCTTAGCTCTCTGACAAAGAATCCTGGTCCCCTGGCTCTCCCTTTCTCCAGCTGTACAAATTACTCAGGGCTTCTTCAGAAAATTGCAGCTAACAATTGTCCAATCACTGGGCGACTTAAAGTCTTGTAACCTTGGGTCTTGACTAGAGTGATGAGTTTTGAAGTCCATACACTGCATAGATTCAGACAATAGCATAAATGTGTTCCACTGCATTAATTAAATCACTAAATTACCAGGAATGCTAATAAGGATTATGGATTTCTTCTCTTATTTGTTTATTTTTTAAATTTAAATTACTTTATTAATTTGAATTATGAATTTTTAAGAGGGAAGTATTATCTGCAAATTAGTTCACATACTTACCTGCTCTTGAAGGTTCTTCATTTCTATGGAACATATGGAAGTACCACTGATTAGGGCAAATGCTTCTGGAAATGCTCAAGACCACATTGCAAACTTTTCTCAGAAGTGATGGGTTAAAGTTGTTGGAAAGTAAAAATGACATTAAATAGTTATCTGAGAGTAGCTGGCATTATTGCCAGTAAATTGTCATAATTTCCTTTGAAATGTAGGCTGAGGCCATCAGGTACCTTGAGCATTCATTATTTGAGGTGAATACAAGTTTAACTAGAATCTAGCGTTTCATGGCCATAAATAACAGTAAGACAATCTCAAAAAGTGAGGGCACAGCGAGAAATAAATCTAATGTTGGCTTTATGCCTAGGACTAATGAAGGAAAAAGAAGGTGGGTAAAAGAGCTGTAAGTCTAAGTGGATGATGTATGTCTTCTGTTTTATTCATAGGGGTCATAACCCTGGCTATCGGAACTTATGACCAAAACTGAGGTTTGTCAACTTGATAGCAACTTCATGACTCTATCCCAGACACCAAGACATAAAATATATGGTTTTAACTCTCTCTCTCTCCGTCATCACTTTCCTAACACTGATACTGGCTAAGCCAGCATGAGCCAACTTCAGGTCTTTTAAGTCACATTGGATTCAAGAGTCACACTTTACAATCACAATTCAAAGCTGATCACATTTCTTTTTAAAATGATAATCATGTTGTAAAAATGTGTTTTAGTATGCATGGAACATTTCTCAGTTTTCTCAATTATATTTGTGCAGTAGAAAAAAAGTAAAAACTGTAGCCAATAGTAAAACTTAGCAACTCAATCCATTTATTTGGCCTTAAAGTTTTTAAAATACTACAGATTTTTAAATAATTATCTGAATCCTTATGCAAATTTGTAAAAAAAAAAAACCAAAGCAGGCTCTATTTGTAAGAAAGAGACTTAAAATAGCAGAAGTTCTAAGAAAGATTCTCTGGGTATATATCACTAGATGACAAAAAGCATTATAACATTGGAGATATAAATATTATGTCATGCCTTTGTTTCATAGTTTATCAACTAATTTTGGAGATATTATACAGTCCTTCTCCCCTATAACACTAGTGTTTCTACATTTTATATTTTCTCTGTCTTTTCTTGTTTAGCTGTTATATAATAGCAGACACAGAGCAGAGTCAGGAAACCGATATTTAAAATCAGGCTTTGTCTCTGGTGTATGCTTGGCAAGGGTGGTTCATCTCCTTTACTGATCACGTAAGAATAATGCCTGCCCTGAATATGTCACTGAGTCATGGAGAGGCTCCTGTAATGCGTAATAGTTAGTAAAATAGGGCTCTATGGCACTGTGGATTTATATCATTACATTGTCACCACACGATGTCTTTCCCATGTTTTCCCCTGGGCATAGTTCTTGTTAAAATACCTCCTTCATTTTGCTTTCTTTGTCATAGTTTCTTTATATATAACCTTTACATTTCCACATTGCCCCTTGGTATTCATATCACTTCTTTCAGGATTTATAACAATACAGTAATGGGTGGATTCTTGTGTGTGAGGTATCATAGCATCTTCTACTGTTCTCTATGGATTTCTTATTATACTTTGAACACCAGAAATGTGCATATGGAGATTTGAGCACAGGGCAAGCCAGCAGTTGAGAAGAAGGGTATCTTCACTTTCTAGCTGAAGCTTCATAGCCTTTTGAAAACTCTAAAGGCAAGGTAGGAGAGAAGGGACTGAAAGAAAGCAATAAAAACAGCAACAGCAGCAACAGCAACAACAAGAACAACAACCAGCAGATACGGACTTCTGTGTGCTTAGCTGTGGAATGTAGATGGAGCTAGGATCTGCTTTCAGTAATGTGAAGTTTAAAGTATGACACACTTGAAACTCTACTCAGCGTACAGGAAGGGCCTTAAAGAGACATTCATTATGGCAGTTTTGATACAGAGGAAGGTGTATAGTGATGCTCACATCACTTGATCACATCTCACGCCATCTTTATTATTCTGCATCTGGTATTCCTTCAAACTTTCTTATACTTTTTCAATCCAGTTCTAGCTTGTCTCAGTTAGCCCAGCATGGAATTTGCATTGCATTTTTCTTTGTTAGAGTTCTTACACTTGCTTTCTCATCTCTGTAAGAATTTGTTTCATTTTTCAATTCCTAATCTCAAAGTACAGGTAACATATTACCTTTCTGAGGCTGTTTAACCTGCAAAACCAGGTTTGCTCTATGAGTTATTTTTATACATATTTATATACCTATCATTTAAATATTTAAGTAATTGTGTGTTATACATATGAAATGATTTAGTTATTTTTCTTGTCGCTTTGACAAAATAACTAACAGAAATAACTTAAGTGAAGAAAGCCTTAGTTTAGTGCAGGGTTTTAGAGGGTATAGCATCATACAGGGAAAGAATGGAAATGATATTGCTCTGATGTATGGTGACCAGGGTTTGCAATGTGTGTAGTGGTCCCCCGGAAGCTGAGTGGTCTTGAACCAGAAGGAAATTTCACCTTCAAAGAAACCCACTTCTGCCAACAAGAACCTGGCCTCAGAGGTTTCATGACTTCTCAAGCAGCACTACCAGGTGAGAGAAAGTGTTCAAATATACAATGGAGTATTCCATATTTAAACCACAGCAATCAACAGCATAATGTATTTCCCAATATTTATGTGTTAAAAATACCAATGTAATATAATCCTCAATATTTATTTGTTCAAAGTATTTTCAACAACCACAAAAAATATTGTGACAAATTAGTCTTATATTTAAAAGTCCTATTTTGTTTAATTCAGAATTCTTTACCCTTGGGATGATGTACAATAAATTGTAGAATATGTAAGTAAAGCCGAGTTAATAGCCGAGTGTGTTATTTGAATTCTAATCTTTAAGATAAAAATGTAGTGCTGGTAGGAATATTTTAAATTATACTTATCAAATGAGTTCGTACCTGGATAAATGCATCTTAGTATTTGGCTAATGCTACACAGTTTAAAAATATTGAGGTTGTTGTTATCCAATCAATTTCCTTTGGATAAGTAAAATTTCCCAAATCAATCATGCTTTTTAAAAAAATCATAAAGACTACCAAACCACTGCACATATAACTTAGAGGAAGTGGAATGGATAGTTATTAAGTACTTTGCCTCTAGTGTAAATTAAAAAAACTGTTCTTCCTCCTGTTCCACACACAGTTTTTTTTAAAAACAGGTTTTCATTAGTGTCTGCTTATTTCCCAACTCTCTCTTCTCATTATAGAGTCAGCGTATGCCTCAGGTTGAGCTTATTCTCCCAGCATCTTTAGAAGAGAGCTGACCAATGCCTGTTTATCACATTGTTTTCCAAATGTTGATATCTTATCACAATCAGTCCACGACTAACATTGTAGAACCTGTTAAGAGGAGTGAATTGGCAGTCTGCTAGGCACTAGACTTCACTTCTAGAGGAAAGAGTTATTTGCTAAGAAATCTATAGAAGGGCCTATTTCAAAGAGCCACATGTCATTGTGAGAACTTTACCTAAACAAATAAAGTTGTCTGTTTTCTCTGATGAATTGTTAACATTCAATTATTGTCATATTACTCAGAATCCTTGATCAGGACACACATCATACACTATTAATTATTATTAGGTTGCATGTAGCCATTAGTTACTCAGTCATTGCCTGAGCTTCCTCTACTTGTCACTCAAGCTTTTAGTATTGATGAAACAGTGTTGAATAGTCTGTTTCCCATGGAGTTCTCTATTAACTGTTTGAGGTTGTGGTGATGGTGAGATAGAGAGGTGGTAGGCAGCATATAAACAAATACACAGAAGATGCCATGATATAGTGTTAGTTATTAATAAGAACATTAAATACAGCACTGTAGTATGTATGAAATCTCAAGAAGAGATGAGGTAATGGGAAGAATCAATGTGGAAATGATTTTGTTACTTTCACCGTTCCTCACCTTACCTTCTCTTATTCTGACATAACTCTTGCTTATAAAAAATTATAAGGTGCAAACTGAATTTTGGCTCACAGTTACAGGTCATAGTCCTTTCTTTGGTCTTGTTGTCTTGGCTAATGGCAGCACAGTATTTTATAGAGCAAACACACAATGGAGAAATCTCATTCATTTCCTAGCTGGCTAGAAGTAGAGTGAACAAGAAGAGAGGTAAGGATGCTGCTACAATCTTCAAGGGGTCCTCATTAATGATGTAATGTCCTTCTACTAGTCAACCTGACTTCAATGTTACATCACCTCCTAGTATCAGTGTAAGCTGGAGCTGAACATTCAGTATATTGACCTTTGGTGTAAGTTCTAAACCATAAAACTAACCATCATGTAGTGGTGACTGGAACTGTTTTTTTCTAAACTCTGTGAAAGGGTGGGACTCCATGGTACATATTCCAAGAGAACGCATAGCCAGTCAGCTCAGGCAGTCCTAAAATAATTTGTACTTAGGTCTATGATCTATAAGACAGGGTACAATAACCATTCCATACATGGCAAGATTTTTTTTTCTTAAAAGAAGCAGATAAAATATCTAGTACAGATAGATAACAAAATAGCTCTCATTTTTCACTCTCTTTTATCAATGATACTTAGTATGTATATTTTATTTAGATAAGAATAAAGGGTGTTCCATTTAAAATATAGTTATGGAATATTATTGATCTACATGAGCACAGTTCTGGGAGACTTAAATTAAGTTGGTAAATTTGTTTAAAAAGTAACCTTCCAGTCTGATCAAGAGAAAAATATTAGGCGAACTTCATCTATGACTCATTTCCCACCGTTTGAAAGGAAAAGGTGAAAACGGAGTATATTTTAAATGTGAATAGAAAATTACCTGTCAAAACAAATACTTCCATGTGACTTATTAAAAACCTACTTAGAAGAATTATGAGGGATTTCTGTCTAAAATCTTTAAGCTTAAATGTACAGTATTGGGTTTGACATCACATTTCTACAGTTGGAGGTAACTTATAGGTAAAATAAGACTTTGCTTAAGTAATTTGTTTTCATCCTTAACTGCCACAGAATTCACATGGGGATTTTGACAGGCAAATTATTCATAAGAGGATAAATGAGTAAAATGAAAATTGAAGGGCTACTGTTAAAAGATGGAAAAATTCAAAATGACTAAATAAGACTTTGAAAGTTATAGAATGCATTTTTTTCATTCAAGCAACAAAAAAAGAGATTTTTTTTGCTTCAGAGCATTCTGGATATTTGATTATACATCAAATATATTTTTATATAAGTGAAATACTGTATTACTTATTTTGCGGCTGCCGTGATACTCCAGGGCCAAACCCAACTCATTGACAAAAGAGATTGTTTTGGCATGTGTTTCCAGCAGAGCGAGCCCATAATGTTAGGGAAAGTTACAGCAAACAGGCATGGCAACAGTGGAAGAAAGCTGAGAGCTCAAATCTCATCTACCCACAAGAAGCAAAGAGAGCAAGTGCCAGCATGTGGTGAGACCGCCATCCCTCAAAACTGCTCTGATGGCATACTTCCTCTATCAAGGTTCCATCTCCTGGTGGTTTCATAAACAGGGAAGCAAATGTTCAAATACATGAGCTTGTGAGGGAAATTTCTCACTTAAACCACGAGAAAAGGACATATTGCTAGACAAAATAGCTTCTCTCTTATTGAAAACATTTCTATCAGGAATACCCCCCTCTCTCTCTTTCTCTCTCTCTCTCTTTGTGTGTGTGTGTGTGTGTGTGTGTGTGTGTGTGTGTGTGTGTGTGTGTTCATTTCTCCCTATTGATCTGGAGGTTGGGAAATCCATGTCAAGATACTGACACAGTATGCTTCTTCTAAGAGCCCATTTTATGATGTGAGGAATTGCCATAGGCCAAGTTTCCACTACCCTTAGACCAAACTCAAATTTCTTATCACTACCTCTCTCTTTGTCTACTCCTAAATTTATTATTTACAATTTTCCCATCTTGAGTGAGCCAGTGACTTGGCCTACGGTCAGTTTTTCCAAATCACTATCTTCATTGAGTCTTGAACACTTCTGCTCTCCGAACCTGTTACCCTATAATGTCTGACTTACTTACATGACTGGACCCCTCTCCTTATCCTGATCTCAGTATAAACTACTGTTATATAAACAGGTTTGAATTGAAAGTAGCTAGCCATCTAGTTCATCACACCACTACACATTTCTGTGTAATCATTTTATTTTCAGGGGTTGTCTTACAAAAGGACCACCATATCTGGTTCTATACCAATGTCTTTTACCCTAAAGTCTTTTCAATATTAATGTCATCTTTTGAATGGAATTACATAGTTGAGATTTATTCCATTCCATATGTTTTATTTTCTAAAATATTTCTTTGGGATGATTTTGAAAATCAAATGTTCCTTTCTCCACTTATTTCATCTTGTCCTTCCTGAGATACACATAAGATCATGATGTTTCCTGTGATTATTGATTCATTTGTATTTACTTTTCCCAAGATGAGTGCTTCTTCTCTCTCTTCAGTTCCTTCCTTCCTTTCCTTAGTGTTGAATTAATTCTGTTGAATGACTTTTTCTATATTTGTATCATACTTACTGATTTTGAAGTTGTATATTACTTTCTATTCCTTTTGTAATTAATTTAAATTTAACAAGTATTAAATTCATCACATAAGTTATTACAAATATACAATTAATTAAGGTTTCTTCCTTCGTCAAAATCAACAAAAAGAAATTCAGGATGTCCCAATTCCCTTTTAAAGATTTTATATGTTGCTTCCTGGAGTTTTAGTTTTATTAAACAAAATTAATTGTAATATTACTAGAAGCTGTTATAATTTACAACATAGTTTTTTAATATTTTAACTTATTTTTATTAAATGTATGTATTTATTTGCTTTACAACCCAGTATCAACCTACCTCTCTTCCAAGTAACATCTTATGCAAGTCCTCCCCCCATTCCACCTTTCCCTTCTTTTTGGTGAAAGGGAAGCCAGCCTCTGGGAGTCAAAGAAGCACTTGGGTGCTGGAGATGTGTCAGGATGGGAGAACATGTGTTTAGCCTGGGGAGACCGAGGGTTTAATCTCCAGCCCATACCGATAAAATGGGATAAAGTTCCTTGGGCTGTAAAATGTCTAACTTGCTCTTTGTGCATTTGAAATGTCTTCATTTTGCCCTAGCTCTACCAAGACTATTTAGATGAACATAACACTGTGTTCTTTTCCCTCAGCACTTTGAAGATATTGTTCTATTATTTTTTAGTTTTTATTATTGCTGTTGAGACTCCAGCTTAAGGCTAATTTGAAACCCTTTGTAGGTAATCTGTCTTTTCCCTCTGGTAAGTTTTAAAAATTAAAAATGAAGTCTTTGATGACTTGCAGGTCTGCAGCACTGTGCTAAGTTTGCATTGGTATTTATGAGCCACCCTGTTCCTCTTCCTCGAGGAAACATTTGATCTGAGAAAAAAATTTCCCCCTTTTTACATCTGGAAAGCACTCATTGCTGTTCTTGTCAAGTGCAATTTCTATGCTGTTTTCTCCCTTCTCTTGAAACTAACGGAATAGATACTGAAGCTATTCAATCACAAATTACTATATTTTACTTGTTCCTTTCATAGTTTCATCCCTTTATGATTCGATTTTTAACAGTGTAAATATTGCTGTATTTCTTTTCTCTTCCTCTGTGTCTGGTGTAGAGTTCATCTTTTAGGCAGCACATTATTTCAGGGCTTCTTATTTACATTTGTGATTCCTTAGTAAAGTCGCTTCTGGACTTATATACAATTAAACATGTCGTCATTTAAAAAATATCTTAAGTCAAACACAGGGTGGTTTAAATTACTAAAAATCTATGTTTTCAGCAGTTTCTAAGTTAAGAAACCTGAGATCAAGTTTTAAGCCCAATATGTTCTGCCTGGTATCTCTTAGGAGAAATCTGTCTCATGAATCACCACTAGTTTCCAGTGATTTGGTAACTATATATTTCTTGAATTTTTGGATCAATGTTATGGCTATCATGTACCTATATCTGCACATGATAATCTTCCTATGAGTGTGTCTCACAAATTCTCTACTGTAAATTAACCTGAGGACTGTATTATCCTGGAAAGAGAAGGCAACAGTCAAAAGAAGGAACCATTTCCAAGACCATCTTGGTGACCCGTTGAGTTGATGTGCATTACTTACAGGTACACATTAAGTCTGCTGTGTCTGCATTATTGTCACTATGTGTGACAACTCACTTCAGTCTCTTGAGCGACTTGCCAGCAGTTATAACCCAGAAGAGTTACTTCTTCTCCAGCAACTATTTACCTCTTATATAACCTAGTTCTAGGTTTATGATATTTTTGTCTCAAGAGCTCTGTGAATTTTGAGCCTCTTAAGAAGCATTTTGCCATCCATAAGGGAATGGTTATACACAATATCTGAAAATAAAATTACATTCTGTGGTTAGGACCTAGATAGAGAAATTTTGTAGGGAACACAATTCCATCAGTGATACACAGTCATAGTAAATTTCTTTAAGAATATTTCTGCTCAGGGTTTTGTAGCTCATCTTTGAGGATGACTGCCAAATACCCACCTGAACTTCTGATTTTCATCCTTAAAAAATAGCTTTGGCTGCCTGATTCATAAAAGTTACCTATGAGCCCCAAACTGAGCAGAACCCTATTTTCAAGTTTATTCAATTTCCTTAGCAATTTCTATCAGTCTTTATATTTTTGCAACAAGGCTATATGAAAGTATATACTTTCACAAGAATCACATACATCTCTATTTCAATTACAATAAGAATAGGAAGGACTTATATTTTTGGAAAGCTGAGCCTACAAAGCATACACCATCAAGATAAGAGAAAAAAACAGCTGGACAATTGTAAGATCTGAGGCATACTAAATTTGATTTTGATTTCTGTTAATATCATACTATCAAGAGAAATAAATCAACAAAGGAAAAGATATATCCCAGAGATTAACACTTGTCCATAAAAATAAGTTGTAGATATTCTTGGATTGCATTAAAATTAGCAAAACTAGTGGTTACCCAAGAAGATAAACTTAAAACTCTACCTCATGCTGTTCAACATGACTATACAATATAATTCAACAGATTACAAATATTGATTATAGCATAAGAGTATAGAGAATCTCTTACCAAAAAAGAAAATGATACTACTGATAGCAAAAGAACATTTATAATAGGTCAACAATAATGCAATGGTAAATGCAGAAGAAATAAGAAATATGAAATGATGCAGAATCCGAAGGAACCTGAAAATGATACCAGTAGACTCATTTGGAAAATGAGCTGAGAGTTCATGAAAAGTAATGGTAGAAATGACACAGCCTCTGTTTATCTGTGGCTTTGCCTTTGGTGATTTTTCGGACAATGTAGTCAAGTGCTGTCTGGAAGTATTAAATTTTTATAATGATTTTATTTTATCATTAGTTATTTTTAGCCTCTTACTTGCTGTATTTTACTTTAATTTATTCTTATTATAGTTAATGCTAATTGCACCAAGTTATAGACTCTCTGATCATTTAATTCATGAATCTGCTTCATTAAAATGGATTCTGTCAATTTCTCTCTCACTCTATATCCTGTTCCTGTTCTCCTACATATTAGTCTCTCTTCTACTTTCAGTTTATATCCTGGTTGTATTTTTGTTGTTGTTTCCATGCATGATGGGAAAACACAATATTCTTGCCTTCCCTTGTCTAGTCTATTTTACTCAACGTAGTGATTTCCAGTTCATCCATCTTCCTTTAAATGACATAATTTTGTTCTTGTTTTGAGTTGAATAATACTCCATTGTGTATACATGCTACATTTTTCTTCCTCATTCACCTATTAATGGCCATCTAGGTTATCTCCGTGTCATTGCAATTTAAAATATTGCTGCAAGAAATGTGGACATAAAGGCATCACTTTTATTTGCTGACTTTATTTCCAATTGCCATAGCTCTATCACATGTTCATTCTACTGTTAGAAACTTGAAGAATCTCAGTTTTTTCTGCAGGGGTTCTAATACTTTATGATCAGTGTATGGTGTTCCCCTTTCTTCACTGAAGGCTGAGAACACACATGATTGGGTAGGGGTTAGCTTAAAAGTAAAAATACTACTAGACATCATTTAATTTTACATATTATGTAAATTTAATAAGACAAACCAAAAATTGGCAGAGATCTCTATCGAAGACATATCTACATAGTTTTCCTATCTTAAAAATACTTCTTTGTGATATATTATGGAACCACTGAACTTGTTACTGTTTGTCTCCACAGTTTTATAATTTTCTAAATGTATATTAGCTGTCAGCCCAGAGTTTCGAGTCTTTCTGTATTGGCTACAGAAATGAAATATATATCTTAAATGAAAGCATTTAAGATATATATTTAGATTTTTTGTAGCTTTTTACTACTTTGTTGTAAAATATGGAATTGGACAATGTACTATTTATTTATCAAAAACCTATGATAATTTTAAATAGAACAAAATTCACATCAAAATTGTATATGAGATACATGCAAATTATTCATTGAGTTGTGGGAGATTCTTTAGAGAACAGATGAAATCATAAGCGAATGTGTGTTATTCACATAAGTGTTGCCATATCAAGGATGATGATGTCTTAGACCCCTGGGAATGGAAAGTCTTTTCCTGGGAGAGGCTCATGGGAATGCAAAGACTTCCCTCTGTCCAATTATAGATATTTACAGTGTGCAGCATGTGTGAGCCACAGCTTTTTCTTCTGGCAAGACTGCAATCTGAGATTGTTCCTCTACTGAGACTTCCTATGAAGTTGAGCTATTCTGTCTCCTCATTCAACTATATATAAAAAACATTCATCTTCACATTTCATTGCTGGGCTGCTGGCATCTCTCCATCAGAATACATAGGTCACCTGACCCCAACTTTTATGTATTTGTGTTTGTTGTCCCTTCATTCCTCATTATCCTTGTCTGGTCAGTCTCAAAGTTATGTATGTTGGGTAACATCTGTTGGATATATGCTTAAAATAAAATATATGCAGTAGCTAGAGGAATAGCTCAGTGACAGATCAATTGTCTGGCAAGAACAAGGTCCTGGATTTGATTCCTAAGATCATCAAAAAATATAAATAAAATCACAAATCAATGAATAACAGTGATGTAACATATAGCCACATAATTAGCAGTCACCTTTAATAATAGAATTAAGTGTGATTTTTTTCTTTTTGTAATTTTTATTCTTATATTTTCTTTTTGTAGTTAGAGCAGTTTTTATTAACACACACACATACACAAACACACACATGATGATAGTTTTATTTTGTCAGAATTGTTCTCCTTATCCTTAAACTAACCCTATCATGGCACTGTTAAAACAATGGCTTCTTTTTTACCTACTTCCTTAGTTAAAATAAGAGAAAATTTCTATTGTTTTGTAATATATTCTTGACAAATAATCCTTAGGTAACCTAGGGCTGTTTTAACATTGCCATCAACCTTTTTATCTCTTGAATAAATTAGGTATTTTATTCAGTACTTTTTATCACATCTTTTTTTAATTACACCTTAAGTTCAAGTCTTTCTGTTCACCATGGACCTTGTGCTAAAACTTCCCCACCTTTTGAGCAAACAAAATAATTTAATATAGGAGCAGGGAAGTATATAACACGAGGAAAATTGTCAACGTGGAAATTCAGAGATCTGCTTCAGAGAAATGCTGTATTGGAAAGCTGGTGCTTAATGGTAACCATCAATGACTCCCTTAGTACTTTTGGGTTGCTAGACCATCCTGTGTCTGTGTCTCTAGGCAACAAATAGGACTCTTGTGATAAGAAAGAGTTAATGTCCCTTTGAAAAGTACTCAATTTGTTTCCAGGGACTTTTTGGTGCACTTAAGGAATTTGTCACACCATAACACAGGGCCTTTTGGTAATAGCAGCAATAATAAAAACTTCTAACTTCTCTTTTGTTGCTTTCTATTGTAATAGTTTATTTTTCAACAGTTCTCACATCAAGCCCATTCAGAGCTGAAGAGGAAATTTTCTGAGGTTTGGGGGATTGTAAATTTAGGGCCGTTTATAAACAACTCTGAATTTGTTATGAGGAAATGAGTACATCTAGGAGCTTAGAAAGGTGCCTAATACACATATACAGAATAGGCCACATTCACATGTAAGACAGATTAGTTTGTTTAGTTAGGTTTAGTTAAAATAAATGTATATCTTGATTATAGAATGATAATTAGACTATGTAAATATAAAGTCAATATATATTCTATTAAACATTAATGTGATTTTTAAGGAATACAGCTCTTTACATTTTATGCCATGTTTTCCAGTGTGTTTTATCATAAAAACATGACTATGAACTTAACTATGATATAGCACAGGGACTTGAGAGTGACTAGTAAATGTGTCCTCTGTTAAGGTCTATGACTACTACCCTAGTTTTTAGTTCTACTTTATATCAACAATAAATTTCCTAGTAATTTTTTATTCTTTATATTGTTGAAGCTCAATTCTCCTAAATAATTATCAATTATAATACAGATTTAGTCTTTTTGAACTTCATGTTTTATCATATTATCAATAGTTAGTTGTATATCTGTAGCAAAATTGAGTGGAATGTACTTGGTATTTCCTATTATGTCTTACCCAGGTACTTGCATAATTAACTTGTTATATGTGTCCACAACAAATGACACATATGAGATAATTTATGAACCTATATTTACACATTGTGGTCATGAAAACTTCATAATTCTCACAAGGTATCATTTATAGTGGTATATTGTCTAAAGTTTTGCACAAATCTGTTTTGACATGTGTTCATCAATACAGTGTCACGTGGAATACTTTCTCTCGTCAACCCTTAAAGTCATCTGTATTCCATGGATCCATCTGCTTCTTAGTGACCTCCATTTCTGTCCCATAACCCTTTGGTAATATTTTGGTGATTCCTTACTTTACCTTTATCAGATTTGTTTGTTTGTTTGTGTGTGTGTGTGTGTGTGTTTGATGGGACATAATTAACTGCTGTTTTATTTATTACCTATTTTTTCATATAGGCTTCACTTTATTTCTTCTCTAAGCATTTTTATGCTTTTAAAACTCTCCCCCCCCCCGTTTCTCTCTCTGTATGTAGCTGAGAGGTCAAACTCAGATGCCATTACCCAAGAGTAGTTCACTTTGCCTTTTGAGTTTGAAATCCCACCAGCAATAAGGGAGTGTTTCCCTTTATCCACATCCTCACAAGCATGTGGTGTTGCTCAAGTTTTTTATCTTAGCCATTCTGATGTGTGTAAGGTAGAATTTCAGAGTTGTTTTGATTTGCACTTCTTTGACAACTAAGGATGTTGAACATTTTTAAAAAGTATTATCAGACATTCAAGATTTCTTTGTTGGGAATTCTCTGTTTAGCTCTGTACCCCATATTTTAATTAGATTATTTGGTGTTTTAGAGTCTAACTTCTTGAGCTCTTTATATATTTTGTATAATAGCCCTTTGTCAGATGCAGAGTTAGTGAAGATCTTTTCCTAATCTGTAGACTGCTGTTTTTGTCCTATCAGCAGTATCTTTTGCCTTACTGAAGCTTTTCAGTTTCAAGAGGTCCCATTTTTCAGTTGTTGATCTTAGAGCCTGAAGCATTAATATTCTGTTCATAAAATTTTCTGCTGTGCCAATACATTCAAGCTATTTCTCACTTTCTATTCTATTAGATTCAGTGCATCTGTTTTTATATTGAAGTCCTTGATCCACGTGGACTTGGTCTTTGCATAAGGTGATAAATCCAGGTCCATTTTTATCCTTCTACATGCATACTGTCAGTTAGACCAGCACCATTTGTTGAAGATGCTTTCTTTTTTCCACTGTATGATTTTGGCTTCTTTGAAAAAAATCAAGTGTCTGTAGGTATGTTTGTTTATTTCAGAGTCTTCAATTCTATTCCATTGATGAACTTGTCTGTCTCTGTACCAATGGTTTTTTTTTTTTTTTGGTTGTTGTTGTTGTTGTTGTTTTATCACTATTGCTCTGCAGTACAACTTGAAGTCAAAGATGGTGATTTCCCCAGAATATTTTTTAATGCTTAGAATTCTTTTGGCTATTGTGGGTTTTTTTTTGTTGTTGTTGTTATTTTGTTTTTCCATATGAAGCTGAGACTTGCTAATTCAATCTCTATAAAAATTGTGTTGGAATTTTGATAGGAATTGCATTGAATCTGTGATTGCTTTTGGCAAGATGGCCATTTTCACTATATTAATCCTACTGATCTATGAGCATGGGAGATCTTTCCATCTTCTGAAGTCTTCTTCAGTTTCAAAAATACTTCATATCCAGCATCCACGATTGCCATCTTGGTATGAAGTTATTTTATATTACCCTAATAAAGTATCTTATTCTAGATGTTGTGTTTTAAAATAGAAGCAAAAACCATGCAAATTTAAGTTTTGAATGACTGTTTTTATTGTGCCAATTCTATATCACAGCCTTCTTCAACAGGAAATATTTATTAATAAGTCACAGACATAGCATTTTATAAACAGACCATTCAGATACTAAATACAACAAATAGGAAAGAGAATGGATTGGAGAGTGTTTTAGCCTACTTGGAGTAAGTAGATTTATGGCAGTGAAAATAGTCTAAAGATAAAATCTAAAGCAATAGTTTCAAACAAAGGCAAGAAATTTTAGCAAGGGCTTTAATGATGAAGCAAAAGGAAAATCATGTATAATAATGTCAAAGGAGATTAGAAATGTACAGAAATAATTCATATTCATGGAAGATGGTACAGATTAACTTCTATGTATATTGAATATATGAAACTGATGGTATATACAGAGATTTGAATTTTTTAGTATAAAATAGGAAAAACTTGTTTGAATTGTACATATAAATGAGTTTCATAACTACCACATGTCAGCTTTGGATGGGATTTTCAGGCAGATACAAAGAAGAGTAACGTGAGCAGAGATATTACCCTGAACACAGAAAGTGGACAGGAAAATGGGCAGGAGATTCCAGAAAGGAAAGGGTAAACCAGGTGTCTCAGAAGAAAGGCTAAAGACAAGTCAGCAACAGGATTGAGGAGTCAGGCACACACAAATTTATTTGGGGAACCAAACAAAACCAGAACTAATCTAAAAATAACAAAGTAGAATTTATACACTCAAGTTTAAGAATAGCTGTGATTGAAATATTTAGGAACAAAGACTTTCAGTAGTGAATGTAACTGATTGCAATTCAGAAAGTTCAGCTACGCAAGTTCTGTGTTGTCTTGCCTATATTGCAGTATTATCTTGTTCTTATTTAATCTTGGAAGGATATATTTTCATGAGCTATCAATTAATATTTATACTGTGAAATCATCTATTTCTAGACATTTTTAGATAGGAGTGAGAGACATATATAGGATGAAAACATTTAAAAGTAGAAAGGATGGGACAAACTGTATGGTTTGACAGCTTGGGGAAATCTGTTAGATGCAGAATATAAAAGGAGCTACCAGAGACTTCTAAAGGAATGGTTGCTGAGGTCTGATATGATGTAAAATGAAACTCAGTCTTCACTATGCACTATAGCTCGGAATTGGCATATGCCTAAGGGCTCACGTACTGCAGGCTAAGTCCCCAGCCTGTGGTGCTAGTGGCAGGAGCTGGAAACTCTGTTGTTGTTATTGAAAATAGAGTCATCTCTCCTATAATACATCCCAACTGCAGTTTACCCTCCCTGACCCCCTCCCAGGTTCCCCAAACTCCCCTCGTCCCAAGGTTCACTCCCCTTCTGTCTCCTCCCCAGAAAAGAGAAGGCCTCTTAAAAGATAACAGTCAAATAAGACAAAATAAGTCACAATAAGACAAGGTGAATACCATCAGATCAAGTCTGGGCAAAGCAACCCAATAGGAAAAAAGTGTCAAGAGCTGGCAAAAGAATCAGAGATATACCCGCTCCCACTGTAAGAAGTCTCACAAGAATACCAAGCTAGCAGCCATAATGTATATACAGTAAACTTGGTGGAGACTCATGCAGACCCTGTGCTTGCCATTTCACTGACTGTGAAATTATACGAGCCCCGCTTAGCTGATTCAGTGGGCCATATTCTCCTGGTGTCCTCCCTCTTCTCTGAATCTTCCTGTCTTCACTCCCCATCTTGTGTGGGTTTCCCCAATCTCTTTGGTTAGGGACACAATGAAGACCTCCAATTTAGACTCTCTTGGCATAATGTCTGACTGGGGGTCTCTGCACTTACTCCCATCTTCTGCCGAAGGAAGACTCTCTGGTGATGACTGGGCACCTATCTATGACTCAAGCAGAATGTTATCAGGAATAATTTCTTTTCTTTTTTGCCAGTTCATGATTGGTTCTGCCTTAGTGTTCTGGGCTATCCAATCTCTGGTTCCTGGAAATCCAGGCAGTGGTGGGCATAGAGTCCCACTCATAGCAGAGTCCCACTCATAGCAGGGGCATCGAGATAAACCAAATATTGGTTAGCCACTACCTGTAGTTCTGTGCCATCATTGTCATAGCATATTAAGGCCTGGCAGATTATAGGTGAAGATTTTTGTGGCTTTGTTGATATACTCTTTCCATAGCCTGTAGAATATCTTCCCAAGCCAAAGAAACTGGAACATGGAAGTGCAGTCTTCAAGCCTGTACCAGCTCCACCTCTCTACAGGAACTGGAACCTTTCAGGGGTAGCGTTTAGTGGAAGGAAGTGATGTCCTTGGGGACATTTTTGGAAGGGGCTATTGGGTAACAATACTGCTATTTGTGGCTTTAGCTTACCTGCCTTCAAGAGTTGAGCATCCCCCACCAGAATATGATCCTTCCAGGATGAACTGTGTGCCTATAGGGAAGTATGAGATCATTTTGAGTGCAACCTAAAGCTAAAAGATGAAGTCTTGTAAGAAATGGTAGGAAACCTTGAGTTACAATGAAGACTTGCACTGGATTTGAGATAGAATCAGGTGGTGATGTGGATCAATCAACTTTGAAAAGGATGGAGGTTAAAAAATAGTCCCACATACGTGATTGGAAACACCAGCTCTACTGAAAGTACCAGAACAACACTGTAAAGCTTGTGCAAAAAACTTAAAGAGACGCAATGCAAAGACTCACTTAATAAAAACTAAAGGACATATTAGGTAAAACCACCAAAGTAGCTCCTGGGGGTAATATCATTTACTGCTGGTTTTTCTCTTCCTCTTGGAGAAAAAGTTACATTATCAGGAACTGAGGAGGAAAGGATGTAAGCAACCCAGAGGAAGTAAGTTCACCCTAATTTCCAAAGCTTGTCCATGAAGGAAAGACAGAAAATGGTTGTGAGTTTTGAAAATTTTGTGTGTTCAAAGAAAAAGTGATTTGATACATTTACAAAAGCAGTACCAATATAAAACCACAGTGGAGTAAGAAAATTCACTTTGAACAGTAAGGGAATGTCAAACACAAGTAGAGGCAAGAATTGATCCTCAACAGCATGTGGGGATCTGAGTCTGATAAGGGAGGAAAGGACACCACTGCAGTTGTGGAAGTAAAAGGGTCTGCACATGGAGACAAGATGCAGGCTGTGGGAGACAAGGATTACCATGGGCCAAAACGCAAAAGTGTACTGCAGAAACTCATTAAGCAATTTTCAGTTACTAAAGAAAAAGTTAAGGTCTTGATGTTTAAATTGAAGTGAAAAATACCACTGAGGCCCATTATAAAATAGTTGAAACAAAACCAAATTTACAGGCTAATAGTGTTATTTTTCTCTTTGAATATTGACTTTATTTAATTGATAATATGCCCTGGGCAAGAATATTACATATGAGCACATTATTATTTTCTTGAATATGAATCAATAAATTAAAGTTGAGAATATCTATGGACATTTCCTTACCATTTTCCTCCTTAAGAATTCACTTTATTCTATTTCCCTCCATTGTTCTTTCTGTGAATACCTCACAACAACATGTAATTACATTACTATTACCCTAAAGAAATGCGACTATTGTCTTAGTTCACATAATTCTGAAATTATCTAATGTATCATGCTAGTGCCATCAATCCATTTTTAGTTATAGGGTACGGTCACCTCACTTCAACATGCAAAAGCACAATAAAGGGACACAGCAGCAATACCCAACACATAAGAGTAGTGCTTGGGGAATCCAAATATCTGCTGGCAACTGGGCCTTATTATGGAGCAAGGTCTGGCACACGCTGCTCTTCAGGGCCTTTGCTGTGTCCTGGATGCCTCAGCACTCTTGACTGTGGGCAGACTCAGTGCAGACATTAGCAGGCATTGGCAGGCACTGCCTTGACATTGGCAAAGGCTGTGTGCAGTGGAGGCACCTTGGGGAAGCTCAGTGGTGATTCGGATGGAGGGCCCTGGGGGCCTGGCTACTGACATTGGCAGGAAGGTACTGCAGAGATGCGCAGGGAGCAAATGACAGACACCATGCTATTATGCAAAAGCTCATCTCTGAGGACCAGTGAGGCGTGTCCCTGTCATTCTCAGGGGAAATAGGGGAGAAACTGAGGTGAACACTGTTAAGTATTTGAGAAGCAGAGGCAGAGAATTACACTATGGTTGAGATTAAAAGTCTCGCTTTATTCCCTATGTAGGATGGATACAAAACAAGTGCTTCAGCTTCATAAGCCTTAAAGCATCTTTTTCCTAAATTCCTATCCATTTGTCATCTCCTACTCTTACATTTTAATTCACTTATAAACATATTAGGTTGAATTATTATCTATACATGTTTGTACATTATGCACAATATAATTATGTAAGTGCACGGCATGTGTTATGTATAGTAATAATACAGGTAATCCAGGATACATAAGGCACAAATAAAGTAGAATAAGTAATGTTATATTAATAGTATTTCATTGTAGCAAAGCTTAAGTTCTTGTTATCTTTGTTTTGTATATGGACTGCAACATTTACTCTTGCTACAATAATGAAAGTTCAAAGGTATCATTGCAAGCTTACCCGCTATACTTTAACAATTCATTAAAAGTTTTATCTGAATCATTGTATTTCAGTTTAACAAATATAGCCCTAGAAGGTAGATAGTATCACTACTTTATGGACTGTAGTAACTTAAGAAGGTGAGGATTAATAGCCCCATTGATATACCTGGTATGGGAAAGTAGGAGTTAATACCATTGGCTCTGCTTTTAATACTAAAAACTACCACCTACCACTGAGAATCTGACTTTAAATCCTATGATGTTCTATCTATACATTTACGATTTGTTGCCTTTGTAGATATAGTCTCATCCTGGTTTACAAAAATTCTGTAATTCCATGAGATGGTATCAAAGCTAAAGTCTTTACTGTCCCTTGTGTGCTTTTGTGCTTAGGCTTCACCACATTGGCTAGAGCACACAGTGGTTTGAAAATCCGTGTCTAGAACAATTTGTTTTGCTCATCCTAACCACTCTGTTTCTGAACTAATGGGTTGTTTAACTATAATGAAATGTTCCCATTAGAGGCTGTTACTTTGAAAACACCTGACTCTTGTTGAAGGTCACAAGCTTTGTGTCTAGGCCAAAATGCTCATGCCTCAGATATGGGATGGTCAAAATGAGTGCTTATGAGTAAGGCCATCAATAGAGAGTGAATTTATGACATAGTATCTTAAGATCAGGTATGAAATTAGTATATCTTTCAGTGACAGCTATCTTCCACACCTTTTAATATATTGCAGTGTTAAATAAAATTAAACATATTAATGTTTTACTTGCTTTTTATTATTAAGTGTATGTAATAAGTCCTCATGTGTGTATATGTATGTCTCCATTTCATTGCTAATATACATTTGGAATACTTTGATTTGGCACAATCAACAAATATGGAAGACTCTCTAGTCCAGTAGTTCTCAACCTTTCTAATGTTGTGAACTTTATAACAGTTCCTCGTGTTTTTACTTCACAGTTGAAATTTTGCAACTGTTGCAAATTATAATGCAAAGATCTCAGATGCAGGGTATCTGATATATGGCCCCTGTGGAAGGATCATTTGATCACTAAAGGAGTTGAGGCCTTGGTCCTTTCTGTTGGGGCAGACTCCTATCTTGTCTGCTCCCATGAAAACACCATATACTGACCCATCCTAGAGGATCTGTTGTACTCAGAGCAGTTGGTAAAAATGCTTCCCTACAACTTGAAGTCCAAGAGCTGCAGCTGGCAGCCTGGTGCACTCAAGACCCATCACTCACCAAAACCTCACCCTCCAGAATACCACTTCCCTTCTGCCCCCTCCACCTGGTCCTTTCTGCTGGGGCAGACTCCTAACTGGTCTGCTTCTATGAAGACATCATATCCTGATCCATCCTAGAGGATCCACTGAACGCAGAGTAGTTGAGGATATGGTACTGCACTCAGATCAGTTAACAATCAGCTGCACTCAGAGCAGTTGACTGCTAGCTGGTTTGCTCCCATGAAGACACCATATCCTGAGCCATCCTAGAAGACCCTCTGCACTCAGAGCAGTTGACACCACAGCTTGAAGGCATGCAGGGCAAGTGACCTGACAGACTGAAAGTCTCCCTGGTGTTCTACTGCACACAGCAAAACAGAAACCACAGTCCATACGCCAACCTGGAGAACATCTTCACATAGCACAACAGCGTGACTGCTCCACTGAAGACCTAACAGTCAGAAGGCCTACCAGGAGGTCTACTGCAGCCAGGGCAACAGATTAGCAACTTCTCTGCTCCTCTAAAGAGCCTCCAGTTAGAAGGCCTCACAGATAGGTCTTCTACAACCAGGGCTGCAGGCCTATCAAGAGACCTGAAGCAACTCAGGGACAAAAAAGGCAGACTCCAGATAGAATCACACAGATCAACAAACACTAGGGCTATCCAGATAGCTAGAGGCAAGCACAAGACTATAAGCAACAGAAGACAATATACAAGGGCATCATCAGAAACCAGTTCTCCCACTACAGCAAGCTCTGAATACAACAACATGGCTGAAAATCAAGAATCTGTCCTAAAATCCTATCTCATGAAGATAATAGAGTCCTTTAAGGAGGATATCAATAACTCACTGAAAGAAATACAGGAAATACACATAAACAGGTGAAGGAATTGAATAAAGCAATCCAAGACCTAAAGGGAGAAGTAGAAACAATAAAGTAAACACAAATGGAGGCAAACCAGGAAATGGAAAACCTAGGAAAGAAGACAAGAATTACAGATGTAAGTATCACCAACAGAATACAAGAGATGGAAGAGAGAATCTCAAGTGTAGAAGAAACTGTTGAAGAGATTGACACAACTGTCAAAGAAAATTTATAATGCAAAAAAACTCCTAACCCAAAGAATCCAGGAAATTCAGGACACAATGAAAAGATCAAATTTAGGAATAATCGGTATAAAGGAGAATGAAGATTCCCAGCTCAAAAGACCTGAAAATATCTTCAACAAAATCATAGAAGAAATCTTCCCCAGCCTAAAGAAAGAGATGGCCATAAAGGTACAAGAAGCCTATAGAACACCAAATAAATGGGACCAGAAAAGAAAATCCTCTTATCACATAATAATCAAAACATTAAATACACAGAACAAAGAAAGAAGAAAATCTGCAAAGGAAAAGGACCAAGTAACATACAAACTCACCCAAGAGGAATAGAAGTCAGGAAATAGTAGAACTCAAGGCTGAAATCAACCAAATAGAAACAAAGAGAGCAATAAAAAGAATGAACAAAACCAAAAGCTGGTTTTTGAGAGAATCAACAAGATAGATAAACGCCAAGCCAAACTAACTAAAGAGCACAGAGGCAGTATCCAAATTAACAAAATCACAAATGAGAAGGGAGCCATAACAACAGAATCAAAGGAAATTCAAAAAAAATCATCCAATCAGACTATAAAAGCCTATACTCAACAAAACAGGAAAATTTATATGAAATTGATAGTTTTCTAGACAGATACCACATACCAAAGTTAAATCAAGAGTAAGCAAACCATCTAAACATGCCCATATTACACAAGGAAATAGAAGAAGCTACTAAAAATCTCCCAACTAAAAGAAGCTCAGGGCCAGATGGTTTTAGGGCAGAATTCTACCAGTCCTTCAAAGAAGACCTGATACCAATATTCCTGGAAATATTCCATAAAATCAAAACAGAAGGAACACTACCTAACTTGTTCTATTAAACCACAATTACTCTGATACCTAAATCACACAAAGACCCAACCCAAAAAAGAGGATTTCAGAACAATCTCTCATATGGATATCAATGCAAAAATACTCAATGGAATTCTTGCAAACAGAATTCAAGAACACATCAAAACCATCATTCATCATGATCAAGAAGACTTTATCCAAGGCATGCAAGGTTGGTTCAATATACAAAAAACCATTAACGTAATCCACTATATAAACAAACTCAAAGAAAAAGTCACATGATCATCTCCTTAGATGCAGAAAAAGCATTCGACAAGACACAACACCCCTTCATGTTAAAAGTACTGGAGAGATTAGGAATCATCATCATACCTAAAAATAATAAAAGCAATTTACTGCAAACCAACAGCCAATATTAAACTAAATGGAGACATACTTGAAGCAATCACACTAAAATCAGGGATAAGACAAGGGTGCCCACTCTCCCCATTTCTATTCAATATAGTACTCAAAGTGCTGTCTAGAACAATAAGATAACAGAAAGACATCAAGGGAATAAAAATTGGCAAAGAAGAAATAAAGGTATCACTATTTGCAGATGATATGATAGCATATGTATGTGACCCCAAAAATCCTACCAGAGAACTTTGCCATCTGATAAACAACTTCAGCAAAGTGGCTGGATATAAGTTTAACTCAAATAGATCAGTAATTTTCTTTTATAAAAATGATAAACAGATTGAGAAAGAAATTAGGGAAACAACACCCTTCACAATATGCACAAATAATATAAAATATCTTGGGGTAACTCTAACCAAACAAGTGACAGATCTGTATGACAATAACTTCAAATCTCTCAAGAAAGAAATGAAGAAGATCTCAGAAAATGAAGAGCTCTCCTATGCTCATGGATTGACAGAATTAATCTAGTAAAAATGACCATCCTACCATAGGCAATCTACAGATTCTTTGAAATCCCCATCAAAATCCCAACACAATTCTTCAAAGATATGGAAAGAGCAATTCTCAAATTTGTCTGGAAAGGCAAAAAACTCAGAATAGAGAAAACAATTCTTAACAATAAAAGAGTAGCTGGGACAATCACTATCCCTTACTTAAACCTTTACTACAGAGCAATAGTGATAAAAACTGCATGTTATTGGTACAGAGACAGACACGTTGACCAATGAAATAGAACTGAAGACCCAGACCTTGTTGAGCATAGGTGGGAGAGGAGATCCTTGGTCCCATGAAGGCTGGACACCGAGTGTGGGGGAATTCGAGGGTGGGGAGGTAGGAGTAGAGGGGCAGGTGGGGGAATATCCTCATAGAGCAGGAGGAGGGGGAATGGGATAAGGGGTTCCTGGGCGGGAGGAGGGGAATGGGGTAAGGTGAGAACAGCTGAAATGTAAATATAATATCCAATTTAAAAAAACACACACTTACGGACACTTGATCTTCGACAAAGACGTGAGGGATATACAATGGAAAAAAGAAAGCTTCTTCAATAACTGGTACTATCCTAACTGGCTGTCTGTATGTTGAAAAAATGAAAATAGACCCATATTTGTCACCATGCACAAAGTTCAAGTCCAAGTAGATCAAGGACCTCAACATAAAACTAGATACACTGAATCTAATAGAAGAGAAAGTGGCATTCATTGGCACAGGGGAACTTTTCCTAAACAGAACTCCAATGGCTCATGCTCTAAGATCAAGTATTGATAAATGGGACCTCATGAGCCTGGAAAGCTTCTATAAGGCAAAGGACATAGTCAATAAGACAAATCAACAACCTACAGATTGGGAAAAATATCTTCCCTAACCCCACATATGACAGAGGGGTACTATCTAGAATATATAAAGAACTCAAGAAGCTAACCAACAAAACCCAACAAACCTAATTAAAAAAAATAGAGTATAGAGCTAAACTGAGAATTCACAACAGAGGAATCTCAAATGGTTGAGAAGCATTTAAAAAGAAGTTCAAAGTCCTTAGTGATTAGAGAAATGCAAATCAAAAAGACCACAAGATTCCTCCTTATACCAATCAATCAAAGTGGCTAAAGTCAAAACCTCAGGTGACAACACATGTTGATGAGCATATGGAGAAAGGGGAACAGTCTTCCGTTGCTGGTGGAAGTGCAAACTTGTACAAACACTCTGGAAATCAATCTGGAGGTTCCTCAGAAAATTGGAAATAGATGTACCCGAAGACCCAGCAATACCTTTCTTGGGAATATACCCAAAAGATATCCCACCATGCCACAGGGGCATGTATTCCACTATGATCATGGCAGCCTTATTTGTGATAGCCTGAAGCTGGAAACAACCCAGATGTTCAAGGACAGAAGAATGGATACAGAAAATATGGTTCTTTTACACAATGGCATACTACTCAGCTATTAAGATCAAGGACATCCCGAGTTTTGCAGGCAAATGGATAGAACTAGAAAATATTATCCTAAGTGAGGTAACACAGACCCAAAAGGACATGCATGGTATGTACTCACTAATAAGTGGATATTAGCAAAAAACAAAAACAAACAAACAAAAAAAAGTACTGACTAGCCAAGATACAGTTCTCAGAAATCAAAAAGTCAAAGAGTAGACTTTGAGGAAAAAGGCCGCAGTGGTGGTGGTCCCAGTGTGTTTCCATGAGGCGGGTTCCACATACAGGAGAAAGTCTAAGGTTCCAGAGGATGGAGGCTTTGGCGATGGCAGGCCCCAAAGACAGGAGAATGTCCATAGTCCCAAAAGGGTTTTATTTTCATGGCAGATGGTGGATGGATCTGGGTGTACCCCCCTGAAACTCAGGGCAGACCTGAGTTAAATAGGGAGGGAGAAAGGGGGAGGGACTGGGGAGGAATGCTTAATTTGCTCTGCCCTCTGGCCTTCATTAGTATGCAAATCCCTAGGGCCTGAGGCTAATGGTCATGCCCCTCTACCTGTGCACTTTGGGAGGGGCTGTAATGGCCTACATGACTGAACAATGTAGGTCCATGGAGACGAGACTGCCAGTCAGGACTTTGGGTTCTGGGGACGTGGCCGAAAGCCTGGTTTCTTGCTTAGAGTCTCAGGGTTCCAGGCCCATGCACAACCATGAACCAGGATACCCTTACACAGTCCCACAGTGGACCACCAAAAAGGCAGCATACACCAGCTGATATGAGCCCCCAAACACATATGTAGCAGAGGACACGTGGGTTTGTGTCCAGTCAGAGATGATGCACCTAACCCTCTGTAGGCTAGTAGTTTTAGAGAATCTAGAGTTCAGGTGGGGTGAGGGCTGGGGATTGGGACATCCTCGTGGAGACAGGAGGTTGGGTTGGAGGTATGGGATCTGGAACAGTTTGAGGAGAGACAGGGTGAAATAATCTGGAGTGGGATGAAAGAAAGAAATGAAGAGAGAGAAATTTAGAGAGAGAAAGAAAAAAGGAGTTGAAGCCTACAAGTTGAGTCTCTTAGCAAGTCTTCATATTTACTCATGTGTTTGTTATCTTTTAAACAGTGCTGTAACAATGCTTCATTTTCAACTCTTCTGAAATGCAGGCAGGTATGTGTAGTGCTAACCATCTGTGTTCAATGCAATGCAAACAGAAGTCATGTATATTATTTAAGAAAAAAAAAGTTTTCTAGAGTATTTCTCAAACTTACCTTTTCTTTTTCTTCTTATCCAGAAGTACCTGACTTGTGACTTTGGCTCAGTAGTTCCTCATGTCAAGATATCAACAATAAGAATTTTAAAGTTGGAGAATCCTGGTGTGTCATTGCAATAGTCTGACAAGACCACTGGCATTAGGGACGTGCAAGTCAGATCACTCACCTGCTGAACTTTTAATTCAGTAGAAAAACAAGTCAAAAACACAAGTCATGGTGTGTGTTTGTTAACTGCCTTTAACTGCATGCTAAAGGAAGAAATACAAAGAATGAGGACAAAGAAATAGAAGAAGCCAAGAATTCTGGAAATATCAAGTACACAGAAATGTCACTTGACTTTACATACCATAAAGCAAAACTAAAAATGCTAAGAAGCTTTCACATGTAAAGGTCCAGTAAAAGACATCTCCTTAGTATTGGCAATAATATTTGTGACATAATTCATGTTGTCAACATTCTACTCAGTTATCAACTATCCATATCGTCCCATGAAACCATTTACTGGTTTAGCAAAGGGGATGTTGTTGGATATGCACAGAAATAAAGGGTATCTAAGACTTCTAGAGATGTATTTGTTATGTCTTCCTACTCCTTTTATTAAACAACCGAGTAGATTACAAACCTACTAATAAATTTACAGAATGTTGTGACTAAGAAAACTGCCTCTCATCTTAGATGTCACAGCTATAAAATCTATGGATTTCTGTCTTGTATTGACTTGTGAACTCTTAAAGTTTGTATGTCAAAAATACTAATTCATCATATTTTGAGATACAGAAGCAAGTTGAGTAGGTTATATGAAGCTTCTATGTAGCTCCTAATTCAATATGACTGGTGTTTGTATAGAAAGAGACTCTTTGGACACATTATGTGATACCCAGGATATAAATAGAAAAAGCCATGGGAAAACATAATCAGAGAGTAATTCTTTCAATGTGTAGAAAGAAGAAACCAGACTTGTGGATACCTTATCAGTGAGCATCTGTCTTATAGAACTTTACAAAACTTGTTTTGGATAAGTCATTCTGGATGTTGCAGCTTTTTATAGTATTCCCAGTGCATCAATGCTAACTAGAAAGATGGGACCCAGCCCATAAGGAGATTTACCCTTCTTCTAACTCTTATTTCAGATAAAGGTAAGGAGAAAGATAAATGCAGAATAAAAGTTTGAAAAATCACAACTTTGCTCCAGGGAATTCTTCTTATTTCAACAGGATGAAGTCAAAGACTACTGACCATTCTCAGGAAAAGGAGACTGTAGGATTCATCCGTGAGTTTTTCATAGTTGCTATGTATATAGGCCCATAAATGTGGTGACCTACAGCATTTTAACTTTTTCTCTTTCTTAATAGAGATAATTTTTTGATTATCCTAGTATTCTTACACATATGCATATGAAAGTTGGAAGGAAGGGTTTTGTTTTTTAATCTCCTTTTCAAACCTACCACTGCTGAACAAATGCACTAACACTGAATGATGCTCTTCTCCATAGGTGATTATTATCCTTTTAAGTTCCAGATGACTAAATTATGAGGAACCACAGGTGAATAGGAACATACAGTCCTGGAGTGTGAGGCACTGAGTTGGACAAATAATATATAGGCTGTTCCCCACTGGGCAGAACGTGGTGAATTCTGTGAGTGCTTATGAGGTAGTAAGAGGTTGTGTCAAAAGCTGTGGTCCTGGTTGAGATGACAGGATTTCTTCACCATCTTCCTTCCTTCTTCTTTTCAAAGCTACACCACATTCCTGGGTTTTCCCATAATCATGTCAGGATTCCTGGCTAAGTTTAAGTTGGAGTCATACTTGAAGAGGTGGCAGGTCTACCCCTTGAAACCTGCTTTTCCTAAGTTAATATCCTGTGTAATTGAATGTGCATCAAGAGAAGATTCAAGACTCCAGAACAGGGGATCTCATTCTGTGTGTCATAGATACCCTGCATATTAGACATTTATATTACTATTCATAACAGTAGCAAAATTATATTTATAAACTAGCAATGAAATAGTTTTATGGTTGAGGGTTGCCATAACATGAAGAACTCTATTAAAGTGTTAAAGTATTAGAAAGGTTGAGAACCACTGCCCCAGAAGAACCTGTAGATATATAATGCTATGAAATGGAACTCTTGCCCAAATAACTTACACAAGTCCGTGACATGAACAAGAAAGGACAATTTGTTGTAATAAGAAACTGAGTGTTGGGGCTGGAGAGATGGTTCAACTGTTAAGAGTACTGGCTATACTTCCAGAGGCCCTGAGTTCAAGTCTCTCAGCAACCACATGACTCCCAACCACCTATAATATGGTCTGATACTGTTTTTCATGTGTACATGCAGATAAAGCACTGGTAGACATAAAATAAATTAATAGACCTAAAAAAAAGAAACTGAGTGTTATCTGTCAAAACTAGGAGTATTCAGCTTGGCCAAAAAAGAAATATCCCTATACATAGACTTTCGGTACTGTAGAGTATATACATGTACACACTTTAAAAAAAAAAAGCCAATTTCTTCCATGTTGTTCAATTTATAGTACCAAAGAAAGCGATGAGATCTTTTAGTGGCTCTATTATCTCCCAACACCTTCTTTGCGCATATTGAAGTATAAAAAAGATTCTAATTTTGATTTTGAGTTTTTCATCACTAATAGTAAAGATGGACGTATATGTTACATGTGCATGTGTGCACACACACACACACACACACACACACAGAGAGAGAGAGAGAGAGAGAGAGAGAGAGAGAGAGAGAGAGAGAGAGGGAGATTAGGAAAATAAAGCAACATTCATACATTTATAACTATTTTCATTGTCAACCTGACTGTGTTTAGAATCATTTAGAAGAGACACACTTTGGGGTGTTACTTACCAGTGTTTCCAGGTGTTTAACTGAGCTCACGAAGACCCACCATATATATATATATGTATATATACATATATATATATATGGCATCATTCAATAGGTTGATATTTCATACTGAGTGAAAAAGATAAAGTGAGCTGATGCTCATCCTGACTCAGCTCCCTCAGCTTCCTGACTATGGATGCACTGTGAGCAGCTGCCCAATTTTTCGGTTACCGTCCTTCCTCTGCTGTGACCCACAGTATATCAGGTCTGTGAGAAAAGTTGCCTTTTTCCCCTCTTGCAGGTGTGTTCTGAGAAGCATTAGTAAACCAAGCCAAACCCAGAAGTATAAATTGTAGAGATAAGTTTATTCAGATCCAACAAGTTTCATGATATGAAAAGATGTTACTGGGCTCTCCTCGGGGAAGGAACACTTCCCTGTTTGGAAGGTTTTGCTGATGTGTTGTTTACTTTTAACTAGGATACAAACAGATATTCCTGGCCTTTAAGGAATGAGATAAATCTTTCCTTCCTAACGTTGTTATTGTCAGGCATTTTGTAATAGCAATTGGAAAGGTAACTAATCTAATGATGCCATTAAAAAAGATAGAAACTCTTAATCAATGGTTATTCTTAGACTGAGTATCTGTGAGGAGGTTAGTTATAGAGTTTTAACACTGGAAGTGGCTTCAAAGGGAAATACATAAAATTCCCTTAGCATGTCTAGTTAAATATGTCTTATGGTAGTGTTCTTTGCTTGTTATTTCACTTAAATTGATTTGTCTGGTGAAAGGTGGTATAGAATAGTTTTAAGTCTCCTAATAGAACCCTAATAATTTAGGAGGTTTGTGTTCTGGAGAGACAGATAAGTCATACGTTCTCAGATATGGGGAGATACCTGTTAGTTGCTGGTTTGTTTCTGCTTCCAATGTATCTTGTGTTAAGTATTTCAGGTGATTAAAATTCTGATGCATGCATGTCTTCTCTCTCTCTCTCTCTCTCTCTCTCTCTCTCTCTCTCTCTCTCTCTCTCTC